>NW_021703784.1:87443108-87779932 GCF_005190385.1 Monodon monoceros | reverse complement strand
GCCGCTGAGCCTGCGCGTCCGGAGCCTGTGCTCCGCAACGGGAGAGGCCACAACAGTGAGAGGCCCACGTACCGCAAAAAAAAAAAAAAAAAAAAAAAATAATAATAATGATTCTAATGGAGACAGTTCTAAGGGTGAAAAGGGATGCTATTCAGAATTGCACCAAGATAACATTAAATCATAACTTACTTGGGGAAAAAAAAACAGAGTACATGGTCACTCTCTCGGTAATGATTATTTTCTCTCTACTTCAACTACACACTCCAAAGACCGGAAACTGGAATGTATTATGATCCAATATAAAATAAATATATAGGTAAATAAATTAATAAATGATTTGAATATCTGACTACAGCCTCATATCTTCCTATTCTGCAAATTTTAGATCTACTTCAAGGCATCTTGGATAGCATATTGCCAGATTAAGATGTCCAAACTGATTACATCCATCTTTCATTTGGTTCAACATTGTAATCATAATTTGTACTTCCTTTATTTCTCTATTTCTTTCATTTATTAAGCCTATTTCGTTTTTACCTTATACTTTCTCCACTTGAGGATTCACTGTGAATCTCTTCAACCAATTCCTTGTCCATATCTTTACTTCCTTTTTCTTGTTTCCTTTCTGATATACCCACCTCTCAGAATTTCAACCCTTGATCAATCTACTTCTCATCTTCCTCTTTAGATTTGATTCTCTCTAACACCATCAGATTAAAGAATACTCAAATGTCTTACATCTTTTAAAAATGTCTTTTTTTTCCGAACCCTCTCCAGTGACTACCTTAACTTTCTCCTTTTTTTATAGCCACATTTTCTATTCTTACATATTTACTAAATACAATACACACTCCAGTAGATATACTTACATGGTATCGAAGTCATTTTATGATTAGCTGTTGACTACTTTTCTTTGCCACTCTTTGGAAACTGTGCAGTCTTCCAAGGCAGCAACTAGAGTGTATTCTTATTTATTTCCCCAACATCTATAAGAGTGCTTGGAACACAAGCCAGTAACTAATAAACATGGTTGAGGACATTAATACCTGATTTAATAAATATGTACTGAGGTGATGCAATATGCTTGTGGACATTCTTTCTCCATCACTTTTACATGTAGTATTATATTCCCCTTGTAATTGTCTTTCTTGTCTATTATCACTTATCTTTCGTTAAGCTTAATCCCAAAGTAGTTTAAGGTAAGTAAAATGACTCTAAAGAGTCCTTGTAATTTGACATACTTTGGGTGATAGTCTGCTCTCTATTCTTTAGATGCACTCTGTGGAAGACCTGTCAAATCCATCCTGTCCAAATGCTATTGGCTTTAATGCAGGCAGATTCTCCATCAGCATTATGACAATACTGTGAAGAATATAAGCAAAGCCCTGTGCCTGTCAATGTCTATATGCCCTAGAAGTAAGCTAAATGTTCTTAATTGCAAGTGTTCCACTTCTAGGACTAAAGAATAGAATCTAGACGTTAATTTTTCAATAATTACCAATATTATTCATTTTTCCTACAATTATGCTCCATTACCTATATTTAAAGCCAGATTACTGGTATAGCATCCAGTGTTCTTCAACGATCCAATCCGTCCCCTATTTGAACAAAGCAGATCAGCCAAACCAAACTGGTTCTTTGAGCTCCCTGAGTTCTTCCATGGCTGGCTAAGTTTGTACCTGCTATTTTTCCTCCCTGGAATATTACCACTTAGTCCCCTTGCACTTAGCTATTATTACTTGTCCTTCAATGCCCAGCTGAGATATTAAGTCTTCAGAGAAAACTTTGCTGCTATTTCCTAGTGGAGTTGAGTATCTTCAACTCTGAACTTCGTCAGCATCTTGATCTATAGCTACAACATCAACATCATAGAGGTATAATTATTAGCGCTCTTTTTTTCAAGTTTTCACAAGTCTGTGAGATCCTTGAGGGTAGATACTATTCTGTTCATTGTGCATAGAGCCACACAAATAGGAATCATAATAAGAGAAGAAACTCTCATCTCCACACCACAGCTTGGACACTGAAAACCAAAACTGTGCCTTACTAGCTATATCAACCTGACTCTGCTATTACACTGTCCTAAGTAGATGGCTTTATTTTTCTGAGAATCACATACCCAAGCAAATGGCTTAATTGTTCATTACAGGAACTTACTGTAATACTCAACAGATATTTTGCACCCTAAAAATTTTAAATAATTTGCCTCACAATGTTTGCCTTATTGGTTTTGCCAAGGAAAAATATGATCTTTTCCCAACCTTAATCAAGGCCCCATTTTGAAAGACTTGTCCCAAATCAAACTTCCACTTCTCAATAAATTCCTTTTCTTCCTTTCTTCCCATGAGACAATGCCAAAATTCTGCAGAGGTGGTGGTCTCTCTCTCTCTGGTGGTAATCAATAGACTCAGCTTTGTCCTATCAACAGATTGTTTTCTGATTATTTGAATTAAACTAAATAATACACTTGTTTCACAAAAATGTGGGTTAAATAAGATTTCAGCCTTTTTATAGTATTTCATGCTAAAAACTTAGGTGTTAAAACCTTTTATGCTTTTTTGAGGTATCTAAAATAGTCAAACTCACAGAATCAGAAATACAGTACAGTTGCCAGGGCCTGGGAGGTGAGGGAACTGGAAAAGTATTATTCAATGGGTGAAAATTTTCAGTTAAACTATACAAACAAGTTCTAGAGACATGCTGTACAACATTGTGCCTGTAATTAACACCACAGTATTGTGAGTTTCGAAGTTTGTTGACAGGGTAAACCTCATGTTAATTGTTTATATCAAACACACACACACACAAGGACACAGGGAAACTGGGAGGTGTTTGATATGCATATTACCTTAATTTTGGTGAGGGTAACACACCTGTTTGCATATACCTAAATTCATCAAATTGTACACATTAAATATGTGCAGTTCTTATATACATTATAAATTAATAAAGATGTTTTAAAAAAGAAAATCATTTTTGGTATTTCAGGGCCATAAAGTTGGATTATTCATAAGCAAAATTCAGTCAACAATCTTGAATACATAACCATTATTCAAAGGCAGGGGCTCAGATTTAGCTAAGAATTAATAGAAGGGAAAGAACATTTATTGGATACCTACTGTGTGTCTCTTGGCTTGATACTTTGCATGAGTGATCTCCTTTATTTTATTTTATTTTTTTTTTGCGGTACGCAGGACTCTCACTGCTGTGGCCTCTCCCATTGCGGAGCACAGGCTCCGGACGCGCAGGCTCAGCAGCCATGGCTCACGGGCCCAGCCGCTCCGCGGCACGTGGGATCTTCCTGGACCAGGGCACGAACCCAAGTCCCCTGCATCGGCAGACGGACTCCCAACCACTGCGCCACCAGGGAAGCCCGAGTGATCTCCTTTTGCTTAGATTTTAAAGATTTCTGCTTATTTAAATCAAACTTGTAAATCATTTTAGACTCTTTCCCAATACTACTTCCAATTGAGGTTAAATGGTTAATATGCATTTAAAATGTGATCAGGCCCAACAATGATTAATTATCTGGTTCAATGGTTCATCGTTTCACTCTCATTATACAGCCAAAAGCTTCATCAGAGAGCCAGGCTGCATCTGTCATAGGAAACAAACTATCATACATAGGTTATGTCCCTATCAGCCTTGTATATTTAAACCAGGTTGATTCATCCACATATCAACCACCTGGTATTAGAAATGATCCATCAAAGCACACCATTATTTGCCATATGAACTCTCTCACATACCTTCCCTTTATCTTTATTTGTGCAAGTCTGGATAAATCTTTCAATTATAATCAGCAAACAAAATATAAGATTAAATAAAAAGTCATTTCTTCTGAAAGAGGTATCTGGGAAATTTTATGGGAGATGTGGGATTTAAACTGGGCTATGAATAAATACGAAGTTGTCTAATTTCTACCTTCATGTGTCTTTGCTTGTATCTTGTCTCTCTATTTTTGTCTTTGTACTTATCAGCTCAAGCTTGAATTTGGACTGACAGCTTTCTCTATATAGACCATGTTAGCTACTCTAGCCCCAGTGGTTCAATTCCTAGTTCAAGGCTATCTGAACACTTTGGATTGCTTCTTAGCTAGAAAAAGGAATAGGAAATCACACCTTTATGTAAACTATGTAATTGAGCACATGTCATTCAATGCTACAGAAAGAAAGTGAAGGAAAGTTGCTTTTCCTCTTCTTTTCCATTCATAGTCCCCAAGACAAAGGAACTCTTCATTTAGGCCATCTACTGCTTAAGATAGACAGGATTGATGGTAAGTTAAAAATGATTTTACCTGTGTCTGACTTACTTCACTCAGTATGACAGTCTCTAGATCCATCCATTTTGCTGCAAATGGCATTATTTTGTTCTTTTTTATGGATGAGTAATATTCCATTGCATATATGTACCACATGTTCTTTATACATCATATGATATCACTTACATGTGGAATCTAAAAAGAAGGGTACAAATGAGCTTTTTTATAAAACAGAAGTAGAGTCATGGATGTAGAAAGCAAACTTATGGTTACCAGGGGATAAGGGGAGGAGGGACAAGTTGGGAGTTTGGGACTGACATATACACATAACTATATATAAAATAGATAACAAATAAGAACCTGCTGTATAGCACAGGGAACTCAATACTCTGTAATGACCTATATGGAAAAAGAATCTAAAAGAGTAGATTGTATGTATATGTATAAGTGATTCACTTTGCTGTACACCTGAAACTAACACAACATTGTAAACCAGCTACACCCCAATAAAAATTAAATAAATAAATAAACTATTCTGAATAATGAAAAAAATATGATTATACCTGGGCCATGTCTCAACTGCACAGCCCTCTGCCAAGACTTTTGACCAGGTACCGACATCAAGGTGGCACCACAGCATCAAACACAGAGACTACTCCTCACTGAATCCTTTTCCCAAGGTTGTTTACACTTCATGAGCAAAACTCTATGACACAGAGAAGTTGGGTGGATTCTTTCATTATTGTAGGCTTGAATATTTTATCTTGCTTAAGAAGTACAAATATGGGACTTCCCTGGCGGCGCAGTGGTTAAGAATCTGCCTGCCAGTGCAGGGGACACAGGTTCAATCCCTGGTCCAGGAAGATCCCACATGCCGTGGAGCAGCTAAGCCCGTGCGCCACAACTACTGAGCCCACACACGGCAACTACTGAAGCCCGTGTACTCTAGGGCCTGTGTACCACAACTAGAGAAAGCCTGCACACAGCAACAAAGACCCAATGCAGCCAAAAATAAATAATAATAATTTAAAAAGAAGTACGAATATAAGAAAATAGATTGATGGTTGCTTGAGGCAGGGAGTGAGGGGTAGGTAAAATAGGTGAAGGGACTCAGAAGATACAAAGTTTCAGTTATAAAATAAACAAGTCATGGGGATATAACATAAAGCATGATGACTATAGTTAATAATACTGTATTGCATACTAGAAAGTTGCTAAGAAAGTAAATCTTAAAAGTTCTCATCACAAGAAAAAAAATGTAACTATGGTTACAGATGATCTCTAGGCTTACTGTGGTGATCATTTCACAATATTGCAAATATTGTGATTCAATATTGCAAATATTGAATCATTAAGTTGTATGCCTGAAAGGTTAATTGACATACAGTCAATTATATTTCAATATAAAATACAAATGTAATAAGAAGACATATCAGCATAGTGTCCTCAGCCATAGCAAGCACTGAAAAACAATCTTTAATTTGCCTGTCCACAGCAGTGTATGTAGACCATTCAGTATGACTGTTGTTTTGTTTCCATCCTATGTTATTTACCAAAATCACCATATTTTGTTGCATTTCAGCCTCATTTTATAAATCAGGAATCTGAATTCTAGGATAATGGGTGACTTTTGCAAATTCAAACAGAAAACCATGAGAGGAATTTGATCCAAACTTATAGACCCAAGGGTATTTCTAGAACCCCGAAGGCATTATTAAAATATGGCATATTTGTGCTCAAAGAGCCACATCTGTATTCACTTCCTGTATTTCATTCAATATGCTTATGAATGTAATGCCCAAATTCTCAAATAAAAGCACTTATGAATTCATCTGAAATTGCTAAACATTTCACAAAGCAAAATCTGAAAAGCATTAATATGCTGAGTATGTTCATTCTTTGCCTTTAAGGGATCCAATCTGTATTTAAAGGCTGAATTATTTATTATAGTATGGAACCAGGAATTTTTTTTTTAAAAAAATCACTCCTGTAAACTGTTCTTATGTATTCAGAACTACAACAAGCCTTTTGCTATTAACCACTCCCTGATTGACAAAGGACTTAGATAGTCTTCAACTAACAAAAATTTCATTTAGACGAACATCAAAATTTGAGCAAACATTTTGAAAACACATGTATTTTTTGAGTAGTTTTCTACAAGATAACATAGGAAAATGACAAGTCTTTCACCTGTAAGAACACAATACTATTTCTCTTTCTGAACTGAATGGTGGTAAAAAGCCTAAGAAACAGGCACACCCCCCAAAAAGAGAATTTATGGTATCCACCTGCCCAGTCTCAGTATAAGTTAAGGGCTGGAACTGTGGTTTTTGAGGGGAGAAAAGTATAGGGAAAGAGTAAAAAGTTTGCCATCAGGATAGCCTGGCTTCCAATCACCCTGAGCATATCAAAGATTTATTTCTTGTCCACACAAAGTCCATTGTTATTCTCCATGCGGAAACTCATTGTTCCAGGCTGACTGGTCACATAATTTTACGGCGGTACCATGTGGAATGTGTTGTCTCCTAGGTCAATGTAGCAAAGAAAAGAACACTGAAGGGTCCCCCACCTACATTTAAGTGCATCAGTCCAGAACTGGCTCATGTCAGTCACTTCTGTTCCCAACACAGAAATAGTAACTTGACCTTGACTAACTGTGGAAGGAGTAGAAAACTGTAAAACCTCTCTATGTCTGGAAGGCGGGGAAAGCTGGTAAGGTCTCTCTAGCACTAGATATGTGACCAGGGACCTTTTATATAATCTCTCAGAGCTTCTGTTTTCGCATTTGTAAAATAGGGATTCCAGAAGTTATTCCATAAATTTGTTATGAGTTGGAATTGAATTAACATATGCAGATATCTGACCTGTGGTCTAGCACACAGTGCAAATTTAAGAAATAGTAACTTTCTTCTATTTTTTTGGCCCTCACTACCCTATCACAGTTTATTCATTTATATATTTCAAAATGATGCTCCCATTGTGACTGTTCCCATTATTTTCTCTCATTTTTCATCATTTTTATTTTAAAATTAAAAAAAATTTTTAAAGTGCTTTCAAATAGAGCAATGCCTTGTATTTTCCCAAGAAATATAAAAATAAAATTAATAAATTGTTTAATAAGACATTTTAAACTATTATTTCAGTGAGTCACAGATCTTATTTCTGGATGACAAATATAAATATTGTATTATCATAAAATTGTAGATTCACCTGGAGCCTCTGGTCTTTTTTTTTTTTGGTCCTGGAGAGTTGCCTTGGTAAAATATTGAGGGAAAAGGCAAGTGACATTCAACTTGTAATCATTCTACCTTCCTGAATACTAGTAAATCACTAAATAAAGTTTATTTCTCTCTAAACAAAGAGTTTGATTCTTCTTTTTCTTCTGATATTTAGTATATTCCATTCTCTGCTCCTTGGTGATGGAAGGCCCTTCTGAAGGATTCCCAAGACCATTCGTGAACTTAACAAGGACTAAAGATGAAGGTCTGTAACACCTATTAAGCCCTTATCATATGCCAAGTTATGCTTCTCATTTTACATAAGCAGTCTTATTAATCATCAAATGAAAAAGCTATTATTATCACCATTTTAAGGATGAGGAAAAGGAGATAAAAAGGACTTTAAGTGATGTGTTTATCTCATAAAGCTCATAAATGCAACTAGGAGATTTGACTTGAGGTAAAATTTAGGTTCATTCTGCCACACTAGAGTTCTCTTATGGACACTAGGTAATTTAACCAACATCACAAAATTAATATGGAACAATACAGAATAAAACTTTGAACTCTGTTAACCTGAAATCATGGCAAAGCAAACATTATACTGGACAAAGTTAAAATAGAGAAGGAAGACTTTATTCAAGGTTATCGCAATAGGATAAAGAGACAAGAATGCAGTCTGAACTCAACTCCACTGAAAGGAAAGGTAGGAGAGCTGGGACGAGAGGATCATAGGCCATTTGTGTTTGCAAATTGGCCTTACCCCAAGGAAAAGTAAACTTACAACTTGGAGCAAGGTACCCACCCTCTTACAGAAGTTAGCCTCCTACCTCCCACAGAGAATGGGAAACAGGGACACTTTCTTTCTTGATGATTACATTTCAAAGGAATTATCCTCATGTCCTAGAGAAAGCACTCTTGGGTCTTAAAATTGGCAAGAGACTTTAAAAAAAAATTGGATCTCAGGGGAGCAGAGAAATAACTTAGGGCATCTAAATTATGTGCCCAAAGAAAAGGGATGGGGATTCTGTGATTAGGCCATTCTGTAAGGGTCAGGATGAGAGAGAGATCAGGGGCTGAGGGGCAGGAAAGAAGACTGCCTAGGGTTTAGTTATGCTGAGGGAAATACCAAGGTCCTTTTGGTCACCACTATGCAAAGAATTCTAACAGAGCACTTAATTTGAAGTATAAAAGATGCAGAGTGAGAAAACAAAAATAAACCCTTTTGTTCAGAAGGAATATTTTCTCACTTGTATGCAGTATGTAACATCCGAAATCCTGGGTTTAGCAGCAGTGGCTGTTTCAGCCATGAGTGGGCAGCCTAGAGGGTGGAGTAGAGGTTGAATGTTCAGGCAAAGCTTTCCCTTAGAAGATGTTAGTGAAGTAAAGCCCCAGCTAATATGGGGGATGTTAGTTCATGTGGAGGAAGGGCTTATGGGACTGCAAAGAAGAAATGACAGAATTCAGATCTAAAGCCAAATCAAGCTATAGCAGTGTTACAACTACCACAAACTCAGTGGCACCAAAGCACAGCTATTTTATTTTGCTCGTGGATTTGGTAGGTCAAATATTCAGACAGGACACAGCAGGAATTACTTGTCTGTACTCCAGGAAATGTGAAGCCTGAGCTGGGAAGACAGTAGATTGGACTAAGGGACCCACTTCCAAGATGGCTCCTTCATTCACATGTCTGCTCCTTAATGAGCTAGCTACGAGGCTGCTCTCAGCTGGCACTGCCAGCCAGGATACCTACAGGTGGCCTCTTCAGTGTAGCAGCCTCTAAATAGTTGGACTTCTTACCTGGCACCTCAGTGTTCTTATGTGCTGCTCAGTGAACAAGGTGGAAGCTGCATATTCTTTTATGATCTAGCCTCTGAAGTCATACATAGTGACATTTCTGTGGTCCTCTATTGGTTGACTCAACGAGAAACTTACCCAGAATCAAGGTGGGGAGGGCGGGGGACATCCTTCCTCTCAAGGGAGGAATGTCCAAGATTTGGGAGCCACATTTAAAGCTAGCATAGTTTTTAAAAAGATGAAACTGAGGCAATTTTGGAACTGTAGAAATTCCAAACTGAAGACCAAAGTGTTGAAAGGGAGACCTCATTGAAAGGTTGTCGCATAGCACAGGGAGATCAGGTCGGTGCTTTGTGACTGCCTGGAGGGGTGGGATAGGGAGGGTGGGAGGGAGGGAGACGCAAGAGGGAAGAGATATGGGAACATATGTATATGTATAACTGATTCACTTTGTTATAAAGCAGAAACTAACACACCTTTGTAAAGCAATTATACTACAATAAAGATGTAAAATAATAATAATTATGCCAAGTGAAAGAAGCCAGAGCCTCTACTTAAAAAAAAAAAAAAAAAAAGACTACATGAAAGATTGTGGTATATTGTGTCATAAAGCAGAGTCCAAAGATCTTGAGACCATGATAAGTTGATCATGAACCCACCTGGTGTTTCCCTGTTTCTTTGGTGTGGATGAACACCTTTGAAGATTTCAAAACTTATTCTCTAGGTTTTGGATCTCACCTTCTTAAATAGTGGTGATACTGGTGATATCCTGTAAAAAAGTTTTGGGAACAAGGGTTTCAATCTTGGCCTTGGGCACGATATTTTACCTTCCTGAGACTTTCTGTATTTTTTTAAAAGAGTATATTAAAATCTCTCTAAATGTGCTGCTATAAGTTTAAGATAATCTCGTTATATAAGACTTAACACCATGCGGGATGCATAATATACCTAAAACAAATGTGTATTCTTTTGTCGAATATGTATCTAGACTTTTTTGTTTGTGGCAGCTGACCCAATGAATGTTGGGTTGGATATAATAGAGGATAATGTCTTCTGAAGAGGATGGATGGTGCAACTGTCCTGGGAAGGAATGGGGGAAAGAGAGGACATTATTTAATGGTTTCCAATTCTGATGGTGAATTAGAATTTCCTGGAAAACTTGTAAAAGAAATACATATTCCTAAGCTTCACTCTAGACTTACTGAATCAGAATTTGGTCATATGATGCTCAGAATGCTGTAGTTTTCAATTAGGCCTTCAGTTAATTCTAATATAGCCAGGCTGAGTGGCAGCAGTCTGAGAGGCATCACCAAATATATTACATTATGCTGTAAAAACTCACCTGGGCTGTAGCCATAGATGCATTTTTTCCCCCAGAAATGGTAATTGTGATCAATCACTAAACAAAGTGTTAGATGACATCTGTCAACTCAGGATACATGAATGGTAAAAGTAATTATCACCTTTCTGAATTTGTTTTTAGCAGCAAGAAAATTAATTTAAAACAACTTCTTTCTTTATGTTGATCAACATCCTGGCAATCTGCCTGCCTAAAATCAAGGTTACAAATATGTAAATAGAGAAATTTAAAAGTTATTCTGTGGCATTTTAGAGGTTTAATAATGTAAAATATGTTCATTAAAATAATTCAAATGTGCTCTTAATATATACTGCTGACTTAGAGGTTGCCATTGATTTTTTCTGAATGTGTGCAGATACCCGGTCAGTTATTATTATTTACTACATTGGCATTTGTCTAAGGTGCTTGAATCATACAACATATATCTAATTTGGGGAGAAGGGGGAATCCTCAGCAAAAGTTTTCTTCTTTCCAATTCTACCTGCCAAAATTAAACATTATCCTCCATTTCTACAAACCCAACAGAACAGATAAATTAGAAAGAGGGAGAGACTACCAGATGTCTGAAGATGTGATGAAAGGCTGTTTATAGCTTTTCTCATAAATATTAAAGACCTCCTTCAGCTACTTCTACTCTCAAGTCTAAATGACTCTAGCAGATTCTGAAAGGTTTATCTGCATCGGAGTTACCACCTATAGTTTGATTTCAACAGGATATTAGTGAGCTACCACCTGAGGGGGTTTCTAGGAACCAAAGATGGGTGAAACCCCTGCCTCATGTCACACCAAGCTTGCTGTGCTTCTTTCCAGAGGAGGAACTGTGGTCCCTTACTGTGAAATACTCTGGGAAGTGGGTCTTAAAATTTTAGAGTCTAACAATTTATTATCTATTTAATAACAGAGTGAAAACAGCACTATTCTCTCCATCCCAACCTACCCATTCTTCCTCCAACTAGGCTTTAAATACTCGATTCTTCAGTACAAGACAATACAGGTTTTTTTGAACACTGTCAAAGGCATGTTTTTCTCTCAACCATGATGATACAGAAAGCGAACCGATCAACCTCATGAAAACGAAATCCAGATTACAAGCATGTGCTAGCTATTTGTTCACAGAAAAGTCTTTGAAGCATTTTCTGTGTATCAGGATGTGTTTTGTCATATCAATATACAGAAATCTGCTGAGAATGGGGATTATTGTTAATACATTGAGAAGGGAGATAATTGAATAAGATTTTCCCATAAATCTAAAAAAGCAAAAAAATTAGCCAATCCTTTATGCAAATATGTACACATACAGAAAAAAAAAAATTTTCTCAGGCTTTCACAGGGCCATAGAGTCCATTTTTTAAAATAAAAGTGTCCAGAACCACTCGGCCTCATATTCAGAAAAAAACTTAAAGTAGAAGAAAATTTTCTGAATTCCTAATTCAGAGGACTTACCACACTTTTGAAAATGGTAGTCTAGAATTATTGGACCACAACATATTAGACAGAGAAACCTATAATCACACATCAAGTGAAATAAAATAGATTACATAAAGCATCTCTTACCATGCTTTAATGGGAAAATATATTTAGCTGATCACTATTACTCCATTAATCCACTCATTCATTTATGTAAATGGATATATACACACAACAGCAGAATTTGTTTAGCGATGTAATCAATCTTGAAATCACACTCCCTACCTTCTTTTACAGAAAAACAAATAAAACAAAAGTCATCCTGCTTTTGGAATGTCCCTCAGTCTGTCCTGTACCCTTGACAGTGCTATTATCTAATGCTTTTCCATGTTTAGCACCCATTATTATCAAATGATATGTTACAAGAAATTCTAATGTATACAGCAGAACCAGAGAATATTTTGTTGGTATAAATTATTTCATGTTTAATTCAGTTTCGGTTTCCAATTTATTTCTCAATTTTGTTTTTCATGGCACAGTGTTGAGAAATTCTTGATTTACACAGATAAATAATTGCAGATGATTTTAAAACAATTCTATGTACTATCAAGCTTCCAATTAAATTGTTCTGGAAGCTTGACAAAATAGCAGTGATTTTTTTCAAAATTAAATCACTATCTTACCAGTATTTAACTAGTACTTTCTCTTTAATTGAATCTGAAAATGTTCCTTTGCCAACAGAGACGTTCATTGTTTGAGAAGAGCTTTATTTTTTATTTTTTTGCGGTACGCGGGCCTCTCACTGCTGTGGCCCCTCCCGCCGCAGAGCACAGGCTCTGGACGCGCAGGCTCAGCGGCCATGGTTCACGGGCCCAGCCGCTCCGCGGCATGTGGGATCTTCCCGGACCGGGGCACGAACCAGCGTCCCTTGCATCGGCAAGCAGACTCTCAACCACTGCGCCACCAGGGAAGCCCCGAGAAGAGTTTTTTTTAAATGTTTCTTGTAACTTTGAAATCTTTCAAAAAATCATCAAATTAGATGTGGCTTCACCTATTAAATAATCATTCAATATTTCAAAATAGTCACATTTATTTTTCCTTGAGTGATGAAATCAGATGTTAAGTTTCAGTTTTAATGCTGACAATTTAATGCTGACAATTAGCTACATTTAAAAGTAGGTGACTCTGTGAATGTGAGTTGGATTTATTTAGATTATTAATATTAGGAGCAAAATATGCAAGCTCCATAAACAATGTATAGAGTTGAACTGCTAATGTTTAAAATGCCATTTGAAATTCTCATATCATAAACTTTCATAGAAACATACAACAGATTCCAGTGAAAAAAAAGGACTCCAACTAGGATTACAAGTAACTCTAAACAAAATAATATTAAAATCCTCTGCCCCAAAACTTAAATAAAAATACACTTAGTGATGATATTTTATGACAATATTTTCCAGCAACTTTCTTAACTGGTGTTATTTTTCTATGAAACATATAATGATAGCTTACACATAATAAAAGTTTCATAGTTTTTCTCTCATGCTGTTCAGATTCTCAATACAAATATCATCACAGTTTTGACACCTCACTTGACAGAATATTTTTTAAATGCCAGACACTTAAGAAGGTTGTTTCTTTTTTTTTCATACTCACTTTTCATTAATCTTCTTTTAAAATAAACACCTGAAAAATGAAGAGAACAGCTATATTGGAAACCTCTTCCACCTGCTGTGTGAAGATTTCAAATATTCTTAGCCTTTAAATTAATGTCTCAAGTGTTTTGGATTCATATTTTTGAGTTATTTTCTATACTCTTTTTAGGATATTGTACTAATTGTATTTTCACAGATTTTTTTGTTCTTTTAACATGTTTATTACAATGTCAATAACACTGCCTTGATAAATGATTCTCTGAGACTTAGGAGCTTCTTCTTAAGTGTCAGGTGACACCTTGCCTTTAACAATATTGTATGTGCATTTTTACAGTCAGATTTTAATTCTGTTTGCCTAAAATATTTGATAATATTGAGTTAATGCTGAAAGAAGCTGAGAGTCTTCTTTCAAAACACATTTAGTTGTGTTTTGAATGATTTGGAATTTAACCACTATTTGTTAAAATTTTATTACAGAAAAACATTAAAGATCCAAGTAAATTCTATTATCATAAAAAGTAAATCCCAATGCAAAAGTAATCTGTGATATCTAGAAATCAGATATTCTAGAGTTCAAGTGATTATGTGTAAGTTTTAATACATTGTTTTACTTCATTTACTTTTATCAATGTGGTTGATATTAAGAAATTGGTTGGTACTAATATTTGATATTTAACTTTGAGTCTGATCAAATCTCATAATTAAATGGTCTTTGAAATTTTTTTCTATTTTCAATCATACAACTATTTCTAATTTTAAGAGTAATTATTCTATTGCACCAAAAATGAGCATATGTTTTGTATGTGGGTCTGGATATTTATGTGTGCATAAAACAAGAAACAGTACAAAGTTATAAGTGCTGTCTTGTTACATGCTGTTGCCACAAAAGAACTGCATCTTACCTGTTATTGATCTTATAAAACGGACTGGTTTTCCATGCTAAGAACTTATTCCAGCAAAAACAACTGAGTATTTCCTGATACATCTTAAACATGAAGACATTAAGATTTGAATGAAAATCTGAAGAATGGATACAATTTGTAAATCAGAGAGAATCAGGATAGGTTCTTCACGTAAGGAAAATAATTCACTAAATTGTTTAAAGGTAGAACTGAGTATATTGTGTTGGGTCAGAGGAGTCTGGGGGTGAGGGTGTGGTGAAGGAGACCAGTTTGTCTATAATGAAAACTTTAGGGGATTAATAAATGCTAATGGTGGAGGTATAAAGTGGAGCAATATTCCTGAGAACTCTGACTGCCTGCCTGTAGTTCTTAATTTTCAGTTACAATACTGGCAGTTGAGAACCCTTAAAAGATTTGTGGTGCAGAATTAAATTAAATTAAATTAAATTAAATTAAATTGTTAAATTAAGTATAAATTAATTCCCTCAAAATATTTAGTCTAGTTTAGAGAATGTGATAAATTATTTTTTAAATTTTTAATTGAAATATAGTTGTTTTGTAACATTGTATTAATTTCTGCTGAATGTATATACATGTATATACATTCTTTTCCATTATGGTTTATCATAGAATATTGAATATATTTCCCTATGCTATACAATTGGACCTTGTGGTTTAGCCATTCTATATGCAACAGTTTGTGTCTGCTAACCCCAAATTCCCACTCCGTCCCTCTTCCACTCCCCAAGAAAGTGATAAATGTCAGACAGCAGTGTGGATTCAGGAAAAGGGACCAAGCCAGAGGTGAGATGACAATGCCTTGGTGAGGGTGTTGGCACAGAGACAAGGAAAGAAGCAAAGAGCAAATCAGAGATGCTGTCCTAGATGTACCATTTTTTTTCATGTCATCCTATTTTCACATGACTTTTGAATGTCCTTCAGACTTGAGAGCGTTATCTTTTGTGTGAATAACAACAACAACAAAATACTACACAATTAGGCAATGTGGTCCACGCACTTATTTCATCAACTTGGGCAAATCAACTGTGCTAATGATGCTTATATTAACAGACACTAGGAAATGGTTGCCTCCTATGTCCAGATCTCAGTTCACACTTCTACATGACGGGTTCAAAACCTACCTTCTTCCTTCTGCACCTGAAAGGAATTCCATTAAAGCTTTGGGTCAGAAGGAAAAGATGAGCTATCAACATACCACAGTTTTTGACAGCTTTTCCATTTGTATATGCCTTTCAATCAATTTTAAATCAGAGAGACAATAAAGCAAACCTCTTTCAGCTTTCAATTTGCCTCTGCAGTGGTGGGTGCCCTGTCTGATGTTTACAGTTCAGTCTCATAATAATAGATGATTTTAGCACCTTGCTTCTCTCTATACATTTTTCTAACACCTTTAGCAATTTCATTAGAGTTGTTTTTTAAGATGACAATTAGAAGAAATGAAAGGCTCAAGAAGCCATCTGAAGCACAACAAAAAGGAAATGTAATCTAACTTTGGAAAAACTGATTTTTTAAAATTCTGCTTCTTTCTGACCATTTCATTTATTTTCTATTCAAAAAATTCCAGGTAAACTTTACAGGGCCTTTAACATTTTCTGCAACCACTCTACAGAGGAGACATTCTCCAGCACATTTCCTGTGAGTAATCTTTCCCCCCTCACCCTATACTTACCATTCAAAAAATAACACTCCACCAAATAACTCTACCTTATTTGTTTGCCTCATATGACTTTTACTTGGATTTATCTACTTCATCATCCTAGTTCCACTGTCATTCTATAAAACTGATTAAAAGTGTATCTAAGCTCTATTGCCATTTAAAAGAAAATTAGGTTGGCATAACAAGGATCTTATTATAAAGAAATTTTGTCAGTAAAATATTTTGTTTAAAGCAGTCTCTTTCAACACCCCATGAAACATAATAAGATGTAGCAGGTTTGAATTTTTTCTTCAAGTGAAGAATACTTTCTTATGGTAAAAATATATGCTAAAAATAACATACATTTAATTGGCTTGAAAACCTGATTGGCTTATTGTCTCTCAAAATTCTCCCTTGTATGAATGTAGGTGGCATCATGGTGACCAGATATGGAAGGAAGCAGGTGATTATCAATCAGTAGGTAATAATATCACATTTTAATACATAAATCACAACCATATGTTGGGAAAATTATAATGGCAAGCAAACATTTTTTTTTCATCTAATTAGAACTTTGTAGAAATCAGACCACACTTAAGAATCCGTGTGCCATTCTGGGTGCTGATTTTAACGAGTCATTTTCTAATTACAAGTGATGGAACACCTACTGAATATAGTTTAGGAAAAAAATTCATTGGCTCTTAAAAAGGTGAGCCCCAGGGCTCAACTTGATCGCCAAGTTCTAGGTCAACAATGTCACAGGGCATCTTTCTCTCCAGACCTCAACTATACTAATTTCTACTGATCCTCATTCTCTACATTTTCTCCTCCTGTGGCAGCAATAGCAGACCATTCGAGCAGTAACTCACATCCTTTTAGCTCATCAATTCCTTCAGAAAATGGATTTCTCTATCTGAAAGTTTATATAATTATCACTGGGAAACCTGACTGGCTCTGCTTGAATGGATTACCATAGACATAGAAAGGGATCCTCTTTGGGTCAGCTTGAGCCTGCATGATTGACAGCTCCATGATGTCTTTCTAGAGCACTTCTCTCTCCAGAGCCTGAAGAAGATGAGAAAAACATTAGGGTCGAAAAAACCAGAGCTTCCACCATCTGCAGAACTTTTATAAACAAACAGTACTCATATGGGTGTGCATTTCTGGTAAAGTAGCAGGAATAGTATGGCCACATACATAAATAACCCAGGGAAGAAAAAAATTGGGAATTATATGATAGCTTTCTTCATGTATGTAATCATTTAATAAATATTTATAAGCTATTATATAGCAGATTCTAGGCTAAGTACAAAGAATATAATGCCACAAATAGGGGAAAAAAATAGTCATTGTCCTTTTGAAGGACCAAAAGGAGAGAACATTACAATTGTTCTGCAGAGTTTATATGGTAGAATTAGAAAGCAGTGGGTGTGAGATATAGGAAGATAGACTTTCATTTATTCTTGGGAAATGTGTTTCAACAGTAACAGATGTTCTCCCCAGACATAGAATATATGGCATTTTTCTGGTCCTCCAAAAGCTATGACTTCTCTCTGATTCCATTCTGTGACTTCTCCCTGAAGTTCAGTATGTATCACCAACACTCCTAGATGAACACTTTTTTTTTCTAGTAATCTGATTCTATCTCCAAGTTTAAAACTTATCTAAATGTTGACTTGAATTCCAATTCCATTTTTCCTAATTATCTATGAAAATCTTCATTCAGATACTATTACATAAAAGCCAATGTGTTCAGAATTAAACAGTGTTTTCCTCCCTGTTTCTTCCTCCTAAAATCCTTCTTCCATCAATGGCATCATATTCACCCTAATTCAGATTTCTCACTTTCATCTTCATATCTTTCCTTTTCCTGAATTTGTTATTATTACTCAATAAATCAAGAACCACTGATATTTTTAGTCATGATTTATACATTCATGAAAACCAGAATCAAATGACTACCTTCCTTTTCATGTACCAGATTCTAATATTAAAGATATTATTTTAGCTTAAGTGACAGATTTTTATAATTACAAATTATAATTGTTTAAAACAAGGGCTTATTTGTCTAATAGTGTAGCCTATGGAAGTAGGCTTTGAATAAACATCAATGAATGCTTTGATTCTAAAATTATAAAAATTAATAACATTCATAAACAGCCATTCCTGGATCTTACAGTTATCTCTTTAACATATTATAGATAAATTGAAGATAACTGGTCAAATCTCTAGACCAAATCATGGTGGAATTTAATACCATATCAGCTGGCTTCTTTTGATATGCAGTCTTCCTGAAAATTCTCATCTTCACCAATGTGTCTTGGCATATGTTTTAGAATTTTTGTGCTGATGTTCATGAATTCTTACCACAACTTAAACAAGGATGTGCATTTATATCATGATTTGTTCTACATGCAAAGATTGTTTCCTTTGAAGTGTTTTGTTTCCAGTAACTTCAACAATGATCTTCATTCTCTCAGACATTCAGTTGTTCATTATGCTAACTCTAAATTTTCATTGTTATTAAAATAGTTCTGATTTACTACAACAAGTTTCTGCTCAGCATTCCTTTTCTTTACTTATTATGAGATAGGCATTATATACAAGCAAATTATAAATAACTTATTCATCTCTATATTAAAACATATATAATATTTCTTCCTGAAATCTAATTTAAATCTAGAGTTCTCTCAACAGCGGTACCTCTTAGAATTGCCTAGTAATCCTTTTAATATCAATATAGTATAAAGAGAAATGATGGTGGAGCTGATGACGAGGACCATAATAGCTCATCCTCACTGAGGGTTTCATATGTGCCAGGCTCTATGCTTTTCATGAATTAAATAATTTAATCCTTACCATGACACTAAAAGATAGATCATTATCTCATTATTCAGATGAGAAAACTGATGGAGGAAAGGTATTAACTAACTTATTCAATATCACAAGACTAAAAATTGGGAGTGGGATTTGAACCCAGGCAATCCACCTCCAGACTCAATCCAGGCTCCATCATTGAGTGGTCACATACCAAGAACTTAGCATACATTATCTCAAGCATTCAGGAGTTTTACAAAGTATAAGTAGCATTCTTAGGAGAAAAATCACATTTCCTTGGTAGAACAGAAATTGTGAGGAGGACATGGGGTTCAAATTCAGTTATGTCTGAATCTAATGTCTTGGGTCTTGATCACTATGTTATATTTCAAGTGAATGCAGTAATAGCATTTTGGGCAACTTGGAAAAATGCAAAAATTGTGATTAATGAAGGATAAAATATAACTTGAAGACAGTTAATGCATAATAGTATGCAAATTGTTAAATTACTTTCTCTATAATGTTCTCCCCAAACAGAAATGCAAATATTGTCCTCATTAATATTATCTTAGTCTAAGACAGTTTTAGTTTACTAAATCTATTATTTATTTTTTTTCCTTACTGTTAAATGCCTCTATCATTAGTGCTGTGGGAAAGAAAAGGCCTCCAAATCATGGCAAATGCTATGGTAATGAGAATTTTGTAGAGTGGGCTGAAGGGGCAAAATTCCCATTTTTTTCTCCATATACTTTTACTAAGGGCTACTTTTCTATGTCTATAATTGTTATAAAATACATTTTGTGTTAAGAAATACAAAACAGCGTAGAGTGTTTGGGGTTATCAGAGGCAAGCTATTACATATAGAATGCATAAGCAACAAGGTCCTCCTGTATAGCACAGGGAACTATATTCAATATCCTGTGATAAACCATCATGGAAAAGAATATGAAAAAGAATGTATATATATATATATATATATGACTGAATCATTTTGCTATACAGCAGAAATTAGCACAACATTTTAAATCAACTATACTTCGATTTAAAAATTTTTTAATTAAAAAAAATTTTATAGGGACTAATCCCATTGCTACTCTGTGCCTAAATAATACCTTTTAACAATGCATGACGATAAGTTAGAACACATAATGGCCTCCCCAAGATATCAAGTTCTAATCCCTCTAATTTGTAAATGTTATCTTATTTGGATAAAGGATCTTTGCAAACGTGAGTTAAGGATATTGAGAAGAAGAAACTACCCTGGATTACTTGGCAGAAAGTAATGTGAAGATGCAGGCAGATACTGTAGTAATGTGAGCTCAAGCCAAGGAAGGCTAGAAACTATTAAAAACTAGAAAAGGCAGAAACAGAATTTCTCTTAGAGACTCTGTAGAGATTGTGGTCTTACCTTGATTTTGGACTTCTAGCCTCTAGAACTGTGAAAGAATAAATTTATGTTATTTTAAGCCACCAAATTTATGGTAGTTGTTACAGCAGTCTCAGGAAATAAATACAGTGCTTAAATATCACTTAAATGGTCAAAAGGAATAGTAGAAAGAAAAGAGAGCAGATGGCAGCAAAGATATTTAGTAAAATAGATGTTCAGATTGGATTCTCTGTGTATCTATTTTGACTTGGAACCCAAAACAACAGGTGAAAACTCCCTACATATTCTAATGTGAAATGCTTGTCATCTCAGCAGCTCTTGCAAAGAGATGGTCAAAAACCAAGAGATAGAGAAAATGGTTTCTGATAATAGTTTGATATAGAATCAGCCCAACCTTTCATTAAGGACATAGTAGGAGAACTATGACATATAAATTTACAGCATAGAAGCAGGTATGAATGGTCAGTGGGGGGACAAAATAAAGGATTGCCTTTTTCTGATAATACCCAGCATATCCCACTTGTTTGACATAATTGTTGAAATGATGGTATGTGAGGAAGATTAACCCACCATTTGGCTATCAATGTTCTATGTTATGACTATACCAATTGAAGTGAATATTCCAAGAAAAGAGGTACTTATACTGCACTGAAGTTTTATATGCAGCCTTCCGGATATCCTGTCATCTGCTGATGTAAACAAGAGCTGTCCAGATTTATTCTGCAGTAGAGAGCACTGGATTTAAGAATCCAAACTAAATTTCTTTTACCCTTTCTTTCTACTTCTTATTCTGGAGGCTCATAGTAAGGAGTCACTGTAAAGTATTCACTATAAATTGTGTCTATCAATCTATGTCTGTCCATCTATTATCTATCTATCTATCATCTACCTATCTATCTATCATTTATCTATCTACTACTATCATTTGTCTACCCCTATCTGTATCTTTCTCTCTTCCCTTTTCTCTCCTCCAACCACTTTCCTTTTGACTATGTATAGAGAAGTTTGTAAATGGACAAGATGGCTTTAATGTTCTCTCAGCTTGACTAAATTTTAGACAGGCTTCTTCCTAACTCTGGCTCCTGATCTCCCTTTTCCTAGACTGTTTTATTTGTAATTGTAAGACTGTTCTCTATTACTCTGAGATGCAAATTTTTTTAAAGCCTCGTTTTTACAACCCAGGAATGTCTTTCTCTAGGACCTGGGGGTCATCCATTTGAAATGTAATCATCTAGGCAGATAAAGCCTCTATCTCCTATCCTCTGTGGGTAGGTAAGCAGGAGCCTACTTGGGTAGATGCCTCACTCCAAGTAGTAAAACTACCTCCTGCCGTGAAGATAGGAGAAAGTTGATTTTTCCTATGGATAAAGCCAATTAGCAAATATGGATGTGTCTAAGAACTTCCAACCCTACCTTCATAAAAATGCGCCTGCCCTTTGTTTCAGAGGAGTTTAATTCAGGCTGAATTCTGAACTCATCCCTCTCCTCTATTGCAAGAGCCTTGAATAAAGTCTTTCTTGCCTGTTTAATATTGTCTGGAGCAACTTCTTTTGTTTTGACACAATACAGAAAGAAGCCAAGTAGTTACCTAAGTAGGTATTTTTTGTTTTTGGTAAGTGCAGTCTATTTTGTAACTATGAGGGAAGAAAGTAGAAGCTGAAGGCATGGGTAATAATTTAAAAATTTTCTGAGCCTAAGTAACAACATATTTTCTTGAAAACCCCACTTAAGGTTCTGCTCATATATCGGCTTTTAAAAGACAGTTTATTTATTTATTTTTTTTGGTGAAAGCAGAAATTTTGTTCATTTAGTAGTTTACTTATTTTAAAAAAGGTCAAGACTCAGAGTGACCATCTTGAAATTTTGGTTAACAATGTAATATAACCATACTTTTTGCTCCCCAGTGAAGACCAATTTAGTAATGTTATAAAACAACTGGGAATGACTTCATCATCTTTCAAGATGGGAAAGAATGACAAATATATGGATCAATAATTCACATCACAGACGGTAGGAATTTTCCAGGCTTTGTGAAGGCACCGTGTATATCCTTTGACCTCTGCCCTGTTTTAGCCTCATTCTTTAAAATAAAAGTTCATTTAAAAAATATTATGAATTAAGAGAACTCTAGTCATGGAAAGGACGTTAGAGATAACGTAGTCTCAATACTTTCCTGGGTAAGAAAGTTGAGCTTCATAATGTATAAGTGACTTGACACAGATCACGTTACTAATGGAGTCATGTAGTCTTTGGACTGGATTCCGTTATATTTCACTTCAGCCTCTGCAGAATGCAGAGTCCACTGCATTTTGAATTTTAATCTCCTTTGTATATCAGTTTACTAATTCGTTATTTCACTATTTTTAGTCTTATTTTGGGTTGTGTTTAATATATTTACATTGTTTTGATATTTATGTAGCTACAGTCGAAGGCAGCATTTGTGAATCAGACCATTTTCACACTGTCCTACACTATTGAAGAGTACAGTGTTTGTGATTAAACAGCTGCCTTGTTTCAGCCCAGAGGCAGCTAAACTTCTGTGATGACTAAGATGATCCCTGTTTATGTGACTTGTAATCAATTTGTAATTTTGGTTGAGTGCAATGAGACATTTGCATGAAAGCCCCAGATAGGGCACTGCTGTGCCCGGAGGCTGGGATTTGCAGGCAGTCCTCTGAAAGCGTCTTGCCTGCAGGAAATACAAATGAGGGTATTTTCCTCAACAGCAGAAATTAAACTGCAGGAAATCTTGTTTACGCAGTTATATTTTAAGACAACAGCACTCAAAATGTCATTCATGATTAATCATTATTATTATGATTGTCATCTTCAATCTATGGTTCTCTTTCCACTACCCTGAAAAATAAACCTAAAAAAAAGACAGGACACATGTTTATAATTCGGAAAAAGTGTGATTAATGTCCTCAGGTCTGCAAGTGGAATAAGACCAAATGGTAAAACTTTTCTTCATATTTGATAAATTATAGCTCTGTATATAGTAACATGATATTCTTAAGCCTCAGTTTTCTCATCTGTAAAATGGAGATAATAAAAAAAAGTCTCATCTAAATCACTGGATTTGTGACCAGCATGTAATATAGTATAGCTGAAAAAATATAAGCTATGAAAATAATATTCGTAGTATTATGAATATGTCTCTGAAATGGCTAAATTATGACAGTTCTAGAAATGGAAAATACAATTAATCATCCTTTAAGCAAGAAAGTATTGACATCGGCATTAAAGTGCATATATTATAATGATTATTCAGGTTTGAAAATACTGGATTCTTTTTATTGTATTTGGATCGTTAGATCTACTTTATACAGGTTGAGTAACCCTTTAGATTTGTTGCTAGACTGCACTGTTTGGTCTGCTAAGCCCTAATAATTTCTCTTTATATATTAATGTCTCTGTGTGTGGGGGGAGAGTGTGTGTGTGTGTGTGTGTGTGTATGTGTGTGTGTGTTAAAATGGTGGTTTTAAATTTATTTAAAAGGTTCTCAGATTTGGAAATACTCAGCAGTTTATTTGGTTTACCTTTTCAATTAATGTAGGAAATCCCAGCACTTACTTATAACATTTATTGATCATTTACTATGTTTCATGTTACATTATATTCTGACTTCTACTTAAATTTTTTCAGGAACCAAATATTATTATTTCCATAGTAGTACTATTCATTTGCAATTCAGAGAAAGCGTTTATTTCTGAAACCCAATACATATCCTAACACATGTTTTATAATGGTTGGATGAATCCACTGTGGATTCAATAACAATTTAAACAAAATAAAAGAAAGAAGGAAAGAAAGATTTATTTGGATTTAAATGAGAGTATTATGTCTGGACTGATCCTGCAAATCTGAATGAGTCAGAGCTAGAAAACCATAATTAACATATTTTCCCTTGTTAGACCAAAAGAAAAGTAAAACAAAATTTAATTTTTTATAACAAAGGGGACTTTTCCAGGCAGTTATGCATTCCCTAATACTCTGAATGCTACATCCCAGTACCTGTGCCACCGTACGATGACTGTTTCCTGTGTCATTGTACTATGACTTTCCAAAGGCCTTAATTGGTTCATAACTTGTGTGACAGCTAGGAAGTTTCACAGAACCAGGGAGCCTGGCAGCCCAGGGTGTCACTTATGCCCCACATTGTGGTGATTGTTCAGGAAAGAATTAAAAGAGCCAAAAGGAAATCAACTAATTTTCAATTCCTACCTTATCTGTATTGAAAAATGAAATGCTTTTTTTCCCCACACCAGAGAAGCCATATTATGGTCTTAAAGTTCAGGATTCTATAGTCAGTCTATGAGTGGATGTAATGAGATTCTAAGTTGTGAAAGATGCAGGATATGAGCTCCTTTGATCCCATTAGAATTTGAAAGGTTTAGCTTTCCAGCTCAGACCTAAGAGAGCCAGGGTTTCTTTCCCTTGCTCGGCTGAGAACTTGACTGACACTGGCAAATTTCTTCCTGTAGCTATCAGTTGGGCTTTCTTAGACTTTCCTTTGTCTTAACCTTTCTTAGCCTTATCCACTAGACATTCACATATTTTATGAGGGCAGAGTCATATGGACCTTGCTTATCATTATATCCTTGGGCTCTAACATAGTGCTGAGCACTGAAGATATGTACATTTGAATAAATGAACAGATTAACTTAATATCCAGTACAATCAATTGGATGTTAATAGGAGGGAGGAAAGAAGGACACTCAACATTTAGGTCAAATTGAACTGAAAGATTTGAAGCATATGAGAGGGAAAAGGCCTTAGCTATGTGAATATGGAAGTCTTAGATTGGAAGACCTAATAATCTGTGCTCCAAAACAGAAGGCTTCTGAGAATGAAAGAGGTTGCTTTCTGGGTCAGACACTGCAACAGGAGTCATAAAGCATGACAGTTTGGGGTAAACCAAGAATTATGGGTACTCTAGATATAGAAGAACTCATTTGTGTCCAAAAGAGTGGGTAGAGTCCTTAAATTTTTATTGAGTATCGATTCTATACAAGGCTCTGTTCAGTATTGTTACATAGAATTTGTTAAATTCTAATAAAATCAAAAGGGCTTAACCAAGATCTTTTCTCATTGACAAACTATGAATCACAAACTGTTCAATAAAAGCTTACCTTCTGCAAAGAAAAACCATCAACTAGGCGATAAGTGAGAGGATTAATTTCAGACATACTCATAGGTCTGATGCATAGTCCCCAGACTCATAGGTCAATATGATCATTCCAGGAAGCATTACAACATAATTTGGGGCTCAAACTTTCAAACTAAAGTAAACATAATCATCATAACCTTAAAATTTTGACACCAACTATGTTCATCCTTTAATTTTTTATCCTCTGGAAATAAATTCAAAATGAATCTCAAGAATAATTTATTTTTTTATTGATATAAAAAATATATACATCTGCAAACTATTCTATAGCTTGCAGTAGGAATTTTCTCATTGTTGAAATTTATGCTGTTTATTTTCTTGATAATATAATAGAAAATGGATCTACGTATACAGTTCTTACTGAGGCCTTAATACTTAGGGGAAAAAAAGCCACTGAAAATATTTAAAGCATTTTTAAAAATATTGAATGGACAACTAAAGTTACGCATGTGTGGCATCTACAAATGTACCTCTAGTACCACTTTGTTGGGTCCTTGAGGGGAAGGATGATATAAGATTCACCATTTCATGCTCTAGCTTTTCTTCAGTTTGAATTAGTGTTTTTTTCCCAGAGCATAAGGTGATTGTTTCTCTTGGTGTTTCATTGACAGTACTGGTTGATGTCTGTTTTCCTAGTTTAATTTTCAACAGTGTCACTTTTTAGAAGATAAATTAAATGATACCCCCTACCAGAGCCTGTCAACTAGTGGACAGACAATAAATGACTGTGGCATGAATTAATAACTACATGTCACATAGAAACTCTGTTCTATGTCAATAGTCTTCAAATAGTATTCTTTTATCAGTAAAGTTAGAAAAAGTCCACACTTTGGGGATAGTGCTAATAATCTACAAGACATAGTCCTCCAAATAACTCATTCCATACATGATGGAAGGTGGGTTTCTATTAAATTAGGATGCCTCCCAAATCAGTAAGAAGTATCCCTCATATTAATTCAATGAGAATTATAAAAATGCTATATCAATTTGTGCTAGTTTGGTCAAATTAAGAAGTGAGTTCCCAAACTGATGAGTAAGAAGGCAGTGGTGATGATTGTTGTGGGTATTAGAAAAAGAAAAGTTGAAGAGGATGAATTTGTTTGATTGACATCTAGGTTGCCTTGGACTTTCTAATCATAAGAAGAAAAATATTTTCATCAACTTGACACATTTATGTCATTAGGAGATTTAGATGCTGAGATTGATAACAAAAATCTCTTCTGATCTTCCAGTTCCCCTTACCCAGATACTCTATCTACCTTTTGACTTTCATTTTGAATCTCTCATTGCCTTCTCTTCTCAAGAAAGGTGGCACTGGCCAGCAAGCAGATATGGCATCTTGGTTCAATTGGCTGATTTCCAAGTCAGAATGAATCAATGGCCATTCTAGTAGAAAACTTTCTTTTGAGAGATTAGTGCAAATCATTACGCCAGACCTTAATGCTGCCCAAATTAAATAGAGACCCTGAAGCTAGATCCTAGAAAATTAGATCATAGATCATTTTAAATGAATCAAAATGTAGAATCTTGGAACTTTAAGTCTCAAACTGATTTTGGCCTCCTTCACTTTGGCCACTGCGAGAATGAAGAGAAAGAGGGGAAGCACACGAGCCTATTTGGCACTGCATAATTGAGGATGGCTCAAAATAGTTTTTCTAGTGGCCTGAAAAAAGTGTAGATTTCACATCCTGGAAATAGCCACCTCTGTGTTGCAACTGGGCCCTTGGCACATTACTGAAGAAAAATGCGTTTGTATAGACTCACTTCTTGTGCTTTGCTAGTCCTTACACTGTAGGTATAAGAGGTATTATTCCCCATTTGCTATCTTCCCCAAATCAGTCAACAAAAATACAATCTCAGACTAAAGCTTTTTTTTCTTAACTTTCTATTTCCACATCAAAACTATATACAATTTCTGTGGAACAGTTAGTTCTTCTGACATTCAGTGACTAAGATGCTCGTATTTTGGTATTGCCTATCTGGAATGAAAAAGTAGGTCATGAAGTAAGTGGGATTTCTATTTTCTTCCTTAGGATAATCTCATCAGTAGACCCGCCTGGAAACTAGCTTTTAAAATTCTGTGTCCAAAAGTCTTATTTAAATGCTGAGGGAAATTTTTG
Source organism: Monodon monoceros (assembly GCF_005190385.1). Classification (NCBI taxonomy): domain Eukaryota; kingdom Metazoa; phylum Chordata; class Mammalia; order Artiodactyla; family Monodontidae; genus Monodon; species Monodon monoceros. The sequence continues at coordinate 87,752,178 of NW_021703784.1, read as the reverse complement.
TTACTGTTTTTTATGTAAGTCCATTTTTTAAAAACAATAGTATATCTGAGAATCTCTCCTACTGAGGCATTGTGTAAAAGTTGTTGCGTTTCAAGCCTAGGGTCAGAATGGATAATGTTAGCAAGAAAGCCATGGGCAGGGAACCCTAGCATCCCATCCCAGGCTAGGTGTGTGGGTGTTAATTATATGACTGCTTTCTGCTCTCTGGGGAGGACCATGTCGCCTCTCCCAGGCAAAGGCACAACATTGGGTAAAGAATCCAAAGCTCTTTCTTATTATTCTCTGGTTTCATTGACCTTATTTCTCTTCCAGGAGCACACTGTGCTTATTTCTGCCTTCAGGATTTTGCAATTGCTGTCTCCTCTCCTGGAATGTTCTGCTTCCAAAACATTGCAAATTAGCAGTATCTTACCATTCAATTATCTCAAATGTCACCTCCTCTGAATTTTGGTTTATTCATGGACTAATCTCTCTGCAAAATTATCTTACTGATTTTGTATCAGTCAACAAATATATCTTGAGGAGCATCTTTCCAGCACTGTTCAATATTTCCAGAATACAAAGATGAAAGAAATAATCATAATGGTGTCTGTGCCATCAAGGAACTCAAATTGTATACATATGATAAGCATGTGAACAAATAAAGAACTGGAGGGGAATGCTATGTGCTAAGAAAAACATCAACTGTAACTAACCCTAGAGTAGACAGTAATTGAGGATGCTCCTTTAACTAAGTTGGGGTAAACTCATGACGAGATTGTGTTTAAACTTGGATCTAGGTCTGTGATGATCTTGGAAATAAGCACTGCAAACAGAAGGCACACGAAGTACAAAGGACTGGAATAATTGTGAAAGAGAATGAAAACGAGTGAGGGAGTGAAGGGAGGTGAATTCTGAGTGGTTGATAGAAGCTACATGGGGTGAGCCTTTGAGAATATTGTCAGGGATTTGAATTTCATCCAAGTTCAATGCAAATGAATATTTTTTAAAAAGGGAGTGACAAGATGCTATTTAATACATTTTTGAACAATCCCTCTGGCGCTTTCCATGGAGAATGATTAGAAGAGTGGTACATTAGGAAAATCAATGCTAGATTTGTTGTAGCAACATATAAACTCTACTATTTCAGTGGTTTAACACAACCAAGTTTTAATTTCTCATTGAAGTAAAGAAGGAAAGTGGGAGACTTTGATTTGATGAATTAGCAAAGATATGGCCTTCCTGTCATCTTATCATATGGCTATAAGTTTACCACAAAAGAAGAATACTTCAGACAGGAAGTGACATATAGTATCTTCTCACAGTTCTATTTGCTAGAACTCAATCACATATCCAACCAAACTGCAACAGTGCTAGAAAATATAGGGAAGCAATTGATATTCTGTGAGCACTAACTGGACACGGCCGAGAAAGGGAAAACAATGTAGGCAAGAAACATGCTAGAAGGAAGTTTTGGAGTGAGAATAAATGAGCTGGAAGAAAAGACATTATGATCAGAGAGTGCTATATTTGAAATGGGTCGGGTTTTTTTGTTTGTTTGTTTGTTTTGGTGAAGTACATATGACAATAGGAGTGTGTTCCTAAGGAGGAAAATATCATTACTAAAGATAAAACTTGAGAAGCCATCTATTGAATGTGAAGTTTCCTATGTTTATGAAAGCAATATATATTTCCCAAACAATCATTTTCTCTATATCTTTATTTTTACTTTACCTTACTCTGATTGGCAATACTCTTTCTTTTCATCCTGATTCAGTTAAATTTTGTTCTAAACTGAGAAGGCTATTTTCCCCTAACTCCTCTGTAGAATCTTTAAGAGTTTTCTCTATACCCTTCATGACCATCCATCGTTTGCCCACCTCCCCGCCCAGTTATTTCTGTGTTGGAGTATCACACTAACTTGTTACTTTCTGGAAAACAAATTGTTTTCCTTCCTTTCTTCCTCTCTCTTCTTTCCACATTTTTTAATTTATTGTCTATCATGAGCCAGTTATATGCTGCAAGAAAAAAACTCTGAACTGAGTGTAGGAACGCTCCACTCATTTTAATTCCGCCTCAGTTTTTATGTTTATCCACCCAACAATATTCAAGAGATATTTATTAAACTCTTATTCTGGGCAAGATTCTGAGAGAAGAGTTGGGGATAAAAAGAGTCACTAGAAGCAGCCACACAGCACAGGGAGATCAGGTCGGTGCTTTGTGACCACATAGAGGGGTGGGATAGGGAGGGTGGGAGGGAGACGCAAGAGGGAGGAGATATGGGGATATATGTATATGTATAGCTGATTCAATTTGTTATGCAGCAGAAACTAACACACCACTGTCAAGCAATTATACTCCAATAAAGATGTTTAAAAAAAAGAAAAAGAGTAAATTATGTAAAGGTAAATCTCCTTTGTAGAACATTTGGCTTATCTGTCATCTCAGTATACACAGGTAAAGCCTCTTTCTACTTGGTTATTGTGTATGACTTCTGGTTATACATCAGTATTAGGGGTAAACACCAGGACTGATCATTTGTTTTACTTACTGTTATCTGTATTCACTCTTCTCTATTTCCTCAGAGAGAAAGAAACAACTGTAATTTGTAAAATTTATATGCATAATAAAAGGAACAAAGCTTTTCTCTACTTATTAAAATATTTTTTTAAATCCTAAAAAAAAAAGAGTCACTAGAAAGACATGTTTTTTTCCCTTATTGAGCTTACATTCAATTAGAAGGGAGGGGGATGGAAAACAGAAAAACAAAACCATAATATTAACCTTCCGTTGGTCACTTGTTGAAAATCACCTGGAGTTGTTAAGAGACACCAATGAAATATTTGTAGGTTGTAAAATGGTTTACAAATATAAAGTAGATTTTTGTTGTTTGACTTTTGATGACTTGTATTTTGCTCTCTCTGTATAACCCTATGAGTTTTGAGGATTATTTTAAGCAATATGAGGCAGTCAACTCAGCTAGATGTGTTTTCCTTTTTTCGGTGGTCCTTAACCCATTATCAAGCTGTGGACTTATTGCCCATAACAGGAGAATGGCCTCACTTTTAATAGGTCCAAACAACATTGACTCACTCACAATTCTGCTTCATATTTAGCAATTTTAACCTTTCTGGGTTTCAAATCATCTGTTCAGAAAATGAGATGACTTGCAATTTATTTTCCTCTTGTGTAAATCCAGGGTTTGTAATTTCTGAAACCTGTGAGTGAGATGCCGTGCATATATACCAGGAGTTATTAATAAAGTATGAGTGTTCACGGTGAAGTCACTGAGAAGTGACAGGAGCCAGGGAGTTCATTATTCTTATTTTGTCTCCAGCAATGGGAGTTTGAAATTGGATTTTTTAAAATATTTACAATAGTACTCCTCTTTATATATTTTGTCTAATATTTTGGCTTCCTTAGTTTTTCTGTATATATGCTCCAAAATATAAGACACTAAAACATCAAATTTTATTTCAGTAGAAGCTAGAAAGTTGTAAAAAAAAAAATAGACCTTTTAGGAAACTATACTACACTTTTCGCGTGAAGCAAAGGTTTTTAGCTCGTTTCTTTGCCTGACTCCTATTAAACCCTTTACCCCATGTCAATTTTATATTCAGTCAGGGTACACCAAAGATCAGGTAAACCAAGAATTGCCATGCTTTGCTCACCAACAGTCATATATGACCCTTATTTACTCCTAGAAATTTCTCTCAATTACATATGCTTACCTGGACAGAAAAGGCCTGAACTGGCACTAGGTCTGGTGGAACTGAATGGTGAAGCATCTTAGTCTGCCCCTGCCGGGCTTTGCTTTGTTGTCGTTCCCTTTACAAGATTGAACAGAGTTCTGGGTCTGACACCTCTATCTGGGTCCCCTGCCTCCCACACATCTCCTTAAGAAACTCTTCTCCACTAAGAAATCAGCTCCTTATCACATATATATATATATATATATAAATAACTGAACTGCTGTGCTGTACACCTGAAACTAACATGATAATGTAAATCAACTATACTTCAATTTAAAAAAATTAAAATTCTTTTAAAAAAGAAATCAGCTTCCTTTTCTCATTTGTCACAAAAGCTGCAAGCAGCTTTTGACTAATTCAGTTCAGAGAAAGCTTTTGTTGTTGCTGTTACTGCCGCTGTTTGTAATAACCTTTTTCATATTATTTTAAACATATATGTGTAAATTTGTATAAAATATTGATATATATCAGTATATATTATATTATCATTATTATATTGCATATTATTATATACTTATATATGATTATAGGTACTAAGAATATAAAAATATATATACTCTTCATTAATCCTTATTATTTTACACTATTTTCTTTACTCTCCTTATTCTATTTGTATCCCTCTTCCTCTTTAATCTTTGGTCTAGTCATAATTAGCATAAGAAGCATTCCAGATAAGTTCTTGCTTAAAAACAAAGAGGGGACACAGTATTATTTTCCCCCTTTGGGTTCAGGTGACATATCTCCCGAGAGAGTGACTTAATTTCTTTAGTTAAAGGATGGCTATGAAGATCAACAGGGTCAATCTAAGTTCTTAGGAAGCCAGTTAAATTATAAGTGATGTGATTCCTTCAAGAAAATATGAGTTCTGTACAGCTTTGTAACTCAAGAAAACTGTTAGAATAATGATAGTGCCACCTTGACTCAAAAGAAACATGGGAGTGCGGGTTTTGAAAAGTTTTGGAGAATGATGTTGTTTTCTTCTCTGAAAATTCAGTCTCTGTATGTGAGAATATATGAGTTTGTGTGGTCTAAACATTTTGCTCAAGGATAAGAAAATTTCTGTTTCATGAAAATCTAAGAGCAGGCTCCAGAAAGTATAAATGCAAGTAGAATGTCCATGTGAATAGTGGGTCAAATAAATTGATGTTAATTTAGATACAGTAAATAAATCGTATGATAATGTAGAAAACAAGAATATTATCCACTAATAGAACTAAACATAGAAACAGATCAATGACTTTCAGAGAACCTTTTCAGTATTTTGAAATATAGGTTTGATTAATTTGAGGAAATTCATCAGAGTAACTAAAAGTCTAAGATTGCTAACACTAAACCCAGGTAATAAAAATAAACATTTCTATTATAATCCTCTTCAAAGTAAAGAACAAATAATTAAGATCCTCTGTGCCAGGCATTGTTATTCCATTTAATCTTCAGAACAAAGCCATTGAGCAGTTATAATTAGTTGTAATTTATAGATGCAGAAATTAAGCTAAGGTAGGTGAATTAACTTGCCAAAGGTCATACAGAAATGAATAAAATTTAATACTAAAAGTTGTTCTGTCCAAAATGCATACTGTTGCTACTATATAAGAATACATTTAAATTTTTAAATGTAATTATAAGAACCATTTGATTTTTTCAAATAACTAGCTTGGCAATTCTCACCACTCAAGTTTTATTTATAGGGAGAGATTGTGTTAATATTGCTGTTATATATTATGGTATTAAAGAAGTGTTAAATTAAGTACTTTCATTTAGGAAACCACTTTTAAAAACATAAATGTTATTTTATTTCTAATTATGAGTTGCTCTCATTATGCTTATTGTAAAAAAGTTTGAAAATGATGAGAAGAAAAAATATTTCCAATAATTTTTACTCAGCAACAATTAGTGCAAAGCTCTTAAAAATATATATTTTCTAATTTTAATGCAACAAAAGAGCTATCATATACACAGTCCATTTTTCACTTAGCAAAACATAATTTACTTGAGATATTTTTCTGAAATATTTTATTTTATATTATGAGTATGTAATAATTTAATGAATAGATTATACTTGCAATTTTATATAACAATAATATAATTGCTCTTATGCAAAGAAACAATTAGAATAAAGTCGCTTGAGGGTTGGGGACTTTCTTCACTGATTTATTGCTGTACTGTCAGTGTGTGTTACCTGACACATAATATATGCTCAATAATCATTCTTAAAATAATAAGTACATTTAATTAATTAATCTTACTACACAATCTAAAAAATTCTATAGGATAAATAATTTGAAGTGGAATTGCTGAGTCAAAGCATATGCATATTTATAATATTTATTTTATTCATATTGAACATTTGCTTTCCAGAAATATTGTGTTAGTTTTTGCTCAAACGACTAAAATACAGGATGCCTATTTTCTTTGGCACTCACTGTATTGAGTGTTATTATTCCATCTTGACTTTGTAAATACACTTTTTGCAGAAGTGACCCATTAGTCCCTCAACCTTAAGTGACTGCTCCCTTAATGGCAACCCTCTCTACAAGATTCTGTCCTTTGAGGGGTCTGTGCTGTAAAGAATTTAACCTTGCCAATAAAGAAGTGTGGGCTTTGCCCTTGGTTTGTGAGAGAGAATCTCTAAGACCCTGGAGAGTCATGTTTGATAGTTGTGCCTTTTTTTGCCTGGGGTCTTTGAGTCAGTCAGATAATAAAATATGATTCAAGGTAGGGACTTTGAATCTTGTAATATCAGCTCAGTCTCCTAAGGAGCTGGAAACTGAGATCAGCCTTATGGGCTGTCAATTATGCCAATATGATGGAGCCCTAATAAAAACTTTGGACACCAAGGGTCAAGTAAGCTTCCATGGTTGTCAATATTCCATGTATATTGTCACACATTATTTCCAAGAGGATTTAATGCTATCCTAGACTCCATGAGGAGAGGACAACTGGGAGCTCCATGTTTAGAATTCTCCTGGGCTTTGCCCCAAACATTTCTTCTCATGGCTGATTTTAATTTGTATCCTTTCCCCCTAATAAACCATTAACTGAGTCTAACCCCTCTCAGTGAATATGAGTTTTATAGTTATTGAATATGAGGGTGGTTTCAGGAAAGCCCTGAACTTGTAACAGGTATTAGAAGTGAGGGTGGTCTTGTGAACTGTTCCCTAACTTTGCAGTTTACTGCTTTTGCAGTTGACGTCCAAAGTGCGATCCAATGGAAAAAACTGACTCACTGATACATGTGGTTTGGGAAGAAGAAGGATGACAAAGAGGGGAATCATGAAGCTTTGAGTCCTAGACTCTGCCCTATGTGCTTCATCCTTTGACTGATTTTAATCTCTATTCTTTAGCTATAATAAATGGTTAACTGGTGAGTGTAACGACTTTCAGTGAGCCTGAATGATCAAACCTGTGGGTGGTTCTCAGGACCTTATAAATTCAGAGTCAGAAGTGACGGCAGTTTTGTAGGCTTTGCACATTTTAAACTTCCCTGGGTATCTGAAACTTCTTTTTCTCTTTTTTCACTTATCAGTCCTGGGGTTACATTAGGAACCCTTAGAATTTCTCTATACTCAGCTCAAAGCTTTGTAAAGCAGTGAGTCTGTTAAAACCCTAAATTATCCTGTTATGGACACATTTCTTTTCTGCTGAGGCCCTAACAACTGCAACAACTTTCAGTCTTTCTTTTTTAATTGAACGCATATAATTAAGAAACAATGTTGGTGTATGTGTAATAGGTATACTATTTAGTTTATAAAAAGTTGTGTAGTTCTCTACCTCTAGTTTTATTTTGTACTGCAATATCCCTTTTGTGTATATTCACCCGCAAACACACATGCATGGGTGTGTGGATGTATATATATAAATCCTGCAATATCCATTTAATTGAATGCTCTGGAGATGCTTCTACCCTTTTCCAGGGCTTTTATTACTTTATACATTGTAATTTTATAATTTTTTTAAACTTTTACACTGCATGGATTCCTTCATTAATACTAATTTGAAAATATCTTGCAAATTTATGAGAATTTATTTACCTTGATGCCTTTTAATATATACGTATATGGGGCTTCCCTGGTGGCACAGTGGTTGAGAGTCCGCCTGCTGATATAGGGGACACGGGTTCGTGCCCCGGTCCGGGAAGATCCCACATGCCGCGGAGCAGCTGGACCCATGAGCCATGGCCGCTGAGCCTGCGCGTCCAGAGCCTGTGCTCCGCAATGGGAGAGGCCACAACAGTGAGAGGCCCGCGTACGGCAAAAAAAAAAAAAAATATATATATATATGTATATAAACACATATACAAACATATTTAAAATTAAAAACCATTAGGATTTGGAGAGAACTTACAGGTTACACTATTAAAGTTTCCAACCAGAACAGGTATAAATTACAATTTTCCTCAAATTTACTCACATCGTTCAATGATGCTTAGCATAATGCTTCATAGAAGTTTTAAATATATGTTGAGAAATTAATTTCTAGACATTTATATTTTGACTGATATTTTTATGGATATTTATTCAAAAACATTTCTGGGATATAAAAATATTCATTCTTGCATACTTATAACCAAATTCTTATTAGATTGCCTTATTGTTTTAATTACTTTCAGTTTGTTCTTTATATTCTATTCACATTTTAAAAAATATATCTCCTCCTTTTAAACATGATTGTTTTTCCTTATTTGAATTTTACTGACATAGCTTTCAGAATGATGATAAGTAAGGGTGGTATCGGTTGGCATCCTTGTCTTATCCTCGTTTTAAAAAGAATGCCTCGTGTTTCAATACTATCATGTTTAACATTGATTTAAAATAGATATTTTACATTGTTAAAGAACTACCTAAAATATTTTACCAAGGAATGTTGGGTTTTCTATTCACTGAGTTAAGCCTGTGACTTTCCTCCTTTGACTTATTCATAGGACATATTACATTCAGAGATGATACTAACATTAAAGAAAACTATTTATTGAGTGCTTAATATGAGCTAGACACTGGGCTAAGTGCTAATTCATTAATATTAAATCATTTTGGCATTTCTGAAAGTGTTGTTTCTGTTCTATTTTAATATCAGACTGTGTTATATAATTTTATTTAGAATTATTTTCATTTCTTCACAGAGTAGGAAGTTAAATATTGAATTTTTTCTCAGAAGTATTTTAAAAACTAGAAAAATATTTTGTTATATATTGACCTTAAAATAGTTTTTTACATGTCCATAGCCTTAATATCCTGTCTTTTCCACTGACTGCCTTCATTTGTCATATACTTATTTGTAAAATTTATTTAACTGAGGAAATGTGTTATACAGGATAATCCAGTGCAGCAAGCATGACTAGGAGGTGTTAGCATGGAAATCAGGGGGCCTTCTGGAGAATAATTCCTAAGAAAAATTGAGGCTCACCAGTTTAATTATCTGCTCTCAGTTTTTCCCTACACACTAACACCAGTGGCCCCCAATTTTTATATATTTAAAAAGAAAAAATACACAAAAAGCTGGGGTTTTTTTCATTGCTTTTTTTAACCTCCATGAATTTTTTTGACTTTAATATATGACCACCACTGGTTCATCACGATAGTGCTAGTGGTAGCAGAGTTGCTCCTGTTAGCAGACGTGGTAGCACATTAGAAAAAGGAGTGGGAGCTCTGTGGTCCCTGTGTCGGCTCTAGTGACAGCAGTGGCAGTGCATCGTCAGTGCAGGCATGCACCTCTGGACAGGGGTCACTGCCCTTCACCTCAGACACTGACTGTTCCACTGGCTATGTCAGTGTCTTTGTTGGGCATTGGTAGCACCTCTGTCATATTTCACCCTATCAAACAATGGAAAACTCATGGGCATAAATGATCTGAACAAATAAGGAAGAACTGCTGATTATCAAAATAATGAGTTTGAATGGGCTCATCAGAAACCACTTAAAGACTCCTTAATATACCTGAGAGTGTAGGAAAGAGATACAGTCACATACATGCTCTTGTGTGGCTGTAATGCTTCATTTATTATCCCTAGGTTTCCGGGTTCAGAGAAAAGCAAGTCATAGGTTGAAACTTCCAAACTTTTTGGTTGTTCCCATCTCTACTGACAAAAGACCTAAAAGAGATAGATATATTTAACTGAAAGGGCTTTGGACCATACAATTGTGAATATTTGAATTTGACTTTTTTTTTAAATTACTTATCTATTTTATACGTATTAGTTTATATACATCAATCCCAATCTCCCAATTCATCTCACCACCACCCTGCTTCCCCACTTTCCCCGCTTGGTGTCCATACATTTGTTCTCTACATCTGTGTCTCTATTTCTGCCTCGCAAACCAGTTCATCTGTACCATTTTTCTAAATTCAACATATATGTGTTAATATACGATATTTGTTTTTCTCTTTCTGACTTACTTCACTCTGTATGACAGTCTCTACGTCCATCTGTGTCCCTACAAATGACCCAATTTTGTTCCTTTTTATGGCTAATATTCCATTGTATACATGTACCACATCTTCTCTATCTATTCGTCTGTGGATGGGCATTTAGGTTGCTTCCATGACCTTGCTATTGTAGTGCTGCAATGAACATTGGGATGCATGGGTCTTTCTGAATTATGGTTTTCTCTGAGTATATGCCCAGTAGTGGGATTGTTGGGTCATATGGTAATTCTGTTTTTAGTTTTTTAAGGAACCTCCATACTGTTCTCCATAGTGGCTGTATCAATTTACATTCCCACCAACAGTGAAAGACGGTTCCCTTTTCTGTACACCCTCTCCAGCATTTGTTGCTTGTAGATTTTCTGATGATGCCCATTCTAACCAGAGTGAAATGATACTTCATTGTAGTTTTGATTTGCATTTCTCTAATAATTAGTGATGTTGAGCAGCTTTTCAAGTGTCTCTTGGCCATCTGTATGTCTTCTTTGGAGAAATGTCTAGGTAGGTCTTCTACCCATTTTTTGATTGGGTTGTTTGTTTTTTTACTGTTGAGCTGCATGGGCTGTTTATATATTTTGGAGATTAATCCTTTGTCCATTGATTCATTTGCAAATATTTTCTCCCATTTTGAGGGTTGTCTTTTCATCTTGTTTATAGGTTCCTTTGCTGTGCAAAAGCTTTGAAGTTTCATTAGGTCCCATTTGTTTATTTTGTTTTTATTTCCATTACTCTATGAGGTGGGTCAAAAAAGATCTTGCTGTGACATGTCAAAAAGTGTTCTACCTATGTTCTCCTCTAAGAGTTCCATAGTGTCTGGTCTTAAATTTAGGTCTTTAATCCATCCTGAGCCTAATTTTGTGTATGGTATTAGGGAGTGTTCTAATTTCATTCTTTTACATGTAGCTGTCCAGCTTTCCCAGCACCATGTATTGAAGAGACTGTCTTTTCTACATTGTATATCCTTGCCTCCATTGTCATAGATTAGTTGACCATAGGTGTGTGGGTTTATCTCTGGGCTCTCCATCCTGTTCCATTGATCTATATTTCTGTTTTGTGCCAGCACCATATTGTCTTGACCACTGAAATCCTGTAGTATAGTCTGAAGTCAGGGAGTCTCTTTCCTCCAGCTCCATTTTTTTCCCTCAAGATTGCTTTGGCTATTTGGGGTCTTTTGTGTCTCCACACAAATTTTAAGATTTTTTTGTTCTAATTCTGTAAAAAATGCCATTGGTAATTTGATAGGGATTGCAGTGAATCTATAGATTGCTTTGGGTAGTATAGTCATTTTCACAATATCAATTCTTCCAATCCAAGAACATGGTATATCTCTCCATTTGTTTGTGTAATCTTTGATTTCTTTCATCAGTGTCTTATCGTTGTCTGAGTACAGGTCTTTTACCTTCTTAGGTAGGTTTACTCCTAGGTATTTTATTCTTTTTGTTGCAATGGTGAATTGAATTGTTACCTTAATTTTTCTTTCTGATATTTTGTTGTTAGTGTATAGGAATGAAAGAGATTTCTGTTCATTAATTTTGTATCCTGCAACTTTAGCAAATTCATTGATTAGCTCTAGTAGTTTTCTGGTGGCATCTTTAGGATTCTCTATGTATAGTATCATGTCATCTGCAAACAGGAACAGTTTTACTTCTTCTTTTCTAATTTGTATACATTTTATTTCTTTTTTCTTCTCTGATTGCTGTGCCTGGGACTTCTAAAACTATGTTGAACAATAGTGGTGAGACTGGACATCTTTGTCTTGTTCCTGACCTGAGAGGAAATGCTTTCAGTTTTTCACCATTGAGAATGTTTGTGGTGGCTTTGTCATATATGGCCTTTATTGTGTTGAGGTAATTTCCCTCTATGCCTACTTTCTGGGGGGTTTTATCATAAATGGTGTTGAATTTTGTCAAAAGCTTTTTCTGCATCTATTAAGATGATCATATGATTTTTCTCTTTCAATTTGTTAATATGGTGTGCCACATTGATTGATTTGCATATATCGAAGAATCCTTGCATCCCTGGGATAAATCCTACTTGGTCATGGTATATGATCCTTTTAATGTTTTTTTGGATTCTGTTTGCAGCTATTTTGTTGACGATTTTTGCATGTATATTCATCAGTGGTATTGGTCTGTAATTTTCTTTTTTTATAGTAGCTTTGTCTGGTTTTGGTAGCAGGGTGTTGGTGAGCTCATAGAATGAGTTTGGGAGTGTTCCTCCATCAGCAATTTTTTGGAAGAGTTTAAGAAGGATGGGTGTTAGCTCTTCTCTAAATGTTTGATAGAATTCACCTCTGAAGCCCTCCACCCTGGACTTCTGTTTGATGGAAGATTTTTAATAACAGTTTCAATTTCATTACATGTGATTGGTTTGTTCACAGTTTCAATTTCATTACATGTGATTGGTTTGTTCATATTATCTATTTCTTCCTGGTTCAGTCTTGGAAGGTTATACCTTTCTAAGAATTTGTCCATTTCTTCCATGTTGTCCATTTTATTGGCATAGAGTTGCTTGTAGTAATCTCTTATGATGCTTTGTATTTCTGTGGTGTCCATTGTAACTTCTCCTTTTTCATTTCTAATTTTATTGATTTGACTCCTCTCCCTCTTTTTCTTGATGACTCTGGCTAATGGTTTATCAATTTTGTTTATCTTCTCAAAGAAGCAGCTTTTAGTTTTATTGTTCTTTGCTATTGTTTTCCTTGTTTCTATTTCATTTATTTCTGCTCTGATCTTTATGATTTCTTTCCTTCTGCTAACTTTGGGTTTTGTTTGTTCTTCTTTCTCTAGGGTTCCTTTAGGTGTAAGGTTAGATTGTTTATTTGAGATTTTTCTTGTTTCTTGATGTAGGATTGCATTGCTATAAACTTCCTCTTAGACATGCTTTTGCTGCATCCCATAGATTTTGGTTCATTGTGTTTTCATTGTCATTTGTCTCTAGGTATTTTTTGATTTCCTCTTTGATTTCTTCAGTGGTCTCTTAGTTATTTAGTAATGTATTGTTTAGCCTCCATGTGTTTGTGTTTTTTACATTTTTTTCCTGTAATTTACTTCTAATCTCACAGCATTGTGGTCGGAAAAGATGCTTGATATGATTTCAACTTTCTTAAATTTACCGAGGCTTGATTTGTGACCCAAGATATGATCTATCCTGGAGAATGTTCCCTGTGCATTTGAGAAGAAAGTGTAATCTGCTGTTTTTGGATAGAATGTCATATATATATCAATTAAATCTATCTGGTCTATTGTGCCATTTAAAGTTTGTGTTTCCTTGCTAATTTTCTGTATGGATGATCTGTCCATTGGTGTAAGTGAGGTGTTAAAGTCCCCCACTATTATTGTGTTACTGTCGATTTCCTCTTTTATAGCTGTTAGCATTTGCCTTATGTATTGAGGTGCTCCTTTGTTGGGTGCATATATATTTATAATTGTTATATCTTCTTCTTGGATTGATCCTTTGATCATTATATAGTGTCCTTCATTGTCTCTTGTAACATTCTTTATTTTAAAGTCTATTTTATCTGATATGAGTATTGCTACTCCAGCTTTCTTTTGATTTCCATTTACATGGAATATCTTTTTCCATCCCCTCACTTTCAGTCTGCATGTGTCCCTTGGTCTGATGTGGGTCTTTTGTAGACTGCTTATGTATGTGTCTTGTTTTTGTATCCATTCAGTGAGCCTATGTCTTTTGGTTGGAGCATTTAATCCATTTACATTTAAGGTAATCATCAATAGGTATGTTCCTATTACCATTTTCTTAATTGTTTTGGGCTTGTTTTTGTAGGTCCTTTTTTTCTCTTGTGTTTCCCACTTAGAGAAGTTCCTTTAGCATTTGTTGTAGAACCGGCATGGTGGTGCTCAGTTCTCTTAGCTTTTGCTGGGTAGAGTAATCTTGGTTGTAGGTTCTTCCCTTTCATCACTTTAAATATATTGTGCCACTCCCTTCTGGCTTGTAGAGTTTCTGCTATGAAATCAGCTGTTAACCTTATGGAAGTTCCCTTGTATATTATTTGTCATTTTTCCTTTGTTGCTTTTAATAATTTTTCTTTGTCTTTAATTTTTGTCAATTTGATTACTATGTGTCTTGGCGTGTTTCTCCTTGGGTTTATCCTACTTGGGACTCTCTATACTTCTGGGACCTGGGTGGCTATGTCCTTTCCCATGTTAGGGAAATTTTTGACTATAGTCTCTTCAAATATTTTCTCTGGTCCTTTCTCTCTCTATTCTCCTTCTGGGACCCCTATAATGTTAATGTTGGTGTGTTTAATGTTGTCCCAGATTTCTCTTAGGCTGTCTTCATTTCTTTTCACTCTTTTTTCTTTATTCTGTTCTGTGGCAGTGTGTTCCAACATTCTTCTTCCAGGTCACTTCTCCATTCTTCTGCCTCAGTTTTTCTGCTATTGATTCCTTCTAGTGTAGTTTTCGTTTCAGTTATTGTATTGTTCATCTCTGTTTGTTCTTTAATTCTTCTAGATGTTTGTTCTTTAATTCTTCTATGTCTTTGTTAAACATTTCTTGCATCTTCTCGATCTTTGACTCCATTCTTTTTCCGAGGTCTTGGATCATCTTCACTATCATTCTGTATTCTTTTTCTGGAAGGTTGCCTATCTCCACTTCATTTAGTTGTTTTTCTGGGGTTTTATCTTGTTCCTTCATCTCGTACATAGTCCTCTGCCATTTCATATTGTCTATCTTTCTGTGAATGTGGTTTTCGTTCCACAGGCTGCAGGATTTTAGTTCTCCTTGCTTCTGTTGTCTGCCCTCTGGTGGATGAGGCTATCTAAGATGTTTGTGCAAGCTTCCTAATGGGAGGGACTGGTGGTGGGTAGAGCTGGGTGTTTCTCTGGTGGGCAGAGCTCAGTAAAACTTTAATCCACTTGTCTGTTGATGGGTGGGGCTGAGTTCCCTCCCTGTTGGTTGTTTGGCCTGAGGTGACTTAGCACTGGAGCCTACAGGCTCTTTGCTGTGGCTAATGGCAGACTCAGGGAAGGCTCATGCCAAGGAGTACTTCCCAGAACTTCTGCTGCCAGTGTCCTTGTCCCTGCAGTGAGACACAGCCACCCCCCACCTCTGCAGGAGACCCTCCAACACTAGCATGTAGGTCTGGTTCAGTCTCCTATGGGGTCACTGTACTTTCCCCTTTCATCCTAATACAGAGATTACTTTGTGGGTGTCCTCCAAGCGTTTCCCCCAGTCCTGTCAAAGTCCTGCAATCAAATCTCACTAGCCTTCAAATTCTGATTCTCTGGGAATTCCTCCTCCTATTGCCGGACTTCCTGGTTGGGAAACCAGACGTGGGGCTCAGAACCTTCACTCCAGTGGGTGGACTTCTATGATATAATTGTTCTCCAGTTTGTGAGTCACCCATCCAACAGTTATAGGATTTGATTTTATTGTGATTGCACCCTTCTTACTGTCTCACTGTGGCTTCTCCTTTGTCTTCGGTTGTGGGGTATCTTTTTTGGTGAGTTCCAGTGTCTTCCTGTCAATGACTGTTCAGCAGTCAGTTGTGATTCCTGTGCTCTTACAAGGGGGAGTGAGCGCACATTCTTCTCCACCATCTTGAACCAGTCTCCAAATTTGACTTTAAAACAGGATAAATACTACACACATGCACACCTGTGTGTGTGTACACAGGCCCAGCAGAGGCTAGAATTCAAAGAATTTATAGTATTTAGAATTGAAGAAAAATGATTGTACAATAATATCCTGTTAGATGTTCACTAAAAAACTGAAGTTTCTTTTTTTTAATGATATTTAGAAGTAAATATTCATAGAAAAGAAAAACCTTAAAAGAAGATTGAATCTAATGAATACAGGCCTCCCTTAGGCATTTTTGCACAATCCCAGTTAGAGAGAATGAACGTAAATAACACAGTCAACTTTAGGTTTTCTGTCTTATTTTTAAAAAGTAAAAATTCTTCTCAATGCCTCATTTGGCTAATAATATGTAGAATCTGAACCTCTAAAATTATCTGATTCGATGATTTGAAAAGATCTAACAATTAGTTGGAATATGGTGAAAATGGCAATTCCTGAATTAAATAGATAGTTGATAGAGTTAGATAGATAGATAGATAGATAGATAGATGATAGATAGTAAGAAGTTAATAGATAAGTCTATAAATAAAGCCATGCAGTGTTTTATCCCATTATTTTAAATACATCATAAGAATGCGAAATACTAGAGATGACAAACTTAGCCAAGTAACAACTGTATGAATATTTCTAAAGTATAGAAGCAACAACTTGAAAAGATGTTTCTCAGTGTTGTGCAAATGCTCAGGATGTGCACATTGAAAACTTAAGACATCATACCAATTCTGCTAATAACTGTGAGGAAAAGATCTTGGCTTTTTATTATAGTTCGGGGATGGGGTCTTGAGACCCCTCTTAAACCTCAGTTTCCTAATCTGATCAGTGGGGCAGATAACCTCACAACTTTTGTGAGAATTAATTCAGATCATGTGAGGAAAGCCCAATGACAAGACAAAGGCATGTAATGTAATAAACACTCAACAAAGCATAGCTAGTGAAATACACCAAAATATGAATTTGGGTGCCCTGCCTTTCAACTCCTCTCTCCATAAGCTTAGTTCTATAAAATCAAGAGATCAAACTAAGGCTCTTAGAATACTAACTGTCGTTCCTTGTAATTATTAAATACTGTTTTTTTTTAATTAGAATATTCTTGGGCAAAAGGCTATTGTGTATATGTGTATGTATGCCTGTGTGTATGTCTCTCAAGTAAGCAATAGAGGGTGAAAAAGGGGGCCTGGATCTTGGAAAGAAATTCATAGGACATAAGCTGAGCAAATATTGCTTACTCTATTGATCCACACGTACTGCTGTTTATAATTGTGATAGGGCTTATTTTACCTCTGTTGTTGCAAGTTAAAATTTATAAGTGAAAGTTGGGCCAGAAAAAACTGAATGTATTAATGATGTGTGTGGAGTAAAGATTTTATTGTTTTACTTTTGATTACAAATGAACCGAGATGATGTATCACAGAATCTTTGAGTTGCAAAGAATCTTAGCAACTGTTTTCAACCCAATTGCCTATTCCCTACTTTTCTATTTAAAATATTTTTTGTGAATACTCCTTACCCTATAATGGCCAGGTATTAATAAGTGATGAATGCACTAAATAGTGATATCCTTAAGTAGATTACATAAGAAAGAACAGCATTGTAGATAAGCAAAATAGAGGAAGAAAATTTTCAAAAGAGGGCTTTATTGCTGGAATGAGGATTGTTAAAATCCACAGCTCAAGAAACATATAGTTTTGTTCGTTTTTTATAGTTAGCAGCTTTATCTTGGGATTTCTGAAAAATGATACATATTAAACATAAGCTGGGATTTTCAATATCCAATTAACTTTGAATACAAGTTGGCCTATGAAAAACAGAGCCTATTTAGCCTAGCTTTAAATATATCCTATTTTTTAGTATAGAATTAAAGAATTCTGACATTTCTTAGTCAATGATGACCCTCACTTGACAATGTTATTATCTGTACATGAATGTGGCTATTAAGTCTGAATTATCTCAAACTTTTCAACGGACTATGTGTAGAATATTCTGTTAGCTTTCTGTTAGAGATGCATATATTAAGAGAAACTGAAAAAAATACAAAGAAATAAATTGCTTTTCCTATGACCTGTCTGGTACCCAAGCATAAAAAGAACCATCCATTTCAATTCAGTTCAGTTCAATTCAATTCAGCTTGATTCAATTTGATTCTATTCAAAGTGACTTGATTTATTCAACAAATATTTCTAGAAAGGTGTAAAAGAGTTAAAAAAAGAAATCTCTTGGCTTCTCGAGAGTTATAGTTAAATACCACTAGGACTCGAAGAAGTTTACCTTCCATCTAACCCAATTTGGGAAGACCTCCTAGAATAGGTGACATTTAAAATGAGTTTTGAAGAAAGGGTAGTGCTGACGGAGGTAAATATGGGAGACAAATCATTGTTGGCAAACAATCAGTTAAAGTAAAGCCCTAATTCTAGAAGAGTTGGGAAGTTCAGAGATGGAACTTAGACCTCTAGGTATGGGAAAGAGGAGCGTGCCTGAGGAAAGAAAATTCATGAGACCTCAATTTTGGTGGGTCAAGGTCCAGATAAGTAGTTATACTTAGTTCTGGAGACTGTCATGAGAAGAAGAGGGATGTGAAATTGCTGTGAAAAAAGAAAATAATGCTAGAGATAGAGGAATGATTAAGTGGAAGTGTCCACGAGACAGTATGTGAGCTTAAAACATTGGTCCAGGCTAGACGATGAAAGGCCTGGCATTGACCCTTCACAACTTTTTGCACATTGGATCTCTGGACTGTTTTCCTTCCAAGCATTCATTTGTGCTGCTTCTCCATCCTGCCAAACCTACAATCAACCAATCTTTCAAATCCCAACATTTCCACCTCTGCCACATTTACTCGTTATTACTATCTTGTATGGCACACAGTTACATATCAGGTATTCAATAAATATGTTTGATTAATAATTTAAATTCCTCCTCAAAAAGTTTCAGCATCCACAGCTTGTGCTGCACAACTTCCAATGAACTTTGATTGTTTTATTTGTGCTTGCTTTAGATCTCAGAAAGTTATCCAAGTTTAAGTTGGTGCTATGGACTCAATTGTGACCCCCAAATGTCATATATTGAAAACATAATCCCCAATGTGATGGCATCTGGAGATAGGGCCTTTGGAAGGTAATTAGGTTGATATGAGGTCATGAAGTCATGGGGTCCTTATGATGGGATCAATGGGATTCAGTATCTTTATAAGAAGAACTAGATAGAGACCGGATCAGTATGTCTCTCTCTCTCTCTCTCTCTCTCTCTCTCTCTCTCTCTCTCTCTCCCCCTCCCTCCCTCCCTCTCTCTCTCTTTCTTTGACAAATGAGTATATAACAAGAAGGTAGCCTTCTGTTTCTCTTCACTATATGAAGATACAGCAAGAAGCCAGGAAGATGACTTTCACCAAAACACATGCTGGCATCACGATCTTGGACTTCTCAGACTCCAGAACTGTGGAAAGTAAATATCCTTTGTGTAAAGCCAAGTAGTGTATACTATTTTGTTATAGCAGCCTGAGATAAGACAGGTGGGGATTATGTTTTCTGCCTCTAACTATTGTCCTTCCTTTCCATGTCCTTTCAGAGTTTTGGACAGGTAATGCTGAGGTAATCAGCCCATAGAGAAATCTATACTATACTGGATAATATTCTTTAGGGATTGTTTTGAATTGATAATATGATATAGTAGCTTTAAAACTTTTTGAAACATGAAAAATCAAAACAAATTAACCACAACCTTACGATTGACATACTGTTGCAAATACCTGTTTTAATTAATTTGTGTTGCCTAATACTGTTCTATGACATGGATATATAATATTTATTCATTCTAGCAACTCTGAACCTTCGATTTTTTTCTAGTAATATTTTTGCCATTATTAACATTGCTGCTATAAAAGATCTTAAAAATCTCTACCGTAGAACATATGCAAGGTTTTCCTTAGAGTATATATTTTAAAATAAAATTGTTAGGACATTATGTATGGTTATTCAACTTTACTAGAAAATTGCACATTTTTACCCTCATGGTTTCGGCAATTAAATTTCCACATCAGTGAAAGGATATTCTAGGTGCTTGGATCAACATTGTACTACTAGACTTATTTTGACAAACTGATGAGTGTAAAATGATATCTCATTGTGGTTATAAGTTGCAATTTCCTCATTGATGAGGTTGTCAATATTTTTTATGTATATTGGTTGTTTAGGTTTCCTCCTCTGTGGATTGTTTTCTCGAGTACCTTGTTTTAATTTTTCTTAATGTCACAAAGCAATTGTTTTTACACTTTGGGTCCTATTTATTGTCCATTCATGTGTGTTCTGAATACCTTCTTCCATATCATGGATTGCCTTTTCACACTATTTTTGGTGCCTCTGTATCCACATGTAATTTTAATTTGTAGAATTTGACAAATTTTGTGGTTCATAATTTTTGTGTGTAACACAAACAACAGGAAATCCCTTATTTCAATCACAGAATTCAAATGGAGACTGCCATTATTTTCATAACCTAAATGAGAAGTCTTCTTGTCTTACATAGAGATAAGAGTTATCTCTATATAATTAGTCCCAAATGATTAATATAAGTAATATACTACATCCTGATTGAGATCTGTGGAAAAATTATTTCCATGGTAGAGGGAAGTAGTTTTCTATGTTCAATGACTTTAGCTATAGAGCTATGATAAACTTGGTGTATTAGTTACCTATGATTACATAGCAAATTGCCGTAAAACCTAGGAGCTTAAAAAAATGTATTTTCTCATGATTTCCCTGGGTCAGAAACCAGGCATGGCTTAGTAGGGTGTCTCTGTCTTCAGGTGTCTTAGAAGTAGCAGTTAAACTGTCGACTGAGGTTGTGATTCCATGTGAAAGCTATTCCAGTCATAATCCATTTTTAAGTTCACTCATGGTGTTGTTGGCAAGATTTAGCTCTTCCCTGATTATGTGACTAAAAGCCTCAGTTTCTCCTGGACTGTTGGCTGAAGGCTCCCTCAGTTCCTTCCCCGCTGGGCCTTTCCATAAAGCAACTCACACCATGGCAGCTGGTTTCCTTAGGGCAAGCAAGTGAGTAAGAACATCTAAAATGGAAGCCACCGTCTTTTGCTAACCTCATTTCAGAAGTAGCATCTCATCACTTTCACAGTGTTACATGTGTTAGAGTGAATTACTAGGTCCAGCCCACGCTTAACAGGAAGAGATTATACAAAGGCATGAATACCAGGAGGTACAGATCACTGGGAACCATCTCAGAGGCTATCTGCAATACCTGGCTTGGACCTACATGCTTAATCATGGGCCTAATCATGCCTAAATCTGAATCTGAATCTTGGGTTGTACCATATTTTGGTTGGTTATGTGTTACAAGTAATCAAAGCAGTAATGATAGTCTCTGGATTAAACTGAGGGCAGCTCCATGGAGAAAGAAATTCATTTTTTTTTTAAAGGTAGAAAAGACCTTCGTATTGCAATGTTTGAGGGAAAAAATGGGAAGTCTTTTAACACAGTGGCTCTTCCTACTAGTAGATGCGGTCTCTTCCAACTGGTTAGTCAGATTCAATTATTCAAATCCTCCCTTAATGGAAAGAGGCAGGAAGAGAGAGTTGGGGAAGAGGAACAGTGCAGTGTAAGCAGTTCCTCTTGTACAAGTTAGCATTTCCAAAATGCTAGGAAGTGTCATACTAAAGTACGTGTATGAGTGTGGACGGGGAGGATAATTGATGTTGCTTATGTAATGTGTTTTAAGAAATTTAAAAACTGGCTCATTTAAAATATCTTACTCACTAGGCCTAACCTATGCAAGGACTTCAGCTTCAACTTGTATCAGAGCCTCTGTGGAAAAAGTATTACCCTGTTTATATTGACTTTCAGAACAAAGTTTCCACATTAGTGGAAAACAAGCATCCCAGAGAACTTTCAGCTGGAAAGAGATAAAAGCAGTGTTTTCAAAAGGAAAAAAGAAGGACAGAAAGAGTTATGGCAGATGTTAGGGTGCAGACGGTTATGGCTGTGATTAGAAATGAAAAAAGGGATGTTAAAAAGGATATTCATGGTTGTGAACAAAAATATCTTTCCTATGGTTATATACTACAGATAATGTTGAAAACATTTTCTCATTCTTATGTTCATGCCCCTTTGTTATTTGATTTTGTAGCTTTCAGACAAAAAGGCAGAGTTTATTTCTTCACCCCTTGAATGTGAGTGGGTCTCACTTAAAACAACAGGTGTGCAGAAAGTGAAAGTGTGCATTTTGGCCTTGCCTCAAGAAGCCCTATAGCATTTGTTCATATTCCCATGAAACCTGCCACTTCCATGTGAATAAGTCTGGGTTAACCTGCTATATGAAGACAGACACATGGGCCAGTCAACACTTTCCCCAGTCAAACAGATTTCCAACCACCAGATAAGTGAGTGAGGTCTTCCTGGATCGTCCAACCACCAGTAGACCTACCAGCTCCCTGCAAACATGTGAGTAAGCCTAGTAGAGTTTAGCTGAATCACTCCAGACTTTAAAAAAATCCTAGCCTATTCACAGAATTGTGAGTTACATAGAGTTATTGTTTTAACCCACACCTTTTTTGGAGTAGTTTCTATGCAGTAGAGGCTAATTGGACTTATATACTATTTTACTTATTGGCTGCTATTTTACCATTGGCTGGTCTTAGTTTTGTATCCTAACTCTTGTAATAGTCCCTTCCTGCATGCTACAGGTATATATTCTAAGTACTATAGAAATGCCCTTAGTCAAGATTATTCACAATTATGAGCCTCATTTCCTTGAGAAGTAAGGAAGATAGAATAAGCCACTTTTTGTTTCTCCATCTTAGACTCAGAGTATGTTGAGTTCCTTGCCCAAGGTAATTTATTCATATGGAGTCCTGCCAAAATATGGGATTTGCAGAATGTTAATATCCTTCAAGGTCTTAGTGGCATAAACATTACCTGCCCTTTGATTAATTTTACATTTCTAAATAGCTATCATTTTTATTTGCAGGAACCCATAGATCTGTAGAGCCTAATAATACACCCATGATTACTCAGATTCTCATCTTTACCTCACTGGGTCCCAAATGTTGCAGTACATTGGAATCAACTGGGCATCTTTAATAAAAAATACTGACGTCTGTGTCCCAACCCTAGACGTTCAGATTTAAATGGCATGGAGTTCAGTCTGGGGATTGGAAGTCTTAAAATCTCCTCATGTGTTTCTAATGTACACCAAAGCTTAGACTCCACTGCCTTTAGCTCAGTCTTGACCTCTGCAACCCAACTGTATCATCAGACCATTGACAAGGGAAAGAGATGGCTTTAGAGTTATAAGTATGTATATGTTTCACTCTTAGGATAAATTACCCCTATGTTTTTAAAAATTTACTACCTCATTTGAATATTCTTGGGTATTTAGATTACAATAGATTGCAAAGGAAGCAGCTATCTACACCATAATGCTCTCTCTCTTCTGTAAAACATTTAATTAATGACCACCCTTTTCATCTATCACGGAATGCTACAGTCTCACCCACATGGGAAGGTGGGTCACCTCCCTCAGCCACCAGAACTTGACATAGCATTCGCAATTAATGGCACCAAAGAAACTGAAGGAAATATATCTTTCTGCTTAATAAAGAGTTCCTGCTGTTCTATCCATTTGTTTGCCTAAATATTTTTCAGTCCAAAGCCATCTCTAGCAATGAACCTCTAGTTGACATCCAGCATTTCAACAATTGCTACTGGATTTTTGATGCTTTTTAATTTGTACAGCTACATTAGTCAGTGGGAAGCTTTTTGATTTTAACTGTTTCTGAAAGATACATCGTGTCCTTTTCCTTTAATTGGATTAAAACTTTTTTTTGGCTAAAAGGTGTGTATAATAGTACCAAAAATATAAAATATTATCATGAAACTGATGTTTAATAGTTCTGTGCACAGATACCATTCTTTAGGAATATTTGTGTACCACATCTCCTTATATGCCTGTGAACTAAAGGGTGTAGGTGCCTCCTTTCCAAATATTTGTCAATCAAACCACAGTAAAGTAGTGTGCCCCAATATGAAATAACATGAATGTATATATAAGTCCATGCCACTGTATAGTTGATTCACTTTGTTATAAAGCAGAAACTAACACACCATTGTAAAGCAATTATACTCCAATAAAGACGTTAAAAAATGATAACATGAATGTATTCTTGTTTTCAATGGATCTGGTTATAAGAATAAAATTTAGCTATTTTTACTTCTCTAGTTATTCTGAACTTCAGTTAGCTTGGACTATATTAATCAGACTGACCCAAGGAGCCAATGAAGGATTCAATTCCACCAGAAGATGAACAAATTATAGATAAGGGCAATTATTGTATGTAAAAGCTACTAAGGAAGCTGATAAAAACGTGGCATCTTTTCTTTCTTCATAGGCTTTTGCAAATTGAGTAGGATATTCCTCACTCTTCTGCTCCAATTTCTGTTTGAGAAGCTCTACTATATGGATTTGATTAGACAAAAAGGTAGCAAAATTATATGGCAGGTGGAAAGAGAGTTCTTTTATAGAATTCTTTTTCTTTGCTGACTTTCCATGTTGTCCCAGAGACTTCAAGATATCTTGCCCTTTTAGTTTAAAGTTTATAGCAATTTCTAGTACTATGCA
This sequence comes from Monodon monoceros, assembly GCF_005190385.1. Lineage (NCBI taxonomy): Eukaryota > Metazoa > Chordata > Mammalia > Artiodactyla > Monodontidae > Monodon > Monodon monoceros. The sequence continues at coordinate 87,727,802 of NW_021703784.1, read as the reverse complement.
CATGACATTTTATAGAAGATAACTCCTCAATGTCTTCCCACTGAAAACATGAATTGTCTTCATATTACTTCAGCTTCTGGTTCCCCATTATTAGAGTCTGCTCTCATCTCTCAATGTGCCAGAGCCTCTCTCACAGACTTACCCCTGCTCCCATAGCACCGTGTGCAATTCTCTGCTGTAGATGGCATTTATCACTCAATGGGTATGTTGTAGGTAGAATTTTGACCCCCATGATCTTTGACCCTTGGTGTAAGCCCACGAACATTTCACATTACATGAAAAAGGAATTTGCCAACATAATTAAGGTTACAACCATTAAGATCTTAAAATTATCCTGAATTTTCTACATTAGCTCAGTCTAATCACACGAACCCTTAAAAACAGAAGTTTCTCTGGAGTCAGAGAGATGCAATAGAGGAGGAATCAGGAAGAATCAAGCAAGAGAAGGATGATGTGAACCATTGATAGCTTGAAGGCAGAGAAGGCAACAGAATGAGGAACATATGTTGCCTAAGAAGCTGAGAGGTCTCTGACCTAACAGGCAGCAAGGACATAGGGACCATAGTCCTACAACCACCAGGAACCTAATTTCATCAACAACCTAAAGGAGCTTGGAAGCAGAATCTCCCTCAGAGCCTCCAGATAAGAGCACAGGCCAGCTAGCTGACACCTTGATTTTGGCTTTGTGAGACTCTATGCAGGGTACCCAGTCAAGCCCACCCAGATTTCCGACACACAGAGATTTTAGAAAATAAATTTGTGGTGTTTTAAAATGCTAATATTGTGCCAACTTTTCACAGCAGAAATAGAAATTAACACTAAATGAGATGTGACTTTCTGTGGATCCCAGTAAGCCAGGCATCTTACACTTATGGTCTTATAATAATTACATATATTTCTCCTGTTATACAGTGCCAGCTCTGTGTTATTATTAATGCTTCCTTAGAAGATCATTTTATTATTATTATGTTTTAATGCTTACTATCTATTTACTGAATGAGAGCCAGATCCAAGTCTTTTATTTGACTTCTGTGATCAAAATCCTTTCCTTTTTTTATTAGTAGAAAGGTTTCCTGTTGACCTGTGTGAAATATAAAGGGAAAATGATGTGGGACTACACTGTGGAGAATAAAAATACGTCAACACCAAGGAAAGCAGAGAGAAGAGAACACATATCCTTGGTGACATAGTTTGAGCTGATGGATTAAGCCACAACATCTAGACTTTTTGGCCACTTGCACCAAAAATTGTTCCTTTATTTTCAAGATCATTTGCATTAGTTTTCCTGTGCCATACAATACAAATTTTTAATTGTGACATGTATATATATAATTCATTTTAAATAGGACTAAGTAAACTTGCAACACAATCACCAAATCACCTTTACACTAAGTATTACTGTGGTCCACATGTGTGTTATGTTGATTATGTCTTTGCTTTTCTGGTACATCATAAATGCCTTGAAGTCAGAAACCATGTCTAATGCACATCATGCATGTTATTGAGACTGCACTTGAAAAAATCATTGAGAACAGTTAGAGAAGTAAAATAAAGTAATAATTTAAGGGACTGTTTTCCTCCCATGAAGACATCAAGCCCTTTATATCATTTTTAGTTGCAGTATTAGATAGAAAGTAAGACCTAATATTCACACAAATTTGATGATACAAATAGAAACAAAATGAAGTTAGCTTTATTGTGTGTTTGTAAATTTTAGTTCCCTTTTTGCTTGTGTTTAGTGTTTTGAAGTTGATGAATAAAATGCTACTTGGTTAGTGGTTTTCTATATCAAGCAAAGCATCACCATGTTAGTCCTCATGGATAATTTAATGTAATCACATGTATCTGGATACCAGATTAATTTTTTTCAGAATCTATTTCAAAGCATTCAGAATACCACCTTGAAAAGAATAGTCAGTGCTACCTTTCACTTGAATTCATGGGCCAGATGTGTATTGGGCCTAAAATTTATTGAAGAATATACTTGAATAATTCAACCTATACAGAAAATTGAAAGACCTGAATCCATTTTTACATAAGCATTTTGAAACTGTATCATTTTCATGAAAATAAAGATGTGACTAACTCTTTTCAGGAAACTGGGTTTGAGGACAAACCTATCTAGCCTATTTTTATATACTGCCTGCATTTGCCATTTGTTTTTACTTCAGCTGTTGCTTGGTTGTAGAGAATAAGGTGGATCCAATGTACGCTGTTCTAGTGGATTTGGTAAAAATATATCAATACCTATTTATTGAAATGCTCAGAGCCATACTATGATTTAACATACAGCTGTATTGATTCTTGAGGTTTCCAGGGAGTAATTTGGATCCTCACTCACTAACAACAAAGTTTAAACAATCAGAGAAAAGCACCAAGAGGTATACTGTACAGTGTTAAATATCCTATCCCTGCAAAGGAATGAACTCCATGGCTTCTTGGGTTCTAAATAACTGGGTGGTGATGTATGAAGTTTTTGTAATGGAATAACTAAATTTTTGTTGGCTAGGATATCAAGTGATTGTCCATTCTTTTTGAAAAAATCCTTAGTGTTTTTTTAAACATAAAGTAGAATATATTTTACTCTTTCACACGTATAACAAGCATAAGTTTTAAACATTTAGATAAATGCAATTTACTCTGCCAGTAATATTGAGCATTTTCCACTTCTGAGCAGATGATCTTATTTGAAAGAATGCTTTTCTCCTAGGCATAATTTCTTTTCTCTCCTGAATTCTACCAATCTGTCAATGATTCTTTGTTTAAAACATCACAGCTCATGACCATAGCCATGGCTGTCACAGATAGAGGTCTGTGACCAATTAGATTTCACTAAACCATGCCTTTAGATATATGACTCAATTCTGTTTTTTGAGGCAATGGTTCTTTTGACTATATTGATAATGTCATCTTCATCTTTGAATTGTAAAGCCAGTAGATGTTACGCAAGTTAATTTTCCTCCTCCTGCTCTTAGGCAGGTAAAATTCTAAGCGCTTCATCTGGAAAATGTTCTATTCTCCTTTTAAATATTTTAAAGAAACAGGCCTCACAACTTTAACTTATATGTGATTTAAGTATTTTTCACTAGTGGTGATCAATAGATTCTTTCATATATCTTACCAAAATCTCTTCCATGACTGTTTCTTTTCTTTGACATTTTGGAAATAAAACATAATAAAAAGGTTTTGCTTCAAGTCGCCATTCAGAACTTTATATTTTAGGTGAAATTATGTTTCTCTTTTTCATTTTCCGGGTGTAAAGCCATATTTTCTAATGCCTATAAATGTGTCATATTGATTTTATAAAAGTTAAACATAGAAGTGTCAGCAGAAAATAAGTTTGAGTATTTAGTTTCTGTCTATAAGGAATAAAATTATTATCATAAATAAGACTCTATCACTTTTATTATAGTGCCTTAAAGTCTAAAACGGGATTTCTTTTCAAATGAGCTCACCTAGATCTTTCCTACTATTCTCTCAGTTATTATTATTACATTTTTTAATAAGGAAAGGATAGTGGGGAATATAATAGCAGAAGTAATAGCTGAATTAAGAAAGATTTTATATCTTTAGGAGTAAATTTAAGATTTAATCCAATCTAACCATTCATTCAGCCAAGGGATTAGTAGAGAAGGGGGAAAATTAAACATTTATTTTAATCTGATCGAAAGAAAATAGGGCTTCCCTGGTGGCGCAGTGGTTGAGAGTTCGCCTGCCGATGCAGGGGACACGGGTTCCTGCCCCGGTCCGGGAAGATCCCACATGCCGCGGAGCGGCTGGGCCTGTGAGCCATGGCCACTGGGCCTGCGCGTCCGGAGCCTGTGCTCCGCAACAGGAGAGGCCGCAACAGTGAGAGGCCCGCGTACCGCAAAAAAAATAAATAAAAAAGAAAAAAAAAGAAAATAGATAGTTAAATGGGGTTTGGGCTGAATAGAGACATCTTGCTTTATTTTAGTTTTAAACATTTAAAATTGAGAAAGAGTCATCTTCCCATTAATGACTGGAGTTGATGAAGTAAGTCTGATTGCAGAGGGGTTTTTTTCCCTACCTTTGTTTGCCTCAGTTACATTTGCCTCTTTCTAGAACCTGTGAATAGATGAAGGAAGGGAAGATGACTCTACAGAGAGAATAGAATCCTTTAAAGCTTTCAAGATTAATTTATGGAAGTATACCAATTTAATATTTTGCTGAGTAATGTTTAACAGAAAATATAATAAGGAGCTTTTTTCAATTGAATAATATAAATTCTGTTCCATTATTTGCTCTTACAACTTACTCATTTATTTTGTAGCCAGTGTGTCTTCTCTTTCTTCCATAGTTTCTCCCAGTTGCTATATTTGGCAAGATTTTCCTTATCTCTTTTAAAACTTTCTTTCTTTCTTTTTTCTTTCTTTCTTTCTCTCCTTTCTTTCTCTTTCTCCCTTTCACTCTTTGTAATTCAGGAGGTTACTGCCTTCAGTTTTCCTGTTTAAATCTCAATCTGTTTTGTTTTCCAGTTTGTCAGGACTATCTAGTGCTGGGTGTGTGACATAATAGATGAAGAGGTGAATCTTAGGAGAAAAAAGAAGAACTAGAAGACTCTTGATAGGAGACTAGACTTAGTCCATACAGGCTACTATGACAAAAATATCAGAGACTGGGTGGCTTAAATAATGAACACATATTTCTCCCAGTCCTGGAGTCTAAGCAGTCTAAGATCAAAATGCCAGCAGATTCAATGCCTAGGGAGGGCCCCTTTCCTGGTTCATAAATGGCTGTCTTCTTGTTTGACTTCACATGGTGGAAAGGGCAAGGGAGCTTTCTGGAGTCCCTTAATAAAGGCACTAATCCCATATATGAGGGCTCAATTCTCATAACCTAATTGGCTTCCAAAGGCCCTGCCTCCAAATACCATCACATTGATGGTTGGATTTCAAAATATAAATTTTGGGGTAAACAAACATTCAACCTACTGCATAAGGATAGAAATTTATCCTAGTAGGACAAACCCAGAAATATACTTTGTACTGACAGTTTTAGCACGCAAAAAGCCATCATCATTATTATTATTGTTGTTGTTGTCATTGGCATTGCTGTGATCATGGTATTTATTATTTTAATGGACAAAAATTACTTACATAATGTTGCTCATTGAATTTTAACAACTCAGGACAGTCAAGGGGAAGGAGGCCATAATTATTTTCCTGCAGCTGAGAAAACTATAGTTCAGAGGGTTTAACAAATGGCAATTTCAGAAATGAATGTTATGTAGATACAAATAAGTCAGATCCAGGAAGTATGCTATATATAGGCACATCTTAGGAATGTGGAGAAAGCCAACCTCTTTTAAGGTATATCATTAAGCATGAGGTACAAAAATCTCCCAGAAAAAGATAAGATTTTGAATCAGGGACAAGGCAGAGAGTAAAGGGGAATAAGGTTATGGCCCTGAGAGCAAAATTCTAAGATAGATGTATATTTAGGACAAAGGTCAATTCTAGCTAGTCCAATATTTTAGCATAGAGTTGGTGCTACATATTTATTTTAGGCATTTAGTTAAGTATCCTGTAACTCCATAGAAGGGAATAATGTGGGTAAGGAATTTGGGTAGATCCTAACTATGTCCTTGAAAGCAGATCTTTATCCCTCTAACTTCTGTGGAGTAATTATCATTTTCCTATGTTGCTGATGTGACTGTAATTTGAAAAGGTACCTTCCTGAAATTGAGATGGGTTACAACTCTCACTGTTTTCTGTCTGTCATTCATTTCTTTTCTCATAAGATGTCAACATGAATTACTGCTCTTCGGCTGAGTCAACACTGTTGACTTTACAGAGTGTTGTCACACTTTCCTGTGCCTCTTAATCACTTTGAGGGGGGGCTGTAAAAATACATTATGAGAGGCCCGTCTCCAAGAGTTTTAGATTTAGCAAATGGAGGCTAAAAACTTGCATTTCTAACAGTTCCAGAGTGACACTGATGCTGCTGATCTTAGGCTACATTTCGAGAACTACCACTCAAAGAAACTAGCGTCATCAGTTGCATTTATATTATATGAAATTAGTACTTCAATGCAAAAGTAATGGTATTTCTAGTCATTCTGTGGCTTTGAATACAGTAGTATGCAAAGCAAGTGGAAAATTTCTGTACTTTTTTCCCAAACTAGCTTTACTAGAAAGGATCTTCTAGATAGTCACTAAATATATTCACTTGGAAATATATGACAAAAAATTAAGTTTTAATGAATGAAAACTACATTTTTCCAAGCATTTCATGGCTCAGCTGTTGATAACTTATTTGTTAATGCTTAATAATTCATCTCTGAAATATTCATGAGATCCATAGTTTCCTAAAGAGATATGGTGATTATTATTCAAAGGCATCATAGTGATGAATAATATCTTATAAAAGCCAATTACATAATAAGTCAAAGAACTTTGGCCATTTATATTAGGGCATATATTTCATGTCCCTTAAACTATCTTAATTATCATTTTTCTCAGCTGGACATTTGATAAGAACTGAGGAGTACATAATTGGAGATTAAATTCTATCTGGTATCTGAAGAACAGATTTTCTGTTACTGCTGATTAAAGATGAAACACTCTATCTTCAAAACTGGTAGCAGAGTTGATAGTCTGTTGTTAAACCCTACAAAGCATATCTAGTATTCTTATTATACTAACATAATTCAGAAATATTATGTGATAATATAATTTAAAAAATTGATCTGTGTTTTGTTGTGTCTTAAAGATGGGACAGAGGAATAATATTTTTTCCTAGACTGGTAGCAACTTGCATCTATAATTCTTTTCTTTTTTTAACTTTTTTTTTAAGAATCAATTTTATTTATTTATGGTTTCATGGGTTATTGGTTCATTCCATCTCTGAGTTTGTATTGCCACCAAGGCGATCCATTACCATAAGACAGTCGTATCACTTTGTAGCCATCCACACTTATGTCTCAGTCAGACTCCTCAGTCGTGACTCTGCAGAGCTTTCCCTATGAAGATACATTGGTTAGAGGCTTCCCTGGTGGCACAGTGGTTAAGAATCTGCCTGCCAATGCAGGGGACATGGGTTCCAGCCCTGGTCCAGGAAGATCCCATATGCCGCGGAGCAACTAAGCCCATGAGCCACAACTACTGAGCCTGCGTACCGCAACTACTGAAGGCCACACACCTAGAGCCGGTGCTCTGTAACAAGAGAAACCACCACAATGAGAAGCCAACTCACTGCAACAAAGAGTAGCTCCCACTCTCCACAACTAGAGAAAAGCCCTTGTGCAACAATGAAGACCCAATGCAGCCAATAAATAAATAGATAGATAGATACATAAATAAAATACATTGGTTAAATACAGTCTTTCATCCAGACTAGGTGTATGATTTCAGGTTATACGACAAATTTGGAAAGCATTAATTATACTTTTCTAATCGCTGAGGATTAATATCTAGGTAGTTCACTTTAGATACAGAGCGCTGAATGAGAGGCAACCTCCTGAAATAAGAATGTGTAGCTCTCAGTGTGGACTGCCTGACACATCTCACAGCAACAGCATCACCAGCCATAATCACATCACCCAGATCATTTTAATGATACCAAACTTTAAGTCAGGAAAAGGAGCCATGCACAGCATGATTCTGGAAATTGCTGTCTTTTTAATCAAAAGAAATTATAACTCCATAGAGACTTTTATCTCTAGAATTAAATGTGCTGCTGAAGTTTTATATCTCTGTAATACTACAAAGAAATATTCTTGCCATCTTAATGATAGATTTGCAGTAGCTAAGTCAGATAAACAAATAGCTGTCATTAACTCCAAGAAGATGATTTGGCCTCAAATATATGTGTATCCTCTTTAATTTATATACCTTAAACCCTCACTAGTCCAACCCCTCATAAAAGGCCAAAGTAATTCGCACGAAAGATATCTGCTTATCTTACCAAAGAGGTTTTTTATTCATCTTCTTCTTGATTATGTTTCTAAAGCCATACTGGCCTTCCCTTTTCTATAAGGAACTATCTCTAGTGCTTCCTTAGTGCCTTGGTGCTTTCTGTAGCTTATGCCTGGACAGATCCCAAATGCCTTCATGGCTGACACCTTTTTGTCCTTTTTTCTCAGTTCAAATGTCCCTTTGATGTCCCTTCTTTGGTTTATGTATCTAACATCCATATTCTATCCCAGGCATTTCCATCTGTATCAGTTATCTATTGATGTGTGATAGGCCACTTTAAAATTTAGAAGATTAAACCAGCAGCTATTCATTACTTCCCGCAAATCTATGGACAATTCTATGGATTTGGGGATGAGTAATTCTAATCATCAAGGCCAGGCAGATTCAGCTGATCTCAGCTAGGTTCTTTCCTGCATCAAGTGGTGAATTGGTTGGGGACTGACTATTCTAGGATGACTTCACTCACATATCTGGTGGTTCACTGGCTGATGCATGGGTTAATGCTGGTGTCAGGCTCATATATTCCTCATTATCCAGCAGGTTATGCCAGGCTTGTTTTAAAAGAGCTAGTGGAAGCACATGAGAGGTTCTGAGACCCATTCACAGAAGTGGCACACTGTCACTTCCATCACAGCCTCCTGCCAAAACAAGTCACAAAGCCAACCCAGAGTCAAAAGGTGACAAAACGACCATACTTGTTGATGGGAGGAACTACAAAGTCATAACACAAAGAGTGTTGATATATGGAGAGCTAGAGAATTGGGACAATTTTTGTATAAAATCTATCACATTACCTTATGGTATTTTCCTCATAACTTTTAACATCTCTGAAGTTATGGCTTTTGTCTTTTAATTTGTTAATTATTTTCTTCTTCACACGAATTTGAGCTCCATGAGGAGATGAACCTTAATTGACGTTTTTATTATCCTTGTATATACAGGGTCTAAAATATTGTTTACTAAGTGATTATTCAAATTTGTAATGATAAAATAGATGAATGAGTTCACTGGCATTATATATCTCAAATCCTTCTCAGTGTCTATTGTTCTTTGATCAATAAGTTAAAGGATACTCAGGCCTGCCTCAAAAAAGAAATTCTCCACACACTAGAGTCTTATAGAAACTGATGAAATATACTCAGAAAGGAAATGCAAATATATATGCTTCACATTACCTTCCTAAGAAGATTGCTGTTGGCATCTTACCTTATTTTTATTATGTGTCTGAGCAAAAGTTTCTTTTTTGCCTCATATAACTGCCACCTTTCAGAATTCAAGAAAACTAGGGAAAAATCTCAGCGGATGAAGAGGTCCCCAGGTCATGAACAGCAATATGTAACCTAGACATGGCAGCCAGGAAAAATCTTCAAAGCTTTGTCTGCCAAGGAGGCAGCAGTTCAGGATGAGCCAGCAATGTGAGAAACTTAGACATTATCTCTTTTTCTGCATCTGTGTGGGAAAAGAGAAAAGACACTGCCATATTTGAGAGCCAACCGTGTGCAAAGTACTTTTTTAGGTGCTTTACAGAGTTCATTTCCCCCTCACAATAAAAATCTGTTCCTATACCAACTTTGAAGATATGGCACTAAGAAAAGTTAAGTAATTTGCCAAAGACTATTTAGCTTGAAAGGAGTCGAAGGGGAATGGAATCCCAAGACCTCCTCTTCCACCATGTTCCAGAACTATTAAAAATAGAAATAGCAAACTATATAAATAGAATATTGTTTCTTTTCAGAGAAGAATAATCTTTTAATGGAATTAACTAAAAAGGCTAGACACAGATAGATAACAGCCTGTCCTAAGATACACAGAGTCAAATGAGTTTTAAAAGTATAGGTATCTGAAACAATAGGATCAGGATGAAACATGATTGTTACCGAAAGTGGGGTCCAGCTTCTCACCACTCAAAAGCCAATAAAGAGGCAAGTTGGTGGAAAGGAAAGTTTGCTTTATTTTGGAGGCCAGCATCCTGGGGATGGGGGGCAAATGGCAGACTCCTGGCCGAAGGCCGACTTCCTGCAACTGACAGTCAGTGGGCAACAGCTTTTATGGGTGGCAGGAGGAGGTTACATGTAGAAACAGCATAGTGAGCTCTGACAGTCATCTTGAAATTGGTCATCGGTGGTCTGATCAGCATCATCTTGATTGTTTTAATCACAGTGAATCTTCAGTTCCAGGGTCGGTTTGTTCCCATTTCCTTGAGGCCAATTCTCGGAATTGTGGCAGCTTATGTCATGGCTACAGTCTGGTCATCATGTAGTTAACTTCTTCCACCCGGTGGGGTTTCAGTATCTATGAGACAGCTCACAGGATATGGCTCAGAATATTATCTGTAGCCCTTGAGGAGGAACTAAAAGTCCCTGACTTAGCTTAATGACTAAACTATTATTATTTAGTCTTTCCTTTTCTTTGCTTCTGCATTTTCTAACTTCCCAGATTCAACTTATTCTTTGGCTAAAGATTTCCCACAGACAAAAGGCAGGAAGAGAACATGGGAGGGAGGGGGACAAGAGCCATAGGGTCCTGCTCTGTTTCATGATTAGTGATAGAATTAACCAAAATACCTGGTAATCATAATACAGGGTATTCAAAATCTGAAACCCCATGTTATAAGGTAAAGTGCCCAAGAAAAAATACTGTTTTTGACAGTGATAATGAAAACAAGATAAATAAGGAATAAAGGGGTCACTGAGAACTTAGACATCACAGTCTAAAGGAAACACAGACATGACAATATATTATGATGTTGTTCAAAATGAAAGAGAGGGCTTCCCTGGTGGTGCAGTGGTTGAGAGTCTGCCTGCCAATGTAGGGGACGCAGGTTCGTGTCCCGGTCCGGGAAGATCCCACATGCCAAGGAGCGGCTGGGCCCGTGAGCCATGGCCACTGAGCCTGCACGTCCAGAGCCTGTGCTCCGCAACGGGAGAGGCCCCAACAGTGAGAGGCCCACGTACCGCAAAATAAATAAATAAGTAAATAAAAATAAAATAAAATGCCTGGTACAATATCCAGCACAAAAGAGGTATTCAAAATATATTAATCAATTAAGCCCTGCCCTGCCCTAGGAATGGAAGACACATAGGTTATGAGGAATGAGTTCATGACAGCTTTGGCCAGCTGGGTCAAGTGTTAAAGATCTGGCTGTGCCTTTATCTACAGACAATACAAAGATGTCCTGACTGGGCCAGATGACCCTTCCTCCCTCTTGGCTGGGCTTTCTTACATAAGAAAGTGTGCATGGTTTAACCAGTTAGAAAAGCATTTCCCTCCAACAGGAAAATGAGTTATCCTCATTGTCTACTTGGCTTCTTGCATGACAACTTTAAATGACAATTTTTATCCTCTTAAGTGTCAGTAAAATCATAAAAAGAAAAAAATAAAACTTGGGGAAAGCCTAAAATCTTAAAAGAAGAATTCTGGTCAAACGAAATTGCTACAAATTTAAAGAGGACAATCATAAATGTGGAGAGCATACCGAGGTAAAAGCCATATTAATTGTGTCATCCTGTCTGAAGGTTTTCAGAAATGCAAAGTACTGTCTTAGGTTTATCACCTACTGAAGGGATGTTAACTAGTATATCCTATCCTGAGTGGAGGTTTTAAACTACTCTTATAAGGTGACTTTTTTTAAAAAAACTTCATATTCTCAATCAAAAGAATAAAAATTAGATAATTATTAAGGTTCAAGGGCATACTTCAATTTGTAGATATAAGAATTTTTAGCTTCCCAGATTCTCTATTAAAACCATTCATTGTTTCCTCCCAAGTGATTATCAATAAAACCTTTGAAATTAATAAATAAATAAATTAGAAAAAAGCATACTGTGCTTACTTTAGAGACAGGAAGAAACAGGAATTAAGTAATTCGTCCTGATTTCTGAGATGCTAAAATGTAGGCAAAACATTAGAATTAGTGAAATAGGGCATATGAAAATCACCAGACTCCCTGTTTGGTACACAGTACACTCTGCATTACTTGATGAAACTGAATTATACTTCATAGGGTTTTTGGAGGAAGTAGAAGTCTTCAGCTGCAGTTTTCAAAGAGAAAAATGAAAGCAGACTGAGTTACTAGCATTAGAATCAAGGAAACTGACACCTTGACTCTAGGCGTATACCTAAAGCTTGACTGCTTAACTACAGAGAGAGCAGAATAATACAATTTCTCTCAACCTGTTACCAATCCCTCACAAACATCTATGAAAGAGAATATATGTGTGTGTGTGTGTGTGTGTATACATATATATGTATACACACACACACACACACACACACATATACACATATTTCAAGGGCAGGCTCACTACAGTTCCAAGGACCTAGTATAAGGCTCAATAAGGATTTATTGTTTGAAAGCATAAGGGTCACATTCAAAGAGTTAGGCCTAGATTTTGGGTGGGGCTTGGTAGAGATTTTGGTAGGCCATGACAAGTTTTAAAGCAATGAAACCTTGGTGGCATGCATGATTTTATTTTACTTAGTTTTGCCTTGGTAGGGTAGCTATGGATGTGACTACCTGGAAAACCCTAAGAGTGGACAACTGAGGATAGTAGCTCTAGATTAGATCTCACTCTATTTCTTAAGACTGAGATCAATACAAGAAGAGTCTTTGAGATTCATCACATGTCTTGAGTAAGAATGTAAATTCCACTCGAAGAACAAGTGAAAGCAGCCTGCATTAAAATAGACACACTGTTATTTTATCCTCCCAGGAGCTCATTTTTAACTGAAATAAAGACTGCTGCCATCAGAAATTTATTGAAATATACAAAATGTTTAATATAAAATTTAGAAAACCCAGGGATTCCTGGAAGCATATGTTAATTGTTAATGCAAGAGGAGAAAGATATATTGCATTACCTGGAAAGATAATGTACAGTACACTCAAGTATCAAAAATTGTCTTGTATTGGCAAAAATCCTCAAATGTATACCGCCAGGCAAGGGAGAGAGAGAGAAAGAGAGAGAGAGATCGATCCTTGGTGCTGAACAGTTAGGCAGGAAGATGAATGAGTGCCGGACATCAACACATTTCTGTCCTGCCACTTGAGACTTGTACAATGTACTAGGACTGTTATTTTTAAAATGTGTTGATACAATTCTCGTTGTCTTAAAACTTGATTAAGTTGGATACTTACAAATATCTTCTGGAAGAAATTTAAGCAGAGGAGATAGGTTTCACTTCTGTGTTTTTACAGAAGAGGGAAAGAAAATAACCATGCATTAGTGGTTGAAATTTAACCAGAACAAGAACTCTAAACAACAACAATAACATGAAAATATAAGCTTCTTGAAATTTTGGAAATCTTGCTGAGAGATTTTCACTTTCCACCAGAATTGAGATAGGCAATTGAGATGAGTTATATTAATTACAAAACACAAGATGATACCAGTACCATCTAGATTTACACAGGATGAATTTTTGGCTCTCTTTCTACAAATAACTAAAGATAGATGACAGATAGATAGATAGATGATAGATAGATAGATAGATATAGATGATAGATAACTGTTGCTTTACAGCTACACTGGATCTTAGATACAGGGTTCTTAAATACTGATGAAGTTTAACGATAATACTTGGATGGCTTCAATTTTCTTTTATAAATATGTAGCCTTCCTCATGTAATTTAGAGACAGAAGGGCTAGATAGTTGACTTTTACATTCTACCAGTTTTGATATAGTTAAATAAGAGAAATCATCAATAATGTAAATTAAATCATTCAACATGAAGGAAACAAACACATATTAAACCCTACATTATGCCAGGCCATTTACTAATCCTAGACATAGCATGGTGAACCAAACAAACAGGGCCCTTGACTTCATGAAGCTTGCAGTGTAGTGAGGAAGAAATAATTAACTACATTCATTTTTCTTTAAGTTGTAAGAAAAAAAAATGCAGTGTATAATTATACAGTGTATATTTAGCTTATATGATATTGAAATCTAATCTGGGATGGGCGGATGTGTATTTTGCCTAAGGAATGCTGAGATAAGTAGAAAAAATTGAGGTGTGGTGGGTGCCCAGCAGCCCTGCCCAGATTCCCCTTAAAAATGAAGAACTTATTTCCCAAGCTGTTGGAAGTGCTGCCAGAAGTCAGATCTCATGTCTCATCCTTCTTTGGAAATTATATCAGCTGAAGAACACTGCTTCACTCAAGTGCACACCTCCTCCCAGGGGCAGCCCACTCTGATGAATGATCAGCTTAGGACTATAAAGACCCAGCAGCTCACCCCAACATGGCACAGACCTGAAGGGCCAGTCCAGCTCCAAATATTCCCTTGGGGTTGGCTGAGGCCTTTTCCTATCTATAAAAGGTGGAACCAATGGTAACATTTACATATATTATTCATAAGATTATTGGTATTGCAACTAAGGACAGAAGTGTCCAGCTTCTATAATGAAGGAAAAACTAAAATTTTATTATCATAACTCTTGCTATTAATCTACCTAAATCTTCTACAACTTATTTACATACATTGAGTTTCCCTGCCCTAATATGATAGCCACATCTGAACACTTGATTTTGATTAGTCCAAATTGAAATGAACTTGTCCACTAGGTTTCTCAGGGGAAATAGCTCAATAATTTTTATATTGTTTATATGTTGAAATTATAATATTTTGAAAAACTTAATTAAATATATAATTAATTTCATCTTTTTTCTTTTAATTTTTAAAATAATGAATACTAGAAAATTTAAAGTTATGTATGTTTTAGCATTATATTTCTATTGGAGAGCACAGGTCTATACAAAGACTCGATTTTAATGTCTTGAAGTCAGCAAGTCTAGAGAATTTGAGGAACAACAATCAAAAGTAGGTGGTAGGCTGTTTGAAATTGAGTTTTATAAGAGGTCTGTGAAATAAAACTTGTGAACATTAGAGTAAGTTTTTGAGATAGATTAAGAAAAATGGTAATTCTATATAAGGCGGTCAGTGAATGAGGATGTTGGATGATTTAACTATTTAAAATCTGGAGTCTTGAAAAATTATGATTTACATAGAAATGTCAGGATTTAAAATGCTTCATAAATATGGAGAGAGAGACAACATCAGCAAATGACAGCAACAAATAGGACTTGTGGGTTGTCACGTGCACATACATACACACACACCATGTCTATTTATAAGGAGCGAGAGGGATGTCCTTCTTCAGTTTTGGAATAGACTATAGAGGTGAAGTTTTTATACAAGGGGGAATAATGTTTTGAAAGTGACACAAACCCAATCTTCTATCTCTTCTATCTCTGAGGTACAGAGTTGAAGAAATACAAACAAGCCTCATCTTGAGGGAGAATAGGAAAAGGAGTGTCTTTACAGACCAGCCATATTTCAGTAAAGGGGTAAAAGGCACAAATTCTCAGAAACTATTAACACAATTGCTATCCTGAGTAGATGATCACAAAGTCCTGGTAGAAAGATTTGAGATGGTAGAGAACTGGATCTGAGTAGGAGATGCATAGAGTAGTATGAGGATAAGCAACTGAGTTTGATAACGGGGAGACTCTGGCTTCTGACAATGACTAATATAAACAAGAATGTGAGAATGGAATTAATCCAGGGAGTCTCTAAGTAGAAAGTGAGCCACAAGACCTCATGCTGTGGTTCAATCAACTTTCCTTAGTGGTATGATATACTGTATGACAGTATATCTCAAATTGTAAGTTTTAAGAAGGCAGCTCCTGGGGTTTTAGTATCATATAAGAGCACTAACTGACATGTAGTATAGCTATACATTTACTAGTCAGCATTTTGATTTCTCAGGAGGAAATATCTCTTAGTGTTTATAAGTTGTAGACTCAGACATAATTGGTTTCAGATCATGATTTCTTGTACTATTTCTGTTTTAGTTACCAGCTATGTGGGCTTGAGCAAGTTGCTTGAACTCTCCAAGTCTTTTTTCCTTAATAAAATGGAGATATGAATAGTATGTCTTTCATCAATTCTTGTGAAGGTTAAATAAGCTAATTTATAAAAAGCAGCATTTAACAAAGTGTCTGCCACAGTGCAAGAAAACAATAGTAGTAGGACTATTATAACTGTCTCTTTAAACTCAAAAGAGCAAATTCTAACTTACCTTATCCATTTCGACCTTGTCATTCCAGACTTGAAAAATGCATTTATTTTTTTTCTATTAGGCAGGAATGTTATGGAGAAAGTAATTTAGTCTCTCCATTGGCCCCCAGGAGGTCTAACCTTAATATAAGTATTTGTGCAACAGAAAAATTATTCATTCTGAACCTATCTCTTATCATCTTTCCCACAGTTTCCCTGACTACATCTTCCTATTACTTTCAAAACTGTATGAAGACTTGTGAATTTTTCATTATCACGTGTTTTAGCTAAATGTAAATTCTGGATAATCTGTATACCAGAAATGACTTAAGAGTTTTATAAATGAACAAAATCCATTGGACTCAATCATAAGTCAGATATTTAGAGAGAGAAAAATATGTTTAATGGGACCCAATGGTCTGTTGTTTTAAATGGACAGACTTTAAAAATAGTTGATCAGTTATAAGTTTCTTTGTAAAAAAAATCAGTGACTCCAAGTCAATTTCGCATAAATTTGATATTACTGCACATGGTGAGTGTTATTTAAATAGGTGATTTCTCTCTAGATTATGATTGACTTTATTTTAGTGTAGAATATTGTAGCAAGACACCTTTCATTACAGCTCAGGTTTTTATTGTTTTCACAATTTGAATTCAAGTTTGAGTGATTTAACACTATCATTAACACTCGTCTTTACTTTTTGTTTTGGTGTGTGGTTTTCTTTCTTAACATGCCCTATTCCCACATCACAAAATACTTAATACTTTTACTCTGGCTTTTATGTCTCTTAAAAACCTGATAACAATGCTAGCAGTGTATTGTATATTAATTATTGTGTACTTGCTTAAATATAAAGCAACATATTTTTTAACTTTCAAGCAGTGAACCTTCTAATACCAAAATGCAAAATGTATTTGAATAGCAATTTTAGATCCAAAATTATTCCTGAAAACACTGATAGAAGTGAAATACAGGCACACCTCATTTTATCGCACTTTGCCGATACTGTGAGGATTTTTTTTTTTTTTTTCAGAATGAAGGTCTATGGCAACCCTACATTAAGCAAATCTATCAGGGCCATTTTTCCACTAGCGTTTGCTCTCTTCTTATTTCTGTGCCACATTTTGGTAATTTTCACAATATTTCAAAATGTTTCATTATATTTGTTATGGTGATCTGTGAACAGTGATCTTTGATGTTACTATTGTAATTGTTTTGGGGCATCGCAAACCTGGCCCATACAAGATGGCAAAGTTAACCAATAAATGTGTGTATTCTGACTGCTTCACCGGCTGGCCGTTCCCCCATCTCTCTCCTTCTCCTCAGGCCTCCCTATTCCCAGAGACACAGCAATATTGAAATCAGGCCAATTAATAACTCTACAATAGCCTCTAAGTTTTCCAGGGAAAGGACGAGTCACACATCTCTCACTTTAAACCAAAAGCTAGAAATAATTGAACTTAGTGAGGAAGTCATGTCAAAAGCCAAGATAGCTGAAAGCTGGGCCTCTTGCACGAAACAGTTAGCCAAGTAGTGAATGCAAAGGAAACATTCTCAA
Source organism: Monodon monoceros (assembly GCF_005190385.1). Taxonomy (NCBI): domain Eukaryota; kingdom Metazoa; phylum Chordata; class Mammalia; order Artiodactyla; family Monodontidae; genus Monodon; species Monodon monoceros. The sequence goes on along the minus strand of NW_021703784.1, from coordinate 87,710,245 downwards.
ATGAAATGGAAAGTGCTACTCCAGTGACCACATGAATGATAAGAAAGGGAAACAGCCTTACTGCTGATATGGAGAAAGTTTTAGTGGTCTGGATAGAAGATCAAACCAGCCACAGTATTTGCTTAAGCCAAAGACTAACCCAGAGCTAAGGCCCTAACCCTCTTAAATTCTATGAAAGCTGAAGGAGGTAAGGAAGCTGCAGAAGAAAAGTTTCAAGCTAGCAGAGATTGGTTTACATGAGGTTGAAGGAAAGAAGCCATCTCCATAACATAAAAGTACAAGGTGCAGCAGCAAGTGCTGATGCAGAAGCCGTAGCAAGTTATCCAGAAAATCTAGCTCAGATAATATATGGAAGTGGCTACACTAAACAACAGACTTTCAATGTTGATGAAATCACTTTCTATTGGAAGAAGATGCCATCTAGGCTTTCATAGCTGGAGAGGAGAAGTCAATGCTTGATTTCAAAGTTTCAAAGGTCAGATAGGCTGTCTCCTATTAGAGGTTCATGGAGCTAGTGACTTGAAGTTGAAGCCAATACTCATTTACCATTCCCAAAATCCTAAGACCTTAAGAATTACACTAAATCTACTCTACCTGTGTCTATAAGTTGAACATCAAAGCCTAGAAGACAGCACATTTGTTTACAACATTGTTTACTGAATATTTTAAACCCATTGTTGAGACCTACTGCTCAGAAAAAAAGATTCAAAGTATTACTTCTCATTGTCACTGCCCCTGGTCAGTCAAGAGCTCTGATGGAGATGTACAATGAGATTAATATTGTTTCCATGCCTGCTAACACAACATCCATTCTGCAGCCCATCAATCAAGGAGGAATTTCCATTTTCAAGTCTTATTATTTAAGAAATACATTTCAGAAGGCTTTAGCTGCCATAAATAGAAATTCCTCTAATGGATCTGGCAAAGTAAATTGAAAACCTTCAAATAACGACTTATTATTCCAGATGCCTTTAAGAGCACTGGTGATTCATGGGAAGATATCCAAATATCAACATTAACAGGAATTTGGACGAAATGGATTCCAACCTTTATAAATGACTTTAAGGGGTTCAAAACTTCAGTGGAGGAAGTCACTGCAGATATAGTGGAAATAACAAGAGAACTAGAGCCTGAAGATGTGTCTGAATTGCTGCACTCTCATGATAAAACTTTAATGAATGTGGACTTGCTTTCTATGGATGAGCAAAGAAAGTAGTTTCTTGAGATAACGTTTACTCCTGGAAAAGATGCCGTGAAGATTTGAAATGACAACAAAGAATTTAGAATATTACATAAACTTAGTTGATAAGGTAGTCACAAGGTTTGAGAGCATTAACTTTAATTTTTAAAGAAGTCCTATTGTGGGTAAAATGCAATCAAACAACATTGCAAGTGCCAGAGAAATCATCCATGAAAGGAAGAGTCGATCAATGTGGCAAACTTCATTGTTGTCTATTTTAAGAAATTCCCATAGCCACCCTGCCCTTCAGCAACCACCACTCTGATCAGTCAGCAGCCATCAACACTGAGACAAGACCCTCCACCAGCAAAGGATTATGACTTGTTGAAGGGTCAGAAGACGGTTAGCATTTTTTAGCAATAAACTATTTTTTAAATTAAGGTGTGTACATTGTTTTTTGGATATTATGCTCCTGCATACCTAATAGACTACAGTATAGTGTAAACACAATTTTATATATACTGGGAAACTGGCTTTATTGCAATATTTGCTTTATTGTAGTGGTCTGGAAACCAAACCTGCAATGTCTCCAAGATATGCCTGTAAATGGTCTAAAACTACAATCGTTCAGTTCTAGTTTAAATTTTTATTTCAGTTTCTTCCATAAAGCTATTTACTGAATTAATTCAAATAACTTAATAGATATAAGCTTGGCAGCTATGATAGCCTGGGATAAGTATAGGATCTACAGCTGAAAACACATCGTTTTTTGCTTTTTAGCAGCAAGGTAATCTTGAGTAATGTACATAATTTAATTTGAGTCCAGATTTTTGCCCATTTGTTTATTAATATACCAGATGGGGTAATGGATCATACTTCAAAGAGTTCTTGGGAGAGAAAAAAAAGTCAAATATGAAACTGGTTAGAAATAGATGCCCAACAAACGGCACTGCCTTTTTCTTTACCTCCTTTTATCTATAAAGTGCCTATTTTAGATTCTGTCTCTTTGACCTATGGAGTGCCTATTGTAAATTTTGTTGTTTTGATACTTGTAATAGTACTGAATCATATTGATTACAATGATCACATTTTTTAACATCTACTATGAGCTGTTGAAAACAATCCAACAGATTCATTTTGTCACCGTACTAGAGAACTATGTGAGATCACCTGGTCTTTGAAAATTTTAATACTAATTTGTCTGGTTGGAGTGGCTCAGGAAGTGTTTTTGCCTAAAATCTAGCTGTGGATTTTGGGAGATAATTCTGGGATTTCTGAACATTTTCTGAACAAAGGGCACTGATCAATCATAGTGTTTACATCTGGGTCAGAGAGCAGATTATTTTATTCCATGATGGTAAAGTCGCCTTCCTTTCTCTAGAGGAGATTTGCTTACATTCCAGGGTAATGAAGGTAATGTCTTCCTCCCATACAAAAGTAAGGCAGGTTTGCTAGTAGCCCTTTCCAAGCTCAGTGTTCCTCACCTGTGAAACAGACACACCTCGAAGAGCAGCATCCACATGCGTCATCTATCACCTCTCAGCAGAAGTTGGGAGGAAAGGGGAAACAATGAAGCTTTTGCTCTGTGTTGTGCTGTGAGAAATAAATGATCAAAATCAACTTTGGCTTATTGTATCTTTACCAACCAAATTTATGGAAGCATGACAAACCAGTATAGTGACTTACAGATTACGTGACTACTTGATTTCACATGGGTTAGATGACTTAGCTGCTTTTTGAATATTCTCAGCTATTCACATTTTCTCTGAAGGTTGGGGCTGAACATCAAATTCTATTTTTAGAATTTGTGTTCCAAACAACCCTTGGTGTAATGCGTTCAATTTATTGGAAATCTGGAACTATGGATAGTCTACCCTAAAGACAAAATTCACAAAAGTATAGGGAAAAAGTTACAGTCCAATGGGGGAGATCAAGGAAACAGTCTAAATTACAGTTCCAGTGCTGAGGTTTATAAATTATTTCATCCTGGCCTGGCTTACATCATAAACTTTGGAGACATTATAAGATTAAAGTTTTCAAAGTGCTTTATAAATAAAATTCCATTGGAATAAAAAGTAGTTTTGTTGTTGTCATTACTATTATTATTATTACATTATCATCATTATTATTACATATGTTCATGAATTTTGGGTGGTACTGAGACTTTAGTAAAGTTAGCAAAATTTAAAGTTGAAGATAATGGGCTTGCCAAATCAAGTATTTCTTATTAAGCCAATAACATTATTTGTTTAAATAAAAGTAGAATTTATGATACATGATAACCATAATCAAGGACCTGTACTGATACCCAAAATATTCAGTGATTTCCTAGTCTGTATTGGGTATTACTTATCATTCTCATACACTTTAATAGATAAAATCCAATCAGATGAATAATTATTGAGCATTAACCACCAGTAATCTCCTGGGTTAGACTATGTGAGGGAATTTGAGATAAGTAACTCATAGCTCCTCAAGGAGCTTATTGTATAAGCACCAAATGTATCAAGCACGAAACGTATATATCACCAAAAATATCAATCACCAAAAGATAAGAAGGTGTAAGAAAATAAAAACACTGAAGAGCAGTGGAGCTTTTGTAAAGTTTTATTTGCTAATAAAAACTGAACACCTATTGTAAACCAGATTCTGTGGTAAGTTATTTTAACATATTAATTCTAATTTTTACATCAATAATAAAACATAATTATTACTATATATTTCATAAATAAGGAAACTGAGATTCAGACAGGTAAGTCAACAAGAAGTAGTCTGCATTTTAATCCATGTTCATCTGGTTCAGATCCACTATAGTGTATATCTGCACTGCAATCTAGAGTTGTGTGTAGGTTCATGAGAAATGTTGGTTCTGTATGGATGAACTACGGTGATTAAGCATACCTGTGCAAGAAATCCTAAAAGAGTTGAGTATACAATAACATTTTAGGTATGAACCAGCCAAGAAAATAAAACTGATATGTAAAAAGCCATAAGACCAAAGGTAGTAGCTTTCCTTGTTCACCATTGAAGCCCTGGAGAGAGTATATCCATATCTATAGCTACATCTACAACTATATCCACAACTATAACTGTATCTGTATCTATCTATATCTACATCTGCAACTATATCTACAACTATAGATACATGTACACCTATGTCTAATTTATGAAAAATTCAATTAAAAAGGCCAACATCAGGTGATGATAGTTTTACTAGAAAAATTTTGTTTTTATTTATGTTTGTCAATGTTCGTTTCTTTTGTCTCTTCATGTTAGATAAGCATATAGCTTTCATTTCACTCACTGTTTTTGTATACCCACAGAATTTTAGTGATCATTTTGTAATGCTAAGATATTGATAGATGTTGAATAAAAAACTATAGTCTTAAAACGAATCATTAGAATTTATTTTTAAAATGAACAAAATAAGCAAATGACTAAATATTATCAAAAGTTGCATGTTGATAAAGCTACTTTATTTTCCTTCTTTTAGTAAACGTATAAGTAGAACTATTCTTATTAAAAGCAAGAGAGACATTGTTTCCTTCTTTTATTTCTTGCTCTGAGTGATGACAAAGAAATCATTTAATATCTTTTATCTCCACCATTCTTGTCTATAAAATGACCTGTGCTATTTCACTAGATAATTACATGAGTCAGCTTGGAGAGTAGATGAACGTACTTTGTAAATCATAAAGCACTAAAAAAAGTATGGATTCTTACTGTTTTCTCTTTTAAGACCAATTTATGGTTGTAAGGTTACATTTATAGGTATGTAGTAGCTCTAGGCAAGATTAAATTATGATTTCTGATAATTAAATGTAACTGCTCCAGAATAGAATGAGATGAAAGAAATCTATCAGAACAATCAAGAGAGGTCTGTCTTTCTAAATATGTCATGCTTGATTTTACATGATGATTATTTTACAAACTTCAAAAAATATCATTGACGGTATGTCCCAAGGCCAACTTAACAAAGAAAATATGAACATAAATCAGGTAGTAGGAAAAGTAATTTCCATTGCAGAGCATAGAATTTGTCAATATAAGACAGGAAATAGGAACTTGTCCAGATCTGGTATAGTTTTGACAAGATATAAAATTTTATATCTTCTTAAATTAACGTCAATATTATCTCTGGAAAGTATAAGCCCTGGGAGCAACTTATATCTTGTAATGTATGTACTCAGTGGAGTACTGTGTATAGTGAGGAGAGTCCAAAAATTGTGTGTAATTCAATATAGTATGTGATATAATCAAATTTATATCTATTTGAGATTTTTTGTTGCTGTTGTTAAGCATTTGCCAGACTTTTTACTAGCAAAAAACAGTCCTGTGGATAAAAGAAATTCAAAATTTTATTTTTTCTGCTAACCATGGTTAGCTCTTTATTTGGGGAATCTTTAGTTGTTTTGTTGCGCTCTTCTAGTACAACTTATATTTTCTCTAGATTTAATATAATTGCATTAAAAAAAAGATTCAGTCAGCATTCCCATCATGTCAAATTTGAAATGTGTTTCATCGATATATTCCATCTTTAGAGAGATACAGAAAAATCTCATATATAATCTCTGAATTGTTCCAAAGGATGTCAACATTACTGGCATAGTTGATGTTCTGTCTCCAGTAAAATATTCAAGTTGTGGGCGATTCATAACCAGAGTTCTTTTGGATTTTAGCCAAAAGTCTTCCTTGTATACCTTTTCATTACCAATCATATTATCACCATTATCATATGTTTGCCCCCAATAATCTGTTAAATTATTTAAAGAAGACTGAAATGTTTTTATTTTTTTAAATGTAATTAAATAATGTTAAATATTTTTATACCAAATAATGGCAATGCTAGTGTTCAGTGACCAGCTAGCTGCTGATGTAGAGAAAGAACTAGAATCACACTTCTCACATATTATGTCTAGACATATTTACACACACACAGACTTTTAAAGGCAGTATGAATTGTTTAATATGGCAAAATATTCTTCAGGCACCATGTGAAGATGGTGTTAATTCTTATGTAACTTTATAACCATGAGTTAGAACCCAAATAGAAGCAACAGTATGGGTGCTCAGTCATGTTAGGAAATGTTACATTACTTGAAATAACCTGTTGTATCCATCGATCTGTGCTGACAGGTTAATCAATTTGGTTTTGACTTAAAAGCTTCTGCTTTTCAAATCCTCACCACATTCTGAAGCATCACTTTTGGACATGAGTAATCTGTAATTTGTGAGACTTTTGAAAGCACAGGGCTTTCCTGTTCAATATCTGTTTCAATATCTACCATGTTCAAAACCCTGAGTGAGATGGACAGATGAAAAATGTGGATCTGTGTATGACTAGTAGTTTTTCTGCAGAGTGACAATTGAACTGAGATTCAGGCTGTATCCAACTTCATTAGTGGTCACACAGAAAATGGTTAGAACATTCCAGCCAGACTAGGATTCCATCTGGCTTTCAATTTCAAGCCTTTACTACTTAGCCTTTTACTACTTAGCCAAGACGATAACATTAATGTTACTTCAATGTAATATCACACAATTACTCCACTTGTTCCTCACAACAATTCTGTAAATTGGCTAGAGTAGAAATTAACATTCACCTTAAACAGAAGGGGAGAGTGTGGTTTAGAAAATTAAGAAATTTGTCCAAGGCAACATGACTAGTAAGTGGCAAAACTGGAATTAAAGCTGCGGACATTTAATATTGAGGCATAGCAGCACTATTTACAATAGCCAAGACATAGAAGCAACCTAAAGGTCCATCGACAGATAAATGGATAAAGATGCGGAACATATATACACAATGGAATATTACTCAGCCATAAAAAAGAATGAGATAATGCCATTTGCAGTAACATAGATGGACTTAGAGATTATCATACTAAGTGAAGTCAGACAGAGAAAGACAAATATCTTATGATATCACTTATATGTGGAATCTAAAAAGAGGATACAAATGAACTTACTTACAAAACAGAAATAGACTCACAGATATAGAAAACAAACTTATGGTTACCAAAGGGGAAAGAGGGGTATAAATTAGGAGTTGGGATTAAAACATACAGACTACTATATATAAAATAGATAAACAACAAGGATCTACTATATAGCACTGGGAACTATACTCAATATCTTCTAATAACCTATAATGGTTATATATATATATATAAAACTGAATCACTTTGCTGTACACCTGAAATTAACACATTATAAATCAACTATATTTCAATAAAAATAAGTAAATAAATAAAATTTTAAAATAAAAATAAATAAAGCGGAAGCATAACAACAACATTTACTACATTATGTTGTATCCATAACTTATGGCACAAAAAAGCTCAGTTGGGGAAATCAGGAAATGATGAAGACATCTAGTATTTATTTTGAGTCTTGAAAAATAGATAGTATTTCTTCAGTGGAGATATACTTGAGATATATGTTAAAAATACAACAAATAATGCAAGCAAAGCCACTCTACAAGTAAGTAGAACCTGTAGCAGGCAGGGAGAAGTCTATGTGTGTAGGGAGAAAAAGGTAGAATATGAGGGTTTGAGATAAGCTGGGGTAAACTAAAATTAAAAAATAAGTTCTAAAAATCAAAATAATTGACAAAACTCTCAACTAGAATATTTCACTCTGCAAGAGTGAAAAAAGACCAAATGGCTCAGAAATTCCTTGTGGACGTGTGGGTTGATAAGAAGTCGGTTGTGGTAGTTAATATTTGTGTAAATTTATGAAAATTTCAATACTGTGTGAAGCTTACTCAGTATCATTCTTATAAACATGATTTTAAAAACTCAGTAATTTAAGTGTAGCAAAGTCAAATATATACTCTGACTGAAGACCATGAGGCTTTATGCCCTCATTAGGTGCATAGTTAGTGTCCGTGAACAGCTTCACAGAAGTATTCTGATCTGGTAAAAAGAACATTAACTTCGGTTTTTAAGTCACCGCTTTTATAATCATCACATGGAATCGTGAATAAAGTATTTAACCTTCTTTGGCCTCAATTGCTTCTTCTGTAAGACAGGGATTAGTATGCCTTCACTGCAAGGTCTGTGGTCAGGATAGGATGAAGTAATATACTTCCCTTGGCCAGTCCTTGTGATGCATGATCTTCAGATGTATACCATGCTTACCTGTGGTTTGTTTCCATATTACACATTATCTTAGGTGCTGTAGTATGCAACTGAGGATGACTCGACAAAGCTCACAGCATGAATTCCTATCAATAGATGACTCACTATTTCTTTGATTTTTATTTTCAAACTTCTAAAATGGAAAGATTGTATACATTAAAGTGAGAAAAATATAGTCTTTCCAGACAAGAAAGCTTAAGAATTTGAGAAAATCTTCATACTTTCCACTAAGAAATGAGGTATTCATGTAGATCATCTTTCATAAGATTTAACTTCCAAGAAATAGTGATGAATAGCTGTACCTTGGAGAATATAGCCATAAGATAGAATATATGTATATATATTCACTAGAGAGCTACTCAAATATTTATGCACCAAGAGTATAAAATCTTCAAAGAATCTGTCTCTCTTGTAAGCAATCTTGTCTACTGTCTTTTTCTTCATTTTTTATTCCTTACTACAATGATACCTATCTTAATACTGCAAATTTGTTTAATGTCGAAAGACTATTTTTCCCCTGATAATATGGCAAGCTAATGGATTTTTCGAGAAAGATAAATATAAAATGTCAACAATAGATAAATATTGTACATATTCAAAGAGACTGTCTCACCAGAGTTCTGATATATATCTGTTAATATCGCACTTTAAATATGAAAACCTGTTTCTTTTAGAAAATCAGGTTATATGTGAGTTCAGATGACAATGTCACTAGCAGTTTTGTGTTGCTATGCATGGAAGTCAATGTTTTCTATTACAATAGTAAAATGTGCATCTATATTATGAATAAAATACATTTAGCTCCAGGCAGGGCTAATATAACTGGAACAATTTCCATTCATTGGCATATGAAATTCCTTTCTTCAAAGCAAATATAAATTAACTCAGTCATTCAGTAGGCATATATTTGGTGTCTGTTCTATCCTAGGCACAGAAATGGCAATATGAAGGAAACAATCTCTGTCAGTCTTTGAACTGATTCTACCTGTTGCACAGGTAGTGTGATAACGTACTTGCATGGTTAATCCAAGTATATGTTTCATAGCCTGTCAATTTCTAGAAGAAAATGTGAGCACAGCCAACCTGGGTATTATGAACATGGATTCCTACTTCTAAGACTAACACCATCTTGTAAAGAGCAGGGTTGGGAGAGGAACCAGTTTCCTTATTTAGTCCACTCTTTCTGAAATTCTTGAGGCTTCCTAATATTTTCAGTTATCTGAGTTCTTGGAGAGACTAGTTTTATGCCCCCATCTTGTTTCCTTTTCCTTGTTTTTACTGCACAGTAATAAAGGCTCCTAGAGAAGATGACAGTATACATTTTAGCATCTCTCTTCCCACTCCAGAACCTATGCTCCAGAGAAGAGCTCAAGAATTGGGACTTTAGCCATGGAGAGAATTGGATTTGCTACCCATTGAAGGCACTGCCTCAGTTGACCTCTGTTATAACAGATCTCACTGTCTTTCTCCTCTGCATCATCCCTGCTTGGTCCCAGTCTACCTCAACGCTATTATATTTATATTAATCTATCAAAAATGTTGAGGCCATTGTTAAGGTTCTAACCTATTTTGAGAAGGATACAAGATAACCAATATTTTATCTTGTAGAAGCACAAAATACTGTAAAGACTTACTTACTGAAGACTAATTCCATGATGTCCAGGAAATCTTCATTAAAAAAGTGACCTTGGGCTTTAAGTCAATAGGTGTGTCTCAATAACTAGGCCTTATATCCCAACAGGCATTGATCTAAAAAGAGCGCATTTTGACATTGCTGTGTCATTTTGGCCAAGGTAAGCATAAAGAACTCTGAAGCTGTCATTCAAGCTAACGAGCTAGCTTGTCATAGTTTCGTGGATATGGGTAGAAGACTCTTGACTCCTGAGTTGAAGATTATTAGCAACTTATTACTCACAGCAATGCTGAGCACAGGATGATCATTTTCACATTAGTTCCCTGAAGCCCATTTCCAACAGAACTGCATTAGAGAAGGGGATCCTGACTTGAGGGAACCTGAATCCTTTATAACAGATAGTGAGCATGTTTGATTTTGCCTGCAGAAAAATATTATCATTCTTATACTGGACAGTTGAGCATGTCTGCCCATTTCTCTGGAGGAAAATATTAACTTTACTTCCTAAAGATGTTTTGCTATGCAAACATATTTGAAAAGATAGCCTCAAACAAAGGAGAAGACTATCTTCTTTGCAAGACATACAGAAATGCAAAAGATTGTAGGGTTCAGAACCACTCCAAAATGTGCCACTTTTGCATGAGAAATAGTTTGAGGTAAAGACAATCGAGACCCTGTTGGTTCAGGAGAAACTCACCTTAACTACCTAGAAAAATTTAAATTGGGGATTTTTCTTCTCAAAAAAGTTATTACTGGAGATAACTTTTATCTCAGTAGCCCCATCAATATAGCATGGCAAACATCTACTCACTTAACATCTTCTCTTCTCCCTTTCATCCTGTGTATGACCTTCCTGTCCTTGGAAGCCCCAAGCCCCTATTCCATTCCTCAGCTTAGGGTAGAATATGTACCTCATTTTACCTTCTTGTCTCTGACCCTCTTACATTTGTGGGGTTCCCGTACATACAAAATTAAATTTTTATTTCTCCTGTTAATCTGTCTCATGTCAATTTAATTCTTAGACCAGCAAGAAGAACTTAGAAGGATAGAGGAAAGTTTTCTTTCTCCCCAACAAGACCAAACAGTAATATACCGAATCTTAAAATATTAGAATAAAACTACTCTCAAAATTAAAACAAGATTTCTTCATGTATTATTCCTAAAGATTAACATAAAGTCTCCTCTAGAATTTAGAGGAGAGGGGGAGGTGACTCAATATTTCATGAGACTTTAGGGGGAGGTGACTCAATATTTCATGAGACAGATGATTTCATTGTTGCAATATTTATCAAAATCTAGTTTGCAAAGATTCAATCTTCTGTTGATAACAACAATTACATTTTTAAAACAGTTATGCTATCGTTTTGATTCATATTTAGCTTATAGTCCCTTATATTCTTAAACGATTTTTTTCTTAACATCCACTGCAATTAAACAGCATCTCCTCCATTCTTTTTATATGAAATTCATTTTTTGAGTCGAAGCACAGAATTTGATATTAATTCTTGTTTATTTCATCTCAGAAGGTTAATTTGCTGATCACTAACTTTAGTACTATGAAGGAAAAAAAGTGTCTTTCCTCCTGGATTCAAGAGATTTTGCTAGTTACTGCAATAATGAAAATTTCACCAAGTGTTCACGGGAAGTCATAGGTAGAATTTTCCAGTTCATTTGATTGTCAAAGATGATTCTTGTCTACAACAAAAATTTTTTAAAACTAAAAAGACCTTTCTTTGATGGGAGGTATTACCTTACTTGATAAAAATGAAAACTTGACTTGGAAAATATCTGCTTTTTTTAAAAACTCTGTAGTCAAATAATTGTATTTAGAATATGTTAATATCAGCCATGTTGCATTTACATTCACAAGAATTGTTTCATGCAGAAAAAAATGTTATGTCCTAAATAAAATTCAGGTTGGACAAGACAATCCTTGCTTAAACTACAAAAACAAACAAACAAAAAGGGAATATTTGAAACTTTCCCACCAGATTTACAGTTAAATTATTTTATTTGGACAAATTTTGGTTAAGTAGTTTTCAGAATATTTCACTGAAAATAGTTTGTTTCTTTTTTTCTTAATCTGAGTAATGATATTTAAATCCTTATTAATTACATGGAAATATTTTTCCTCCTCTCTTCCTGCTTTACTGGTTAGCAATTGGAGACTGAGAAGAAAGATAATTACGATTTTAATTTTCAAAATTGCTTTAGAATTCAAACATTTTTGATATTTACCTAGTATGATGAACATGATGATGAAGATTTGCTTTGAATCCACACTTAAAACATGAAAGAGGATTGAATCCACACTATCTTCAGAAAGTCAATGATATTTCTGTTCCATAGATAAGTTCATTTGTGTCAAATTTTAGATTCCACAGATAAGTGATATCATATGGTATTCGTCTTTCTCTTTCTGACTTGCTTCACTTAGTATGACAATCTCTAGGTGCATCCTTGTAGCTGAAGATAGCATGATTTCATTCTTTTTTATGGCTGAGAACTCCACAATTTTTTCTCCCCTTCTAGCTAACTAAGACAGAGCCTACCATTAAGGTAGGCGTGTGATGAAATGACAGACCCTCAATCAGACTAAGTCCCTAAATGAACACATGGAGGAGCAACGTTCATACTACCCCTTATCTTGTACTCCTGCTGACCAGGAATATCTAACCTGGAATGCTACATGAGTGCAGAATAAACTTAATTGAGTTTGAGCTATAATATATTTGGAGTTTGTTATTGTTGTTGCCTTCACAGCATAGCATCCCATAACTAGTATCTTGGTTAGGAATAGATTAAAATTGGCCTGTGTGTGAACTTGTAGAATCCATTATGCAATGTCATTTTGTAAGATTTAACACATTCTGATTTCAATATAGAATATACAATGAAAAGGAAAAATAGGGCTCTTAAATTTTAACATAATAAATATTTGCTGTTTAATGTGAACACGGTTTTGTGCTAAATACTACAAGTACAAGTATCTACTATATAAAACAATCACTATCATCAAGATACTGCCCTCAAGAATAAAAGCATGGGGGCTTCCCTGGTGGCGCAGTGGCTGAGAGTCCGCCTGCCGATGCAGGGGACACGGGTTCGTGCCCCGGTCCGGGAAGATCCCACATGCTGCGGAGCGGCTGGGCCCGTGAGCCATGGCCGCTGAGCCTGTGCGTCCGGAGCCTGTACTCCGCAACGGGAGAGGCCACAACAGTGAGAGGCCCGTGTACCGCAAAAAAATAAATAAATAAATAAAAATAAAAAAAAGAATAAAAGCACAGTTCATACATGTTCCACTTATATATTAAAAAGAACCTGTCACTTATGGGAGCTAAATTATTGTTATTAATTTTGAACCATTGAATAAAGGCTTCTAGGCAGGAATCAATAGGAAACGAACAATAAATGCTATGGTAGTTCAGAGAGAAGAGATTACCTTCAAGTGGGCAGTAAAAAAGGATTCAAAGAGGAGGTGAGATTTTATTGAGTATGTCAGTTGATAGATAGATGATAGATAGATAAATAGACAGATAGATAGATAGATAGATAAATCGGGATAGGAGATAGATACATAGATGTCACAAAAGCCCACACATTTAGAGAGGTATGGAGAAATACCAGTTTGGATAGTAGGAGAGAAATAGAAATAAGAGTAAACTTAATAAGGCAGCAAAAACACCATCCTGACCAGACTTGTGGGTTCACACAGATAAGTCACCGGAAACTGGGATGAACTGATGCTTAGTGCTACTCAGATGCTAGTGGAGTCGCTTATGCAGTTTGCTACGAATTTTTGCATTTATTGTGTAGGTAATAAGGAAGGTATTAAGATAATCCAAATATATTTAAAAATCGAGGTAAATTATTCCAAAGTGCCTATTTTGAATTAAAAGTTTAGAAATAGAGATTTTCTTCCTTGAGTCTTTTGAATTTTCAGTGGCTATTGTGTTTTGGTAAATTGCCATCAAAGGGTATTCCATAGACAAGCTTTGATATTCAATAGAATAAAACCCTCAGAATCAAATGTTCAAGTGCATTCATAAAGAAGTAGAATAGGGCCCTAATCATTTTCAAACTCTTGGAAGCACACTCTACCGCTGTTTTCCTTTTATGCTTTCTGAAAAGTGCACAACAATTTTGCTTTCCTTTAAAAGAGGCGTTAAGAAGAGCATTAAGTTTCTATTTATCTGTCAGTCATGTCCTTTTGTTTAGGTGAATGCTTTCAGACTGCCCAGCAGAAATCTCTTCACAAAAGTGACAAATTGATAAGAGCTTTGTTTTGCTTTTTCTCCTTGTTACTTTTCTCCTGTACATGTTCATCCATCAGAACGTCTAATCTCATTCAAAAACTACCAGCTTCACTATCCCTTAATAATTAGTACCACCACCCCTATAATAATGATAATAATATCATTAATAATAATATTAATAGTGGGAGCTTAATTTTCCTTCATAAGTATTTTCAAGCAAATATTATTTTACAAAGCTAATTTTCAACTTGAATTCTGGGGACAAACAAATGGCAATCTATGAAAAGTAGAGTGAAATACTGATAGAATAACAACTGAAATCATGTTAGGTAACATACAATGGTCATGACAGTGGTGGAAGATTTAGGTATCTGAAAAGGTGAAAGGAGATAGTAATATCTGAGGTTTCTGATTATAGTAAAAAAATTCCCTCTGTCTTTCTCTTAGAAAAAGAATTAAGGTACTACAAAATTTTCTTACTTCCAAACTGAGTTATGAGAACAGACTCAAAATGACTTTGCAAGGATATCAAGCATAAGTGAACTCGACAAGAAAAGAGTAATGTCTCAGGCATGTTTCAAAGTTCACTTACAAAGTGAGCAGGCACTTTAAAAAACACTCACCATTTTTGTGAACAGGATTTTTGTGCCACTGTCAAAAGAAGAAAAAAGGAAATCAAGCAAGATCTACTTTAAAAAGATATACAACAGTTTCTATGGATGTGAAACCTTATGGAGGTTTTTCAACTGTGTTATACTTGTCATTATTAAGTGAGAGTTTGAAAAACAGCCACATAAATATGGCCCATGAAGAATGGCATAAGCAAAGCACACTTTGGTTAACAAAATTCTAGGCTTGTTAGGCTTGTGGAAGATTGGGAAGGTCAGACTACAGGCACAGTGAAAGATTCAGACGGGTTGCAGCAAGTAGAAGCAGAGACTCAATAGATGGCACTCTTCCCCTGCTTTGAGTTCAGTTTGCTCAGATTTCCAGATCTCCAGACCAGGTAAGCTGGATCCTCTTCCTTCCCTCTTCAGCTTTTATCTCCAATCACTCAACTATATTTGACTTGGTGACTCAGCCACAGAAAACTAACAAACTTAAGAATGCCTTAATATGCCATTCTCTCTTTGATCTCTACTCCTTTTTAAAATGTGTTCTCTCAGACTGGGACATACCCTCCCTTCTCTATCTAACCATTTTCTCATCACCTGGAGCAGCATCTCTACTGCCGAGCCTTCTTCTGTACTTCCCCCACATCATCAAGTGCCCTGCCTTTGCATTTTCTCACCCTCCCATAATATCATGCATGTACCAGAGCTCTCAGCTGTGAATATTATGCATACTATTCATTGCGTCTTTCTCCTCCATAGGAAGAGGAACTCCTTAAGGAGGGACCATTGCCACATAATAAGCATTTTAAATATTTGCTGAATGAATGGATGAACCTAAACATTATGTCTTTTTTAACTTCTTTTTATATGTTAATCAAATTATATAAGAAAACAGTTCTTGATGCTTTATCTGCATGTCCAATACCCAGCTCTGTTTTACTTTCTGGTTTGTTACCTTTAAGGTTTATTTTTCCTGCCCCCTTAATTTTGTTTTGTGGAGATTTTTTTGCTCCTTCTGTTTGTTCTTTTGTTGCCATTTTAATTCAAAATTGTTGTAAGTCTGAGTGTGTATGACGTTTGTTAGAAATTGGTTTTTTTAACCATTCTTTTAGATTAATTTTTACTCTTAAGGTCAAAATAGAAAGTATAAAAAATATTTAGATATTATACTAAGTTTTACAGGCTATAAAGTTTAACTTTTAGATTCAAACACCTAAGGTTGAATTCTGGCTCCATTCAAACCCTATCATATGACTTGAACATGTGTTATTCAATTCAATTCAACTCAGTTCAACAAACATTTATTGAATGGTTATGTTATCACAGGGCCCTACAGTAAGGCCAGGTACGAAACACGGGATTGGCAATAGCATCTATAGCATAGCAGATATTAAATTTACACTTGTTTTATTGCACACAATTAGCACACCCCACAGATTAAAGTAGGGAAAATAGAAAAGGGGCTAACCAACCAACCACCCCAAAGAGATGTCCAAGAAGAGGTGTCTCAGCACAAGTGCAATCTCTTGTCTGGCAACGGGTCTCGTGATGAGTGTGTGGTGGGAAGTCGCCTTCTGTTCTAAGAGGGCCTGTGGCATCATCCATCTGGAAGAGCTCTCAGCTGCGGAATGTCAGGTCGTCCAGCAAAGGGCCTTCAAGCCTCTGGACTAAGTGATCTCACTTAAAGGAGTGCGTCAGTAGGGCATTATGCTAATCCCCAGGGTGGGGCGGGGGGTCTTGTCCCTATCATTTGCTCCTTCTGTTCCAGTGAAGTCTTTCTACCAATGTTGCCAAACAAATTTCTTATCTAAAGTAACACTCCTAATTTATCACTCTAAAACCCTCCCAATTCTATACCACACACTTCAAAACAACTAATGTGGGTGTTAATCTTGGCCACTGTGACTCCATTTTGAAATATTTAACATAGCTGAAGTCCTATGAGTTTTGCACAAGATGAGTAGGACTCAAAACCCCAAAGAAATCACATCATCACAGGTTATTGTGAACAAAACTGCTAAGTAAGTGGGGTAAAACTCTGAACAGACGCAGGCTTTGTCCTCATAGAAATAACGGCCTTGCAGGAAACATTCTTTAACCACATACTGCAGGGGGTCTATTCTCTCATCTAAAAGAATGGGGGCCACAAAACTTACCTTACTGAAAAAGATAAGTGGGATGATGTGTATGAAATTTCTCCTCATAGTGCCTGGCAAACTCAAGGTGTTTCGTGAATGATAGGTTCTTTGTCTGATTTCAACTAAAGATAATATAAGGTAGTAGGGTAACCCTATCCTGTGAAGTTGCACCAAACCAGTTTGGTTCTTCAGTGATGCTTTAGAAAATACGTGTACATAAATCAACTAAAATTTAAGTGAAAGTCCTCTGGGCAAATAATTCAAAGCCTGATTTCAGAATCTAATTTTTTTGTTCGATTTCTGGTCACCTTAGATAGCTTAGCTATCCTACTTATTATTCAAGTTTTTATACTAATATTTTAGAGGAAGAAGTTTTTCCCTACTCCTCTTCTAAGTTCTGGCTGGTCTAAGAATTAAACTGACGTGAGGCATATTAGTAGGAGAAAATCAAACAAAAGTTTAATAACATGTATACATGAGAGTGACCCAGGAAAAGTGAGTAGCTCACCCAAATGGCCAAAGCCCTGACCTTGTATACCACCTTCAGCTAAAGACAGAGGAGGATGTTGCTGCAGGTAGTGGTGTGGGACTTCAAAGGTAAGGAAGGTAATTCACATGGAGATGGAAAAACAAATGTTTGCTAAACAGTGTTTGCTGGGACACTGATCTCTAAGCCTTGATGAGATTCCTCCACCCATATCCTTTGCAGATATCTCTGGTGACAACTCGAAATCTTTATCTAAATTCCTTAGGCAGCTATGGGGGAGATAAAAAGAAAGATTTCCTGAGTCTTCTATTTCTTAAAAATAATCAGCTTTAATTAATCCTCATGTCAAAGAGACACATTTTGGGGTGACAAATTTCGCTCCGCGACAGTCCTGACTTTGAAACTTCTCCAAGAAGTTTTACTATCAGAAGCTGAATTCCTAATCTAGAAAAATGGTACAGATGAACCAGTTTGCAGGGCAGAAATAGAGACACAGATGTAGAGAACAAATATATGGACACTAAGGGGGGAAAGCTGGGGGTGGTGGTGGTGGTGGGATGAACTGGGAGATTGGGATTGACATGTATACACTAATATGTATAACATAGATAACTAATAAGAACCTGCTGTATAAAAATAAAATAAAATTCAAAAAAAGAAGCTGAATTCCTAGATTGTTCCATCTCATTGAACTAGTCTCTTAGTCCTGACAATACAGCAGTCCAGCTAAATTCATTTTAGGAGGTAGTGATACAGGGGTGGCGAAGTTAGGCTTATAAGGTGCAAGCAATCAGATAATTAATAAGAGGCATTTCTATGGAGACAAAATAAAAACAAAGGTTAAAGTTTAGAACAAATTATAAACTCAGTATCTGAGTCCTGAGAGCTACTATTAGAGAAAATTTCTAGATATCAGGCTCAAAACATTTTCAGATAGAGTGAGGGCAGGCAGTGACCATCTGACAGATTTTCCTGGTTTGTAAGTTTGAATGACTCTGATGATGTCTTTGGGTATTCAGGTAAACTTTCTGAGTGGCTTACACAGAAGCAGGCATGAAGTTTGTCTAAATACGAGCTGTTTGTGATGATCTGTCTTAAGTTTATAACAAGTTGTTCAGATACATTCCGTAAGTTTTCCTGAGCCATTTTTTTAATTACGGCCGTTCTTAAAGTTAGTCTTTGTATTTCTTTGCATCTACCTTTTAATTTTGTCTTTCCATAGGCACCAATAAATCAGCTGTTTGTTTGTGATGAGAGTTCTTTAAAAATTTACCAATTTAGAAGTTTTTCCAATTCAAAGGATCCATCCTCTTGGCCACTGACAAGTAGAATCTTACTAGTGACTCAAACCAATAAGTTCTTTTATGGCTTAACCATGGACAAAAGAGGCATCCCACAAAAGACCGCAAAGGATGTAGCCCTCACAAGATCCAGAAGTTTACTCCAAAAAATAGACTAAGAAAGCAAAGACCTTTGCTGCACGGGCAGTAAGGATGGCATAGTGCCAGCACTAACCAAGCAATGAGGATTGAGATGACAAAAGCCCCTTATGGACTGGGACCCCTTAGGACAAACTCCTCTAAGAGCTGGCACAGCGGGACAAAGAGATGCCAGTCACAAGTGCAGGTTGTTCTGTATGCTTCTGACCAACCAGCTACAGCTGCTTGGAATCCTAGTCTATTTGACTAGCTGCCAAATGCACACCAGTAGGTACACCTTCAGGATGGCAGAGCCCAGAGAGAATTTTCTCACTGGTTAAGAAACCAAGCTCTCAGAACATATAAAAATATAGAAGAAAAAAACCTCATCTTTTTTTTTTTTTCTTCTTATATGCTGTTGGGCTACACCCCACAGGCCTATAAGGCCTGTGCTTGCCCAGCTTCAAGGCCAAAGAAAGAGCCTGAAGTCAGCAACAGAGACATCAATGGTTTAATGACCAGTTGAAGGGCACTGCCTTCACCACCCCTTTGATAAGAACAGTCACTAGCTGGGGCCTGGGGCAAGTATGTAGGAAGGTCAGTCATGTGTGTAAGATACAGGTGAATCGGGCATTGGTCAGGCAGGGGATGTACAGGGAGCAAGAGAACAACCATCTTGAGTGGCCTGACCATACATATGCACTTTAACAGATTTAGCCAAAGTAAATTTTCTTGCAGCCAAATTAATACCTAAGAGGAATGTGCTGCAGGGCTGGAGACTGTGTGATGTTTTACAGAGAACCTCACTGCATGGAGATTTTCTTGAGGTTGGTGGGTGATACAGTGTCAATCAAACCCATTCCATGACTAACTTATCCTTTCATGGGTGCCACCTTGAGGTGGCAATCACCCTAATGTCTGAAATGCTTGAGAGTTACCCACCAATTTTGCGGCTTTGGCTTCCAAGACATCTCGTAACAATAGCTTTTACTTGTGGGTATTAATCCACAGAAAAGTTGGTTTAAAGAGATGTCAGTGTGATGAGACCTGCAAACTCACCAGTTTGCAGAGCTGGCCCAGACAATAGGAATATAGGACCTATGCCTGTGTCTGACCCTATGAAATTTCCTTCTTGCGACCAAAAATACAATAAAGAGACACAAAGAAAAACAGCAACCATCTCTGGGAAGAAGTGGATCAATTGCCAAGAGTATACTAGCAAATTTCCCAAGAGTGGCTAAGTCCAAGGAACTAGCTCTGAAACTGAACAAGACCCTGTGGGGCTCCAGGGCATGGAAGCCTTTCTGTGTCTCCTGGTTCCTTTTGTAGGAAATAGGCTTCAGCCTGCATGACCTTCCCTGAATTCCAAAGGGCAGGTTCAAACAATTGCTAATCAGGAAAGGGAAGGTTTGTGGAGATGATGGAGGAGCAGTCAAGAAACAATAGTGCAGCCTTGGGACAGGGTCCTGGTTCCTCCTCAAGGGATACACAAAACAATATCTTTGAGCTTTTCTGCAGAACTAAAACCCCCAACAAATGGAAGTTGTTAACTAACTTGATGAGCCATTCTTCATTCCAGAGAGAAGGTCACAGTTTGATAAACTCAAAAGCTCATCAGGAGACCACCTGAGGCCAGATTAGAGGAGTGCCGGCCCTGCACACACCCTGATCCTTATCAGCAACCTCACCCTTGAACCATTGCTATAAAACTCCTCACCAAATGCCCCCGGGTTGGGACACAATGGTTTTGAGGGCACAAGCCCACTGTGTCCCCCTTTGCCTGGCAAAGCAATAAAGCTATTCTTTTCCACTTCACCCAAAACTCTGTCTCGAGATTCGATTCAGCACTGGTGAACAGGGGCCAAGCATTCTGCATCAGCTTTACAAATATTTCTTTTGCTACTTTAATTTTTAAAAAGAGAAAAAGGACTGTTGTTTGCAACAGACCCTGCAGGCAGAATTCCAAGAGGCTGACTAACATGGTACAAATTCTCACCTTCTGCCTACTTTTGTCAGTTGTCCCAGGATCGCTTAAGCTGCAGCAGCCTTGGGGTGAATAGTATCCAGCCAGTAAAGTTGAATCCTGTCAGCTACACCAACTGTCAGGGAGGAAGACATTTTCCTCTACCCTCTTAAGTTCTTCTGGTTGATCTAAGAATTAAATTGACATGAGACAGATTAACAGGAAAAAAATCAAACATAAATTTAATAGCATATATATATATATATATATATATATGGGAGAGACTCAGGAAACCTAAGTAACTCACCAAAATGTCCAAAGCCCTCACCTTAAATACCATCTTCAGCTAAAGACAAAAAAAGATGTTGGGGGTAGTGGTGTGGGACTTTAAAGGGGGGGAGGGTAATTCACATGGAGATAGAAAAGCAAATGTTTGGTATACAAGTGTTTGCTGGGCCATGCAGAGACAATGGAACACAGAGTGGACTCTGACCTGTAGGCCCTGCTGAGTTTGCCTCACCACACTTAATTCATATTCTTTTCAGATATCTCTGTTGATAGCTCCATTATGGAAATAGGCCTTCTTTAGGTAGCCAATGGAGAAGTTAAAAAAAAAATTCCCTTGGTCTTCTAGTTCTTAAAAGATAATCAAACTAAATTAATACTCATTTCAAAGAGACACATTTTGGGATGGAAAATTTTGCTCCCCTACACTGTCTACAAGTCAGATAATTAATTACACACAATGGCATTAAAGTGAGAGACTTGAGTAGATTACATGATTCTTCCATGGACTCTTAAATGACTTTGGTTAAAATATTTTCTCATCTTTGATTTCTTTATTTGTAAAATAGAAATAGCAATACTTACCTAATAGGGTTGATAAGTATGCACAGTATATGAATAATGTTTCCACATACACAGTGTTTAAGAATAAGTGCTCTTATTATTATTAATACTCTTATTCTTCCCTATCTTCATAAGAATAAATGTGAATTCACATTGAAATATCTAAATTAAAAAAAAAATTCAGCAGGGTTGATATCAAGCATGAGAGTGTAAGGAGATCCTTGGACCCTCTGTCCAGCAAAACTGGTAAAACATGAATATATATATTTATCTCACTCTCTATAAATGGTCCCAAGGGCATACAGGAACTGAATAAGCATTTGCTCAAGAAAATCTGCTAAATCTTCATAAGGACTGTGAGAATATGTTGTTTTTGAACAAACACCCAAACCCTCACTCCTCCCTCCCAGTTCAGTGAGGTAAAGTCTCCAATCCAGACTGGTATAACCAAGAACAAAGAATTCCCTCTTTCAGGGAGAGGACTGTCCTACAAGGAGGGGCAGGATATCAACCTTTCTTACCCTGCCTCTAACTACCTGTTTCTGAGGCTAAGCTCCAGGCAAATGCAACCAACAGGGATGCTTCACACCATGTCTGTGGAGATAAGTGGATGGTAGATTGCACCAAAATAATCCATCCAGTCACTAAACATTTAACAAGCAAATACTATTAATAAGCACTTGAAGGTGGGAGGAGAGTCAGAGTTGCTAAAATATATGTTCTAAAGTGTCCAGTTTCCAATAATCAAATGGGTCAAAGAAGAAATAAAAAGAAAAATTATAAAATAGTTTGAAATAAATGAAAATAAAATCATGTCATACCAAACTTATGGGACACAGTTAAGGCAGGGCTTAGAGAGAAATTTATAGCTAAATGTCTATGTTTTTTGTGTTTTGGTTGTTTTTTAATAAATGTATCTTATTTATTTGTTTTTGGCTGCTTTGGTTCTTTGCTGCTGCACACGGGCTTTCTCTGGTTGTGGCGAGCAGGGGCTACTCTTCGTTGTGGTGCGCGGGCTTCTCATTGCAGTGGCTTCTCTTGTGGAGCATGGGCTCTAGGCACGCAGGCTTCAGTAATTGTGGCTCATGGGCTCTAGAGTGCAGGCTCAGTAGTTGTGGCGCACGGGCTTAGTTGCTCCACGGCATATGGGATCTTCCCGGACCATGGCTCGAACACGTGTCCCCTACATTGGCAGGCAGATTCTTAACCACTGTGCCACCAGGGAAGCCCCCAGCATCTTAAGAAAAGAATAATAAATCTTTGGAGAAGTGAGAAGAGAAAGGAAAAGGGACTTAAGCTTTCAAGAGCAGCAAACTGTGGGAAGGTAAATATACAGGGAAACTAATGGAGTAATGTTGGTTTGTGCAGGTCCATCTTGGCCCAGAGCTTCCATCTTCTTTGTGGCCATAAAGCTCTCCCAGGAGAGGGGATACATGGCAGTACCCATTTTTCAGACGTTTCTGCTTTAAGTCAGGTGAGGGAGGTTCCAGGAAGGCATCCTTCTGCACTTGTTGATTCTCATCTGCCTCCAGCTCAAAATCATCCTTATGCCAAAGTGGCCTAGTCTGGTCCCATATATAAGTCAGAGGGAAGTTGGAGATGGCCTAATGCCTGATGAACAGGGCTGCGTTCCTCTCTGCAGGATCTGGGGGTGAATCTGATTCCAGGTTCATTCAGGTTGTTGGTGGAATTGGCTTCCTTGCAGTTATGGACTGAATCTCTGCTTTCTTGCTGGCTGTCAGCTGGGGCTGCCCTGAGCAACCTGAGGGCTCCCCATCCTTACGCAGGGAGCCTCCATCAGAGCCAACTGCAGTGCATCAGGTCCTTCTCACTCCTGGAATCTCTGTCACATCTCCTGCCTCCAGCCAAAGAAACTAATCTGCTTTTTCTTTTTTTTGAAATCTGTTTTAAATTTTATTTATTTTACAATTTAATTTTATTGACTTTTTTATACAGCAGGTTCCTATTAGACATCGATTTTATACACATCAGTGTATACATGTCAATCCCAGTCTCCCAATTCATCCCACCCCCACCGCTTTCCCCCCTTAGTGTCCATACATTTTTTTCTCTACTCCTGTGTCTCAGTTTCTGCTTTGCAAACCGGTTCATCTGTACCATTTTCTAGGTTCTACATATATGCATTAATATACGATATCTGTTTTTCTCTTTCTGACTTACTTCACTCTGTATGACAGTCTCTAGATCCATCCACGTCTCTACAAATTACCCAATTCCGTTCCTTTTTATGGCTGAGTAATATTCCATTGTATATATGGACCACTTCTTCTTTATCCATTTGTCTGTTGATGGACATTTAGGTTGCCTCCATGACCTGGCTATTGTAAATAGCACTGCAATGAACATTGGGGTGCATGTGTCTTTTTGAATTATGGTTCCTTCTGGGTATATGCCCAGTAGTGGGATTGCTGGATCATATGGAAATTCTATTTTTCGTTTTTTAAGGAACCTCCATACTGTTCTCCATAGTGGCTCTATCAATTTATATTCCCACCAACAGTGCAAGAGGGCTCCCTTTTCTCCACACCCTCTCCAGCATTAGTTGTTTGTACATTTTCTGATGATGCCCATCTAACTGGTGTGATGTGATCCCTCACTGTAGTTTTGATTTGCACTTATCTAATAATTAGTGATGTTGAGCAGCTTTTATTGTACTTCTTGGCCTTCTGTATGTCTTCTTTGGAGAAATGTCTTTTTAGGTCTTCTGCCCATTTTTTGATTGGGTTGTTTGTTTTTTTGATATTGAGCTGCATGTGCCATTTATATATTTTGGAGATTAATCCTTTGTCTGATGATTCCTTTGCAAATATTTTCTCCCATTCTGAGGATTGTCTTTTCGTCTTGTTTATGGTTTCCTTTTCTGTGCAAAGGCTTTTAAGTATCATTAGATCCCATTTGTTTATTTTTGCTTTTATTTCCATTACTCTAGGAGGTGAATCAAAAAAGATCTTGCTGTGATTTATGTCAAAGAGTGTTCTTCCCATGTTTTCCTCTAAGAGTTTTATAGTGCCCAGTCTTAATTTAGGTATCTAATCCAGTTTGAGTTTATTTTTGTATATTGTGTTAGGGAGTGTTCTAATTTCATTCTTTTACATGTAGCCGTCCAGTTTTCCCAGCACCACTTATTGAAGAGACTGTCTTTTCTCCATTGTATATCCTTGCCTCCTTTGTCAGATTAGTTGACCATAGGTGCATGGGTTTATCTCTGGGCTTTCTATCTTGTTCCATTGATCTATGTTTCTGTTTTTGTGCCGGTACCATATTGTCTTAATTACTATAGCTTTGTAGTATAGTCTGAAGTCAGGGAGTCTGATTCCTCTGTTTTTTTTCCCTCAAGACTGCTTTGGGAGCTTCCCTGGCGGTGCAGTGGTTGAGAGTCCGCCTGCCGATGCAGGGGACACAGGTTCGTGCCCCAGTCTGGTAATATCCCACATGCCACAGAGCGGCTGGGACCATGAGCCATGGCCGCTGAGCCTGTGCGCCCGGAGCCTGTGCTCCAAAACGGGAGAGGCCACAGCAGTGAGAGGCCTGCGTACCGCAAAAAAAAAAACTGCTTTGGTTATTCGGGTCTTTTGCGTCTCCATACAAATTTTAAGGTTTTTTGTTCTAGTTCCGTAAAAAATGCCATTGGTAATTTGATAGAGATTGCACTGAATCTGCAGATTGCTTTGGGTAGTATAGTCATTTTCACAATTTTGATTCTTCCAATCCAAGAACATGGTATATCTCTCCATCTGTTGGTATCATCTTTAATTTCTTTCATCAGTGTCTTATAGTTTTCTGCATACAGACCTTTTGTCTCCATAGGTAGGTTTATTCCTAGGTATTTTATTCTTTTTGTTGCAATGGTAAATGGGAGTGTTTCTTTAATTTCTGTTTCAGATTTTTCATCATTAGTGTATAGGAATGCAAGAGATTTCTGTGCATTAATTTTGTATCCTGCAACTTTACCAAATTCATTGATTAGCTCTAGTAGTTTTCTGGTGGCATCTTTAGGAATCTGTATATATACTATCATGTCATCTGCCAACAGTGACAGTTTTACTTTTTCTTTTCCAATTTGTATTCCTTTAATTTCTTTTTCTTCTCTGATTGCTCTGGCTAGGACTTCCAAAATTACGTTGAATAATAGTGGCGAGAGAGGACATCCTTGTCTTGTTCCTGATCTTGAGAAAATGCTTTCAGTGTTTCACCATTGAAAATGATGCTTGCCGTGGGTTTGTCATATATGGCCTTTATTTTGTTGAGGTAGGTTCCTGCTATGCTCACTTTCTGGAGAGTTTTAATTATAAATGGGTGTTGAATTTTATCAAAAGCTTTTTCTGCATCTACTGAGATGATCATATGGTTTTTATTCTTCAATTTGTTAATATGGTTTATCACATTGATTGATTTACATATATTGAAGAATCCTTGCATCCCTGGGATAAATCCCACTTGATTGTGGTGTATGATCCTTTTAATGTGTTGTTGGATTCTATTTGCTAGTACTTTGTTGAGGATTTTTGCATCGATATTCATCAGTGATATTGGTCTGTAATTTCCTTTTTTTGTAGTACCTTTGTCTGCTTTTGGTATTAGGGTGATGGTTGCCTCATAGAATTAGTTTGGGAGTGTTCCTTCCTTTCAAATTTTGGAAGAGTTTAAGAAGGATGGGTGTTAGCTCTTCTCTAAATATTTGACAGAATTCACCTGTGAAGCCATCTGGTCCTGGACTTTTGTTTGTTGTAAGATTTTTAATCACAGTTTCAATTTCATTACTTGTGATTGTTCATATTTTCTATTTCTTCCTGGTTCAGTCTTGGAAGGTTATACGTTTCTAAGAATTTGTCCATTTCTTCCAGGTTGTCCATTTTATTGGCATAGAGTTACTTGTAGTAGTCTCTTAGGATGCTTTGTATTTCTGCGGTGTCTGTTGTAACTTCTCCTTTTTCATTTCTAATTTTATTGATTTGAGTCCTCTTCCTCCTTTTCTTGATGAGTCTGGCTAATGGTTTATCAATTTAGTTTATCTTCTCAAAGAACCAGCTTTCAGTTTTATTGATCTTTGCTATTGTTTTCTTTGTTTATATTCTATTTATCTCTGCTTGGATCTTTATGATTTCTTTCCTTCTGCTAACTTTGAGTTTTGTTTGTTCTTCTTTCTCTAGTTATTTTAGGTGTAACATTAGATTGTTTATTTGAGATTTTTCTTGTTCCTTGAGGTAGGCTTCTATAGCTATAAACTTCCCTCTTACAACTGCTTTTGCTGCATCCCATAGGTTTTGGATCGTCCTGTTTTCATTGTCATTTGTCTCTAGGTATTTTTTGATTTCCTTTTTGACTTCTTCAGTGATCTCTTGGTTATTTAGTAACGTATTGTTTAGTCTCCATGTGTTTGAGTTTTTTACATGTTTTTCCCTGTAATTGATTTCTAATCTCATAGTGTTGTGGTCTGAAAAGATGCTTGATATGATTTCAATTTTCCTAAATTTACTGTGGCTTGATTTGTGACCCAAGATGTGATCTATCTTGTAGAATGTTCCATGCACATTTGAGAAGATAGTGTAATTGCTGTTTTTGGATGGATTGTCCTATAAATATCAATTAAATCTATCTGGTCTCTTGTGTCATTTAAAGCTTCTCTTTCCTAATTTATTTTCATTTTGGATGTTCTGTCCATTGGTGTAAGTGAGGTTTTAAAGTCCCCCACTATTGTGTTACTGCCGATTTCCTCTTTTATAGCTGTTAGCAGTTGCCTTATATATTGAGGTACTCCTATGTTGGGTACATATATATTTATAATTGTTATATCTTCTTCTTGTATTGATCCCTTGATCATTATGTAGTGTCCTTCCTTGTCTCTTGTAATATTCTTTATTTTAAAGTCTATTTTACCTGAAATGAGTATTGCTACTCCAGCTTTCTTTTGATTTCCATTTGCATAGAATATCTTTTTCCATCCCCTCACTTTCAGTCTGTATGTGTCCCTAGGTCGGAAGTGGGTCTCTTATAGACAGCATATAGATGGGTCTTGTTTTTTTATCCTTTCAGCAAGCCTGTGTATTTTGCTTGGAGCATTTAATCCATTCACGTTTAAGGTAATTATCGATATGTATGTTCCTATGACCATTTTCTTAATTGTTTTGGGCTTGTTTTGTAGGTCCTTTTCTTCTCTTGTTTTGTAGGTCCTTTTCTTCTCTTGAGAGAAGAAGTCCTTTTCTTCACTTAGAGAAGTTCCTTTAGCATTTTTTGTAGAGCTGGTTTGGTGATGCTGAATTCTCTTAGCTTTTGCTTCTCTGTAAAGCTTTTGATTTCTCCATCGAATCTGAATGAAATCCTTGCTGGGTAGAGTAATCTTGGTTGTAGGTTCTTCCCTTTCATCACTTTAAGTATATCATGCCACTCCCTTCTGGCTTGTAGAGTTTCTGCTGAGAACTCAGCTGTTAACCTTATGGGAGATCCCTTGTATGTTATTTGTCATTTTTCCCTTGTTGTTTTCAATAATTTTTCTTTGTCTTTAATTTTTGCCAGTTTGATTACTGTGTGTCTCGGAGTGTTTCTCCTTGGTTTTATCCTGTTTGGCACTCTCTGTGCTTCCTGGACTTGGGTGGCTATTTCCTTTCCCATGTTAGGGAAGTTTTTGACTATAGTCTCTTCAAATATTTTCTTGGGTTGTTTCTCTCTTCTCCTTCTGGAACCCCTCTAATGTGAATGTTGTTGCGTTTTATGTTGTCCCAGAGGTCTCTTAGGCTGTCTTCATTTCTTTTCATTGTTTTTTATTTTCTGTTACACAGCAGTGAATTCTACCATTCTGTCTTCTAGGTCACTTATCCATTCTTCTGCCTCAGTTATGCTGCTATTGATTCCTTCTAGTGTAGTTTTCATTTCAGTTAGTGTATTGTTCATCTCTGTTTGTTTGTTCTTTATTTCTTCTAGGTCTTTGTTAAACATTTCTGCATCTTCTTGATCTTTGCCTCCATTCTTTTTCCGAGGTCCTGGATCATCTTCACTATCATTATTCTGAAGTCTTTTTTGGAAGTTTGTCTATCTCCACTTCATTTAGTTGGTTTTCTGGGGTTTTATCTTGTTCCTCCTTCTGGTACATAGTCCCCTGCCTTTTCATCTTGTCTATTTTTCTGTGAATGTGGGTTTTGTTCCACAGGCTGCAGGATTGTAGTTCTTCTTGCTTTTGCTCTCTTCCCTCTGGTGGATGAGGCTATCTAAGAGGCTTGTGCAAGTTTCCTGATGGGAGGGACTGGTGGTGGGTAGAGCTGAGTGTTGCTCTGGTGGGCAGAGCTCAGTAAAACTTTAATCCACTTGACTGCTGATGGGTGGGGCTGGGTTCCCTCCCTGTTGGTTGTTTGGCCTGAAGCCACCCAACAGTGGAGGCTACCCGGGCTCTTTGGTGGGGCTAATGGTGGACTCAGGGAGGGCTCATGCCAAGGAGTACTTCCCAGAACTTCTGCTGCCAGTGTCCTTGTTCCCATGGTGAGCCACAGCCACCGTGCCCCTCTGCAGGAGACCCTCCAACACTAGCAGGTAGGTCTGGTTCAGTCTCCCCTGGGGTCACTGCTCCTTCCCCTGGGTCCCGATGCACACACTACTTTGTGTGTGCCCTCCAAGAGTGGAGTCTCTGTTTCCCCCAGTCCTGTTGAAGTCCTGCATTCAAATCCCACTAGCCTTCAAAGTCTGATTCTCTAGGAATTCCTCCTCCTATTGCCAGACCCGCAGGTTGGGACCCTGACTTGGGGCTCAGAACCTTCACTCCAGTGGGTGGACTTCTGTGGTATAAGTGTTCTCCAGTCTGAGAGTCACCCACCCAGCAGTTATGGGATTTGATTTTACTGTGATTGAGCCCCTCCTACCATCTCATTGTGTCTTCTCCTTTGTCTTTGGATGTGGGGTATCATTTTTGGTGAGCCCCAATGTCTTCCTGTCAATGATTGTCCAGCAGCTAGTTGTGATTCTGGTGTTCTCGCAAGAGGGAGTGAGAGCACGTCCTTCTACTCCACCATCTTGGTTCCGCAATGTCTCTGTTAATAAAGAAGAAATATCTCAATCTAACATTCCACCTTAGGAAAAAGGAGAGAAAACTAAAATTAAAGAAACTGAAAGGAGGAAATAATAAAGATTAGAGCAGAAATTGATGGAATAGATATTATAAAAACAATAAAGAAAATCAATAAAACCAAAAGCTTGTTCTTTGTAAAGTTCAATACAACTGAAAAAACTTTAGCTAGAGTGACCAAGAAAAAAGAAAGACAACTCAAACTACTGGAACCAGAAATGAAAGAGGAGACTTACTATCAACATTACAGAAATACAAAGGATTAAAAGAATATTATGAAAGATTGTATATCAAGATATTAGACAACCTAGATGACACGAGTTCCTGGAAAGCACAAATTATCAAAACTAATATAATAAGAAATAAACAACGTGAATACACCTATAACAATTTAAGGGACTGAATTACTAACCAAAAGCTATCCAAAAAGTAAAGCGCAGGCCCAGATTGTTTCACAGTTGAATTTCATCAATTTCAAAAATGATTAATGTTGTTTCTTCCCAAATAGAATAAGAGGGAACACTGCCCAAATCGTCTTATGAGGTCAGTATTACCCTGGCAAAAATTTGAATAAAAACATTACAAGAAAAGAAAACTACAGGGACTTCCCTGGCAGTCCAGTGTTTAAGACTTTGCCTTCCAGTGCAAGGAGTATGGGTTTGATCCCTGGTGACATAAACTAGGATCCCACATGCCTCGCAGCCAAAAAAAAGCCAGAAACATAAAACAAAAAGCAATATTGTAACAAATTCAATAAAGACTTTAAAAAGTATTTTAAAAAACTACAAACTAATAATTATTATTAATATGGACACCAAATCCTAAACAAAATACTAGCTAACTGAATCCAGCAGTGTATTAAAAAAATTATACACCATGACCAAGTGGCCTATCCCAGGAGTGCAAGGTTTGTCTAATATCAGAAAATCAATTAGTGTAATATACCTTATCAACAGAAAATACACACAAACACACCACATAATCATATCTATAAATGCAGTAGAAAAAAACCATAAAAAATCAGTACCATCTCTTGATTAGAACTCAAAAAAATATGTATACAAAGGAACTGCAATTTGATAAGGGACATCTATGAAAAACTCACAACTAACATCACACACAATGGTGAAAAACTGGAAAGATCAAAAGAAACACAAAAGAATAGAATCTCACCAATTCTATTCCTCATTATACTGGAGCCTTCATGTAGGGCAATTAGACAAGAAAAAGAAATAAAAGGAATCAAGATTGGAAAGAATATGACTATATTTGGATATAGGGCCTTTAAAGAGTGGTTAAGTAAACATGAGGCCTTTAGGATGGGCCCTAACCCAATCTGACTGCCTGGTGTCCTTAGAAGAGATAATTTGGACACACAAAGAGACACTGTAGACACATGTAGAATTATCACCATGACATAAACAACCAGAAGTCTCCCCTACCCCACCTTATAAATGTAGATGGTCTTGATGAAATTGGGGTGGGGGGAGGCAGTTTTTTATGAAACAATCATGTCTCTTTTTCAGTTATCTAGTATGATTGGCAAACCTGGCTTTGAATAGGATTTTGTGCAAAGTGAATTCAGCTGCTGCTCAGAATTGATTTCATCTGTATCTTTCCAGTGTAGTGCAGTTCTTTTTTTTTAAAAGAAGCTTGCTTTATATTTTGCTCTCTATTATGATTGCTGTCTGCCCCAGTTCCTTTTTTTAAAGTAAGAGTGTAGCTGGCCAAAGCTTTAGAGCCAAACGCCCTCTCATTTCTTCCTCTGATGTCCCCATTCTGTGTTTGCTGCAGTGGAGTTTCTTATAAAAGGAAAGAGCAATGGGAAGCAGATGCAATCCCACCCTGTGCCTCCCATGTTTAAATGGCTGTTTTATATTCCTTTGAAAACAAATTTCACTTTATGCATTATTTCTTAGTAGTGCAGATGAATCCTTCTCTCACTTTCCTGGACAGTCAATGTCTTGGTTGAACCTAAACCCTAAAAAGTGATATTTACATAGTTGAACATGTATATTTACCTCTTTGAATAACTTTAGGCAAATGGTATTTAACTTGTTCGATTATTAGAAGCTTTCGAGAAAAACAAATTGAGTAGACACATGACATAATTCCTGAACAAAACTCAAAGAAGAAGAAAATTCTCTGATAAATCCAGTATGTCTTCATGATTTCATATTGCATTTATTACAACATTTATACACAAATTAAAAGATATATGTAACACATAATCTCTATCCTATTTGTAGACTAGTGCCCACAGGAATTCACAATATTCTCAAACCAATTCTGGCACTCTTATCTCCACTGTTTAGGAACAACTGCTCTGGGCCATTTGATAATGGGGCATAGCTAAGATGAGGTCAGTGCCCTCTAATGGATATATTTCCTTGGGTTTTTTGTTTTTGTTTTCTTCCTGGATTAGAGATCTATATGCTCTGTGCTATGCTGAGTTTCTGAAGGCTTTCATTTGCTTAAGGTACAAAAAATCTGTGAAATTTGGACTGACTCATTCTATTCACCCTTTGGTCCACTTAGGTGTAACTATGGGAGCACAGAAGGAGAGCTAAGTTTCTTGGGATCAAATCTAAGTTGATATTCATATTTGTTAGTGTTGATTCTCCCATAACACCAAGTCCCATATAGGTAGAGTTGTCAGATTTAGCTAACAAAGAGGGTATCTGGCTAAATTTGAATTTCTTGATAAATAATAAAACACTAATTTTTAAATTTTTTTAGTATAGGTCATGTGTCATACAGTATTTGGAATACATTAATATCTAACTTAAGAATCCTTCCTAGGATTGGCAACAGGGGTTGCTGAGAACTTGGGGACATAAGTCACAGTCCAAAGATAAAGGGGAAATTCACATACCAAGTAGATCAGTTTCCAAAACACCATGTTCAAAGGGAACAGGTTCCAAGTTGAAGGTCAATTAGTCTAGAATTGAATATAGATATAGATCAGAATGAAGACAGGAAGAAAATAAAAGTATAGAATTGCTAGATTTCCCTCTTTTTCCTTTTATTTATTTATTTATATTTTGATGTGATCACATTGGGTTCCTGTGTGAATCAAGCTGCAAAAATGGCCAGATGTGGGTTGATTATTAGGGAAGAATTTTATATTATAATAAATTTAGTACAAAGCCAGAGAGTAAAGTATTTCTCATTTTCTGACTCCAAGCACCAGCAGAAATTGGAATAATAGTAAAAATTCTTGGCCATACAATCTTTAATTTGTTTATAAGCATCCTCACTAGATTGATATATTAATGTAACAGTTCCTAGGTGTTCCAACTGATGTCAGAAAAAGTTAAATACTTTCAAAGGGGCACCCTGAAAGAGAGTGTGGGAGCATGAACCAAGGTAAAGAAAATCTGCCATCTGTTTAGTTCTCCAACTACTGCTATGGTGGATATCACAAAGAAAACATCTTAGTTGAAGGGAAATTTGAGGTGACACAAAGCAAAGGAGAAATGTGAATATAAACTTCAAGCTCATAGGTACCAGAACACTGTTGCAGCTACCATATATTGAAAATGACATCTCATCCTTTTTGCTGTATTCTATTCTTTGGAAGCAAGACACCAGGTCCAGTCTACACTGAAGGTGAGGGATTACACAAGGGCATGAAACTCAAGGTAATGTAGATCACTGGGAATTATCTTAGAGGCTGCCAACCATGATAGGGCACTGCACAACAGCTTTCAAAAACATCTGAATTATTTTACACTCTAACCAACAGCGTATGAGGGTTCTAGTTGCTCTGCATATTTGTCAATACAGGTCTTTGCTAATATTCGGTAACAATTTTTTTTTAAATGTTAGTCATTCCAGTAATTGTGAAATGTCATCTTATTATGGTTTTCCTTTTCATTTTGCTAATGATTTTGAGGACTTTTTTTTTTTTTTGGTGCTTAATGGCAATTTATATCTCTTGTTTTGGAAAGTGTTTTTTTTTAATTTAATTTGCCCCTTTAAAAGCAATATTATGCATTTCTTACATTGATTTCTAAAATATTAGAGTATTTATATATTCTGGACACAAGTCTTTTGTCAGAAATATATATCATGATTCACTTCTCTCAGGCTCTGCCTTTTTCATATTCTTAATGGTTTCCTAGAAGGAATAAATGTTTTATTTTAATGAAATGTATTTCAAAATATTTTTTCTTTTATTACCAATTTAGTGATTTTTGTATCATAGGAATTATTTGCCTCACCCAAGTTTGCAAGGTCCCCTTTATTTTGTTCTAGAAACTTTGCAGTTTTAGCTTTTATGTGTACATCTCATCTGCTTCAAACAAATTTCTATATATGATATGAATAGTGGATCCAAATTTATTTTATGAATAAATTTATCCAGTTTATTCAGCAGCATTTGTTGAAAATGCTTTCTTTTTCCCTTTGTAACTTCATCAAAAATCATTTGTCTTTGTAAGTGTGGTTTTATTTCTGGAATTTCTATTCTGTTCCAGTGACCTATATGTCTATATTTAATGCCAATACCACATGGTCTTAATTAGTGAAACGATATCAGGAAGTGTAAATCCTCAACTTTGCTCTGCTCTTTAAAAATTGCATTGAGTATTTTAGGCCCTTTGATTTTTCAATACCAATTTAGAATCAGTTTTACAATTTCTACCAAAAACAAGTTGAGATATCGATTAGTATTGCATAGACTCCATTCATCAATTTGGCAATGACTAATATCTGGAAAATATTGAATTTTCCAATCAATAAACATGCTATATGTCTCCATTTACTTAGATCTTCTTTAATTCTTATCAACAATATTTTGTAGTTTCTAGTGTGCAGGTCTTACACAATTTTTTTGTTAAAATTATTCTTAAGATTTTATGATTTTTGATGATATTTTACATGTCACTTTTAGAAATATTATTTTCTAATTGATAGCATATAAATACACAATAGATCTTTGTATATTGACTGTATTCTGACTGTAAATTGACTGCTATTTTGCTGAATTTTTTATTAGTTCTAATAATTCTTGGGTAGGTTATTTTTTTATCACCACAATTATATCAACTGAAAATAAAACAGTTTTGTTTCTTCTTTTCCAACAAGTATATTTGTTTCCTGCTTTATTGAACTGGATAAGACATACTATATAGTGTTAACTGGAAGTGTTCAGAGCTGACATGCTTACTTTGCTCCAAATCTTAATAGGGAATTTTTTAATATTTCACCATTAAGTTTGATGTTAACTGTAGATTTTTTTGTAGATGCCCTTTGTCAAAAAGAGGATATTTCCTTTTATTTTTAGTTTGTTGACTTTTTATCATTAATGTTGAATTTTGTCAAATGCTTTTTTTTAACGTATTGACATGATCATGTGGATATTTTCTTTTATTCTGTTAGTGTGGTGAATTGCATTGGTTGGTTTGCAAATGTTAAGGATATTGAGTTATTCTGTCTTAATAAAATAAGTTTTGAATATTTCCTCCTTTCTATTTTCTGAAAATATTTATCTATGACTAATATTATTTATTCCATAAATGTGTGATAGAATTCACTAGTTAAATCATGCAGGTCTACAACTTTTATCATGTGAGTGTTTTAAATTATACATTCAATTTCTTCAACCACTATGCGATACTTAGTTTTTCTGTGTTTTCTTGCTTAATTTTCAGTAAATTTTGTTTTCAAGAAATTTTCCAGTTTTTTAATAACTTGAATTTATTGCCATAAAATATTTTACATTGTTTGTTATCTTTGTAACATCCATAGGATTTCTAGGAATATACTCTTTTATTACCATTGTTTTAAGAGCACAGCTAGAGCTCTAAATAAACCTAACCTAAGTTCAAATACTGACTTTACTGGCTGCTAATTGAGTAAATATAACACTGAAGCTCTGTGTCCTCATCTGTTAAATGAGATAATAATACCTAGATATCAGGGTAATTGAGATTATTAAGTAGGTTGGATGTGAAACTATATTGTAATAGCCCACTTATCTTTATAAACGTCTATGGATGTTATATTCTGGTGGACAAATTCCAAAATGCTCCTCAATTTTTTACATCTCCTGGTATTTCCACCTTGTATATTCCTCCCCTGTTGAGTGTGGGCAAGACTTGTGGCTCACTTCTTCCCAACAGAACATGGCAAAGGTGATTGGTGTCACTTTCGTGATTAGGCTATATAAAATTGTGACTTTTGTCTTGCCAGTAGTATCTCTCTCTCACTGGATTTGAGGAAATAAGCAGCTATATTGTGAGTTTCCTTATGAAGAGATCTTTGTGACAATGAACTGTGTGTTATCACTGTCAACAACCAACAAGAAACTGAAGCCCTCAGTCCCGCAGTCTGTGAGGAAGTGAATTTTGTCAATAGTTAAGCCATCTTTTAAGTGGATCCTTTGCCACTGAAGCTTTGAGGGGAGACTCACCACACCTTGGCATCAGCTTTCAGATCAGATCCTGAAGCAGAGCACCAAGAAATGCCATGTCTGGACTCCTTACACACACCCACTGAAATAATAAAACTGTGTTATTTTAGGGAGCTAAGTTTGTGGAATTAATGTGACATAAATAATAGAGAAGTAATACCTACATTAGGAGACTAGATATCTTGATGTATTGCTCATTATTATATCTCTTACATACAGTTCAATTTTAGATAAATGTTGATTCTCAATATTTATTGAATCCATGAAGGAACCAGGTACACAATTTCTTTCTTCCCGCCTATCTATGTGAAGAACATTTGAGAATCACGTGAAGAGATGCCTGTATAAAGAAAACATACTTAAAGGAGCCCCATGTTTTTCAACTTCCTGAATAAGCAGATGGATTCATTAATTCAAATGAGTAATATAAAATGTCAAGTACATGGGGTCAAGTGATATGTTAAAGGATATGTCAGGATTTCATTCTACTGTTTAAAAAGAAAATTGTTAGCAAGCGAATAGCAATGGCATAAAGGAGAGGATATGATGCTGTTATTGGGAGTTGGCATTTTGTGGTAATCAGAGCAAAGTCTTTGGGAAGCTTATACTCCAGTGCTTTGCAAAGCTGATAAATATTAATTTAAGAAAAGCTGAAAATGGCATCAGAGAATTTTCATGGCCAGGAGAGGTCAGAAATTAGTCAGTTCTTACACCTTGAGCAACAGAGAGAGAAATTTAAGTTTTAAAATGAAACTTGTTATAGGCATGTGGGTAATTAGCAGTCAGCTAGAGGGCAAGCAAAGAGAGAAAAGGTGACAATTAAAATCACCCTTATGGTAGCTTCTTAATAGGTTTTTTATGGTAACAGATTTAAAATATGATTTTCTTTGGATTTTAATAACAATATTATCAATACCTATAACGTCTATTCACTGAGTGCCAACCAGGTGCCAGCCCTTTGCACAACTCACTAATCCTCACAAGTTTATGGGTTAAATACTACATTTCTATATATTAAATAAGGAAACTAAGAATTAAAGAAGTTTAATGATTTGCTAAAGATTAGAGTGCCTACATGGCACAGCTGTGTTTTACACTATTCACTCCCAGTGTACTCCCCCTGTCTCTTTACTTTGTGCCCTTCAGAAACTAAAAATTTATTGAAATTGAGTTTATGCAGAACTTCAGTGTATACCATCCTATCCTTCTTGGCTCTATCTGTTCTTTGGAGACACATATCAAAGCCGTATATTTTCAATCTCGGGAAATTTTACTGTTCAATCTGCTAATGCTCTTCTACCATGACACAACTGTTGTTTCATATTTTTCTACATAGATTAGTTGTGGCAAAGGAAACTATTTACATATCATGCTTCTAGTTTATTCCTGACCTACTGGATATTTCCAAGAAAAATTAAGAAAGAGTAAGGGGAAAATTATCACTGAGTCACAATCAGGAATGTTTCTCTGATTAGAATATTCATGTTTCAAAGGATTAGCTTATTTTATGTTTCCTCTTTTAAAGAGGGGTTTACTAACATCATTTGCAATTTTTAAATGTGGAGGCACCTGTTCAAAACAGCTTAAAATACTCTGACTCTATTGAAAGCAATCTATTTTATTTCTTAACTGTATCCATATGCAAGCAATTTTAGACTTTGATAGGTTAAAAAAATCATCTAGAAGATTCATAATTTTCCACTTTACACATCTATGATATGAATTAAATTTGTATTAAGTGTGAAGTTTAGGTCAAGGTCATGTGTGTGTGAGTGTGTGTGTGTGAATGGATGTCTAATTGCTCTAGCACCATTTATTGAAAAAGCTATCCCTTGTCCATTAAAATGCCTTTGCATCTTTGTCAAAAATTAATTGGGCATATTTGTGTGGATCTATCTCTGGGTTCTCTATTCTGTTCTATTAATCTCTGTATCTATCCCACCACCAGTACCCACTATCTTCATTACTACAGCTATATTGTAAATCTTAACATTGGGAAGAAAGATTCTTAACACCTGGCTCTTCTTTTTCAAAAATGTTTGGCTATTCTTGGACTTTTCACTTTCCATATAAATTTTAGAATAATAGTTCCTAAGTTTTTATATGTTGACCCTCATGTCATCTGCAAATAGAGGCAATTTTATTTTCTCCTTTCTAAATTGTATTCATTTTTTTCTTTTTTGTGACTTATTGCAGTGGCTATAACTTCTAGTACTATATTGAACAAGAGTTGCATGAGCAGAATCCTTCTCTTTTCCCTGATCTTAAGAGAGAAAACATTTAGTCTTTCACCATTACATAGGATGTTATCAGTAGGTATCCCTTGGATACTCTTTATGAGGTTGAGGAATATGGAGAAAATCTCCAGAGTCTTTGCCTAGACAAAGAATTATTAGACTCAACATCAAAGCATAATCCATAATCCATAAACTAACCATTGATAAATTTGAACTCAACAAAAATAAAAACTTTTCATCTGTGAATCACCTTATGTTAAAAGGATAAAAAAAAAAACAAGCTACAGACTTGGAGAAATATATTGCAAAGAAAATATTCAACAAAAGTCTTGTATTTAGTATATATAAAGAACTCTCAAAACTCACCAGTAAAAACAAACAAACAAACAAACAAAAAAACTCACCAGTAAAAGAACAATCGAACTATAATATGGGCAAAAGACATGCATAGACATTTCAACAAAGAGGACAGACAGATGGAAAATAAACACAGGAAAAGATGTTGAGCACATTATTCATTAGGAAAATATAAATTAAAGCCACAGTTAGATATCATTATGCACATATCAGAATGGATAAAATAAGAAATTGTGATAACACCAAATGTTGTTGCATCATTCATACATTGCTGGTGAAAATGTAAAATGATATAGCCACTTGGAAATAGTTTGGAAGTTAGTTTTAGGACTAAAAATAATGTTACAGTATGACACAGAAATTTCACTTTTAGGCACATATTCCAGAGAAATGAAGATTATTATTTTCATACAGGTACACATGGATGTATTAGCAGCTTTATTCATAATAGCCCCAAACTGGAAAATACTCAGAGGTACTTCAATGGATGAATGGTTAAACAAATTTTGGTACATCTATACCATGGAGTACTACTCAACTATATTTAGGACCAAACTATTGATATAACAAGTTACACAATCCTAAGGAAATTATGCTGAATAAAAAAGCATATTTCAAAATGATACATACTACATGATTCCATTTTCATAAAACTCATAAATAATAATTATAATGATGGAGAAGATATTATTGGTTGCTAGGAATTAGGCATAGGGGCTAAGGATGAGTGTGACTGAAAGGGGTAAGAGGGAATTCTGTGATGACAGTACCGTTGAATATTTTGATTGTGGTGGTGGTTATACAAGGCTACTCCCATGTTAAAATTTCAAAGAGCTATACAAATACATAAACAGACACAAATGAGTGCATGTAAATATGATGGATCTTGAGCAAAGTCTGGATCTTATCAATGTCAATTTTTTTTTTTTAATATTGTACTATAGTGGTGTGAGATGTTAGCATTGGGGAAGGCTGGGAGAAAGGCACACCAGTCTTCCTTGTATATTTTCTTGCAACCTCCCATGAATCTATAATTATTATTTTTTTAAGTTGGAAAAAAAATCATTCTTTTCTCTTTCATTTTCACCAGGGGAAAATTTTAAAAAAAAACCAAAAAACCTAAGATGAAGAGTTTGTAAGTTTTTTAAAGGAAATGCATTCTAAGAGTAAATATGAATTCTGGGCAACTGTCTTGGCTCCTTATTGGTGTCTGTTCTACCCAGTGGAGGCAGAAATGTGACCTTCAACCTCGTGATCAGCCTTGTAAGAAGCGAGGTTGAGACCATGATCTCACGAGACTTGGTCCAGAACCATGCGAATCAGGTTGGTGCCATTCTGGGGAGGAGACTGGTTGTGGGGGAGGAAAAAGCAGAAAAAAAAAATTTAGGTTGAGTTCTTGCCTCAAGTCACATCAACTTAATACTCTTGGGAATTTGAAATCATGTCACAGAGACTCTAGTTGACCCATGTCAACCAAATCTGTGATCATGGAGCTCTGGGTGGTGGATGATCATAGCACATCAAAGTAGGAACAGTGGCTCTTCAGAAAGGGAGGGTCAGTAAGGAGAGGCAATAAACTGTTGAAGACCTGCAATAAAGAACTTAATTAATATTTTTGATTCCTCATAAATTTCAGGTATATTTCCTGCCTAATATTAGGTTCTGTGAGATATGAGATGTTTCATCATTTTAGTGACCCACAGTTCCTTTTTTCTTTTTAATATAGTAAACTTTAGAAGTTTCTATTTCTCTCATGTAAACCATTTCTTACTAAGACATATTAGATTCTATTTTTTGTGCAAGGTATGCTAATCTGGTTTCAATTAGGAGGTTCATTATGTTTTTCTTTAATTCAATCTGGCAATTCTCCCTTGACCTTCCCTCTTAATTTTATTCCACCAGTAAGAGACAGACAAAACCAAGGAAAAACAGGTGTTAGAAAAACCTGTTAGAGGTGATTCAAATTTCTTACAGGCATAGAGATTAGAATTTTTGTTCTGACAGAATTTTCAGATTGTCTACAGATTTTATTTTTGCCTGTGGTTACATTCCAACAATTAGGAAAGGTCATTAATAGGCTGCCACACTTTACTCTGGGATTGGTACATGTCCTTTAGGAGGCTAAGGGATAGGTTTTTGGTTTTCCAGTACCTTTCACAAAAAGGTTTTAAAGTACTTTTTGTGCAGAGTTAATTATGGTTATATTTTCCTGATTCCTGTAAAATTATTTTCTTACAAATACAGATTTTTCAATTATAGTTTTGATATAATATACATTTTACTACCTAGCATATTCTAGAAAGTAATTGAACTCAGTCCCAGTGGGGTTGTCAGTCATACCAATATTATGAATAGGGTAAACGGTCTTAAAATACACATGTTTTTCATTTAGTCTTTCTACTTGGGAGAATTGGATTCTACAGAATTTGCTAAGAAAATGAAAGAGAAGATTTAGTTCTAAGTATACTTTTTTTTAGGAGTTTTATTCCTAAGCTGTGGAATAAAACTCAGCAAATAATATTTATGTGGTAAATTAAGAAATATACATTATATTGATCTAAATGAAAGCCTACAGTATAACCATGAAGCACACTTGCTTTGACATTAGTCAGAACTGGATTCAAGAGATGGTTCTGTTTCTTATTCATACTGAGATACTTAGTTATACTTTCACCTTCCTGTATTACAGACTTCCTGTTTTACAGACTGTTTGCTGTGTTTCATAAACTTAGTGGCTTAAAACACCAAACATTTTATATCTTGCAGTTTCTGTGGGTCAGGAGTTCATGCACAGCTTAGCTGAGTCTTTTGTATCGTGCCTCAAAAGACTGTGATCTCATCTGAGGATTGAGGTCCTCTTTCAAGCTTATTCAAGGTAGTTGGCAGAATTCAGTTTCTTGTGGTTGTAGGACTGAAGCCCTCTTCAGCTAGAGGCTGTCCATCATTCCCTGCCAGGTGACCCTCTCTACAACATGGCATTTTGTTTCTCTAAAACCAACAAGAGGGCTTCCCTGGTGGTGCAGTGGTTAAGAATCCATCTGCCAATGCAGGGGACATGGGTTCAAGCCCTGGTCCAGGAAGATCCCACATGCCAAGGAGCAACTAAGCCCATGTGCCACAACTACTGAGCCTGTGCTCTACAGCCTGTGAGCCACAACTACTGAGCCCATGTGCCACAACTACTGAAGCCTGCAAATGCAAAGCCCATGCTCCACAACAAGAGAAGCCACCACAACAAGGAGACTGTGTACCTCAATGAAGAGTAGCCCCTGCTCACTGCAACTGGAGAAATCCCTCACACAACAACGAAGACCCAACACAGCAAAAAATAAATAAATAAGATAAATAAATTTATTTAAAAATTTTTTTTTAAAAATCAAGAGAGTATCTTAGCTATATATGTTAGGACCACCCAGGGTAATCTACTTTTTGATTAACTCTAAATCAATGTATTTGGAACACTAGTTACATCTGCAAAATTCCTTCACCTTTGCAATATAAAGTAGCTTAATCACAGGAGTGAAACTGCATCATATTTTTGCCCACTGTCAAGGTGAAGGGGTTATAAAGAGGGTGTGAGTTATTGAGAATCATCTTAAAATTCTGCCTAGCAAACACAGTAATGTATAATCTGTTTATCTGTAAAACTGAGCTAATAATTTACCAACTTAATCAGAATTATATAACAAATAAGATAAAGAATTTGAAACATAGTGTCAAAAATCTGATGTT
Organism: Monodon monoceros; assembly: GCF_005190385.1. Classification (NCBI taxonomy): domain Eukaryota; kingdom Metazoa; phylum Chordata; class Mammalia; order Artiodactyla; family Monodontidae; genus Monodon; species Monodon monoceros. Next base: position 87,667,750 of record NW_021703784.1, on the reverse strand, counting down.
TGAACACGGTTGGGCTCTGGCAGGGAGTCGAAGGAGAGAGCAAGAGCCTGGACTGTCTGCAATGGCCACTCGCTCTCTCATCTCCCAACTCCCACCTCCCACTATGGTATTGCTCAGCACCCTCAGTCCTTCCACCTGCCTCCCCCATCGGCCCTCAGCTGTGTGGCTGGCAGGGTCTTGGTGTTCCAGCCGGGTGTCAGGACAGAGGTTCTGAGGGGGGAGAGCTGAGTTCAGGACACTGGGCCACCAGAGGCCTCCAGCCCCATGTAATATCAATCAGCGAGAGCTCTCCCAGAGATCTACGTCTCAAAGCTAAGACCGAGCTCCACTAAACGACCAGAAAGCTACAGTGCTGGACACCCCATGACAAACAACTAGCAAGACAGGAACACAGCCCCACCCATTAGAAGAGAGGCTGCTTAAAATCATAATAAGGTCACAGACACCCCAAAACACACCACCGGATGCAGTCCTGCCCACCAGAAGGACAAGAGCCAGCCTCATCCACCAGAACACAGGCACCAGTCCCCACCACCAGGAAACCTACACAACTCACTGAACCAGCCTTACCCACTGGGGGCAGACACAAAAACAACGGGAACTACAAACTTGCAGTCTGCACAAAGGAGACCCCAAACACAGTGAGTTAAGCAAAATGAGAAAACAGAGAAATATGCAGCAGATGAAGGAGCAAGGTAAAAACCGTCCACACCAAACAAATGAAGAAGATATAGGCAGTCTACCTGAAAAAGAATTCAGAGTAATGATAGTAAAGGTGATTCAAAATCTTGAAAACAAAATGGACAAAATATAAGAAATGTTTGACAAGAACTAAACGTTTAAAAGAACTAAAGAGCAAAAAAATAATGATGAACAACATAATAAATGAAATTTAAAATTCTCCAGAAGGAATACATAGAGAATAACTGAGGCAGAAGAACAGATGGATAAGTGAACTGGAAGATAAAATAGTAGAAATAACTATTGCAGATCAGAATGAAGAAATAATGAAAAGAATTGAGGACAGTCTCAGAGACCTATGGGACAACATTAAAAGCACCAACATCCAAATTATAGGGGTCCCAGAAGAAGAAGAAAAAAAGAAAGGGACTGAGAAAACATTTGAAGAGATTATAGTTGAAAACTTTCCTAATATGGGAAAGAAAATAGTGAATCAAGTCCAGGAAGCACAGAGAGTCCCACAGAGGATAAATCCAAGGAGAAACATGCCAAGACACATATTAATCAAACTATCAAAAATTAAATACAAAGAAAAAATATTAAAAGCAGCAAGGGAAAAGCAACAAATAACATACAAGGGAATCCCCATAACTTCAACAGCTGATCTTTCAGCAGAAACTCTGCAAGCCAGAGGGAGTGGCAGGACATATTTAAAGAGGTGAAAGGGAAAAACCTACAACCAAGATTACTCGACCCAGCAAGGATCTCATTCAGATTCGACAGAGAAATTAAAACCTTTACAGACAAGCGAAAGCTAAGAGAATACAGCACCACCAAACTAGTTTTACAATAAATACTAAAGGAACTTCTCTAGGCAGGAAACAGAGAAGGAAAAGATGTACAATAACAAACTCAAGACAATTTAAAAAATGGTAAAAAGAACGTACATATCGATAATTACCTTAAATGGATTAAATGCTCCAACCAAAAGACATAGACTGGCTGAATGGATACAAAAACAAGACCCGTACATATGCTGTCTACAAGAGACCCACTTCAGACCTAGGGACACATACAGACTGAAAATGAGGGTATGGAAAAAGATATTCCATGAAAATGGAAATAAAAAGAAAGCTGGAGTAGCAATTCACCTATCAGACAAAATAGACTTTAAAATAAAGACTATTACAAGAGACAAAGAAGGACACTACATAATGATCAAGGGATCAATCCAAGAAGAAGATATAACAATTGTAAATATTTATGCACCCAACATAGGAGCACCTCCATACATAAGGCAAATGCTAACAGCCATAAAAGGGGAAATCGACAGTAACACAATAATAGTAGGGGACTTGAACACCCCATTTTCACAAATGGACAGATCATCCAAAATGAAAATAAATAAGGAAACACAAACTTTAAATGATACATTAAGCAAGATGGACTTAATTGATATTTATAGGACTTCCCATACAAAAACAACAGAATATACTTTATTCTCAAGTGCTCATGGAACATTCTCCAGGATAGATCATATCTTGGGTCACAAATCAGGTCTTGGTAAATTTAAGAAATTTGAAATCCCATCAAGTATCTTTTCCAACAAAAAAACTATGAGACTAGGTATCAATTACAGGAAAAGAAAATGGAAAATGTACAAACACATGGAGGCTACACAATACATTACTAAATAACCAGGAGGTCACTGAAGAAATCAAAGAGGAAATCAAAAAATACCTAGAGACAAATGACAATGAAAACACGATGACCCAAAACCTATGGGATGAAGCAAAAGGAGTTCTAAGAGGGAATATTATAGCAATACAAACCTACCTCAAGAAACAAGATAAATCTAAAATAAACAACCTAACGTTACACTTAAAGCAAGTAGAGAAAGAAGAACAAAAAACTCCAAGGTTAGCAGAAGGAAAGAAATCATAAAAACCAGATCAGAAATAAATGAAAAAGAAATGAAGGACACAGTAGCAAGATCAATAAAACTAAAAGCTGGTTCTTTGAGAAGATAAACAAAATTGATAAACCATTAGCCAGACTCATCAAGAAAAAAAGGGAGAACACTCAAATCAACAGAATTAGAAATACAAAAGGAGAAGTAACAACTGACAATGCAGAAATACAAAGGATCAGGAGAGATTACTACAAGCAACTATATGCCAATAAAATAGACAACCTGGAAGCAATGGACAAATTCTTAGAAAAGTAAAACCTTCCGAGACTGAACCAGGAAGAAATAGAAAATATAAACAGATGAATCACAAGCACTGAAATTGAATCTATGATTAGAAATCTTCCAACTAACAAAAGCCCAGGACCAGATGGCTTCACAAGTGAATTCTATCAAACATTTAGAGAAGAGCTAACACGTAAATTTATCAAAATACTGCAGAGGGAGGAACACTCCCAAACTCATTCTACGAGGCCACCATCCCTCTGATACCAAAACCAGACAAAGATGTCACAAAGAGAGAAAACTACAGGCCAATATCACTGATGAACATAGATGCAAAATTCCTCAATAAAATACTAGCAAACAGAATCCAACAGCACATTAAAATGATCACGCACCATGATCAAGTGGGGTTTATCCCAGGAATGCAAGGATTCTTCAATATACACAAATCAATCAATTTAATACACTGTATTCACAAATTGAAGGATAAAACCATATAATAATCTCAATAGGTGCAGAAAAACCTTTTGACAAAATTCAAAACCCATTTATGATAAAAACACTCCAGAAGGTAGGCATAGAGGGAACTTACCTCAACATAATAAGGCTATATATGACAAACCCACAGCCAACATTGTTCTCAATGGTGAAAAACTGAAACCATTTCCACTAAGATCAGGAAAAAGACAAGGTTGCCCACTCTCACCACTCTTATTCAACATAGTTTTGGAAGTTTTAGCCACAGCAATCAGAGAAAAAAAAGAAATAAAAGGAATCCAAATTGGAAAAGAAGTAAAACTGTCACTGCTTGCAGATGACATTATACTATGCATAGAGTACCCTAAAGATGCTACCAGAAAACTACTAGAGCTAATCAATGAATTTGGTGAAGTAGCAGGATACAAAATTAATGCACAGAAATCTCTTGCATTCCTATACACTAATGATGAAAAATCTGAAAGAGAAATTAAGGAAACACTCCCATTTACCATTGCAACAAAACGAATAAAATACCTAGGAATAAACCTACCTAAGGAGGCAAAAGACCTCTATGCAGAAAACTATAAGACACTGATGAAAGAAATTAAAGATGATACAAACAGATGTAGAGTTATACCATATTCTTGGATGGGAAGAATCAACATTGTGAAAATGACTATATTACCCAAAGCAATCTACAGATTCAATGCAATCCCTATCAAACTACCAATGGCATTTTTCACAGAACTAGAACAAAAAATTGCACAATTTGTATGGAAACACAAAAGACCCTTAATAGCCAAAGCAATCCTGAGAAAGAAAAACGGAGCTGGAGGAATCAGGCTCTTGGACTTCAGACTATACTACAAAGCTACAGTAATCAAGACAGTATGGTACTGGCATAAAAACAGAAAGGTAGATCAATGGAACAGGATCGAAAGCCCAGACATATACCCATGCACATATGTTCCCCTTATCTTTGATAAAGGAGGCAAGAATATACAATGGAGAAAAGACACCCTCTTCAATAAGTGGTGCTGGGAAAACTGGACAGCTACATGTAAAAGAATGAAATTAGAACCCCCCCTAACACCATACACAAAAATAAACTCAAAATGGATTAAAGACCTAAATGTAAGGCCAGACACTATAAAACTCTTAGAGGAAAACATGGGCAGAACCCTATTTCATAAATCACAGCAAGATCCTTTTAGACCCACCTCCTAGAGAAATAGAAATAAAAACAAAAATAAACAAATGGGACTTAATGAAACTTAAAAGCTTTTGCACAGCAAAGGAAACCATAAACAAGACGAAAAGACAACCCTCAGAATGGGAGAAAATATTTGCAAATGAAGCAACTGACAAAGGATTAATCTCCAAAATATACAAGCAGCTCAGTATTAAAAAAACAAACAACCCAATCCAAAAATGCACAGAAGACTTAAATAGACATGTCTCCAAAGAAGATATACACATTGCCATCAAATACATGAAAGAATGCTCAGCATCACTGATCATTAGAGAAATGCAAATGAAAACTACAATGAGGTATCACCTCACACCAGTCAGAATGGCCATCATCAAAAAATCTACAAACAGTAAATTGTAGAGAGGGTGTGGAGAAAAGGGAACCCTCTTGCACTGTTGGTGGGAATGTAATTTGATACAGCCACTATGGAGAACAGTATGGAGGTTCCTTAAAAAACTAAAAATAGAACTACCATATGACCCAGCAATCCCACTATGGGCATATACCCTGAGAAAACCATAATTCAAAAAAGAGTAATATGTCACAATGTTCATTGCAGCACTATTTACAATAGCCAGGAAATGGAGGCAACCTAAGTGCCCATCAACAGATGAATAGATAAAGAAGATGTGACACATATATACAATGGAATATTACTCAGCCATAAAAAGAAACGAAATTGAGTTATTTGTAGTGAGGTCGGTGGACCTAGAGTCTGTCAAAGAGAATGAAGTAAGTCAGAAAGTAAAACAAACACCATATGCTAACACATATAATGGAATCTAAAAAAGAAACAATGGTTCTGAAGAACCTAGGGCCAGTACCAGAATAAAGATGCAGACATAGAGAATGGACTTGAGGACACAGGGAGGGGGAGGTGTGGGCTGGGACAAGATGAGAGAGTGGTATGGACATATATGCACTACCAAATATATAGAATGGATGGCTGGTGGGAAGCAGCCACATAGCACAGGGAGATCAGCTCGGTGCTTTGTGACCACCTAGAGGGGTGGGATAGGGAGAGTGGGAGGGAGACGCAAGAGGGAGGAGATATGGCGATATATGTATACGTATAGCTGATTCACTTTGTTATACAGCAGAAATTAACACAACATTGTACAGCAATTATACTCCAGTAAAGATGTTAAAAATATATATATGATGTTCGTGTTATGGTTATAATAAGGTTAGTAATATCAGTATCAGAAAAAAGAACTTTCAAAATATATAAGGTAGCAAAATATGAGTAAAGCAACATACTGAAATTTTACAATGGCTGTCTCTCGTTGGAGGAGACCAGGGATAAGTTTTATTTCCTGCTTATCTCTATTATTGTTTTAATATTATTACCATCTTTTTTGTTTTATGCAATAACTACTACCGCTTACAAAGCATTTAATATATGCCAGGGCTCTGTTATAAATTCTTTTCATAAATTGGCTCATTTAGTCCTCATGTAATCCTGAGTTAGGTACTATTAATATTCTTAATTTACAGCTGAAGAAACTGAGGCCATGTGAGGTTAAATGATATGCTCAAGGTCACCTAGATATTAATGATCACAATCAAAATAGTAATTTAAGCAGACTGGATTTTGGCACTACTCCATTTTGCCTTTTATGAATATTCATTGTTTTAGTAATCATAACAGTGCAAGTAATATTATTTAAATAAAAGCTATGGCAAAAGAAAGGCACCTCGAGTTTATTAAGAATTAGAAAGAGAAAGTGAGCTTGGAGTTCCCTGAATCTTCCTCCACCTCCACTTTTTTTTTTTTTTTAAATATCGTCTTTTATAGTAGAGCTTCAAACAGTTGGTGAGCTACTGCAGTGCAGTGGGAGCCTGCTGCAGACGGAGAGAGAGAGGCGGGCTATTCCTGGGAGAAAATCTGCACTTTCCCAGCAGCTTAATTCTTGAAAAGGCCTTATCTTTGTTCTGAAGCAGTTTGCCTCTTCTCCAAAGGCTGTCCTTTTATTTTCTTTTTTTCTCTCTTGTGCAAGATCATTTTGCACCGAACTCCCACATACATGTGTTTCAGCTAAAAAACCTTTTCCCCTAGCGAATGGTTCCCACCCCATCAGACACAGGCAACATCCAACTTTGACTTCCCGCAGCATTTTTAATGTGGTTTTTGGAGTATGTCTGACTCAGGCAGCCCCTGCTGGCACATATTACGGCTCTTGCAATGAGGCATGATTTATTCTCATCCCTTTCTGTGCGTATTTAATGTGTTAAGCCACAAAACAACTTTGGAACTCTCCTCCGAATTGTGGTTCAGATGAATCCCCTTGACAACAGCTGCTCAGCGTTTGTTCATCTTTAGTCACTACTGTCTGAGAGAACCCTATTTTCCCCTATAATTATTATTTTTTTCCAACTGCTTTCTGCATTGTTTGTTTTCTGACCTTTCTTTTGTCCTTTGCAAATACACTTATTAAAACAAAAATACCAAGGCCAAATGCCTCATTCTTGTTCCCGCGTGGCATGCTCTAATTTAGAAATTTTTTGGATTGGGCTTGAACTATGTGGGGGTATTGGAGTGGGTGGAGACAGAGAAAGAGAAAAGACAGAGACGGCTTTCTCCTTTTTTATCTTCTGTCTTTCTTCGGTTTGGACCATGGCATATCACAAAAGCAGAGAAGGATATTCATTAATTTGTTCATTGTTCGTTCATCCACCAGATATTTAGTATGCTAAGCAGTGGAGTTAAAACAATGTGCGAAGGATGGAAAAAAAAAACAAACCACCAGAGTTATAATCAGAAAACTTTGGTTCTCTTTGGCATTTAAACTTAGTATTGTGAAAACTGGAAATTTGTTGAACATTCATCGGCTATTTTTTGATGTCCTGTGCTAATTGCCGGGGATATATTAATGAACAACACAGAGATAATCTCAGTCTTTGGGAAGATTTTTGTCTAGGGAGCTATTTCATCTCTCTGATCCTTACTCAGATCAGGACACTTTGAGGTTATACATTATTTTTCTCTAAAACCCTTCATTATCGTTGTTTACTTAATAAGCTATATTCAACTGCAAATCTATTCAACCCAGCCCCTCCCTTGCAAACAGCTCCATTCATTCTCACTCATTACTCCTCCTGATTACCTCTTTTTATTTCATAACACCAAAGCTCATAGGCCAAGTAGGGATCAGAATAAAGCCATCTGATGCCCACCACACTGTAGAATATACAACCCCTGACTACTCCTGCATTACCTTTATTTCTAATCAAGAGCACAAGAAATCTCAAATTGTTAGAATTTGAAGCACTATAAAAATTCAAGTAGAAAATGTGCAAGCAGCCAGAGGGAAAATACTTTAGCATACACTGCTAATATATACATCATATATATCTGCCTTGGGTCAGAGAATTTTGATTTGTGAGGCAGCATTATAAGTCATCTGTTTCCAACTTTCATTCACCTGAAGCACCTTTCATTCCACCTGAATCAGTCACCTGAAGCACAGACTATAGTTAACTAATGGAAGAGAGTGCACTGATGCTAGTGAGCACAAAAGTGGCTTCAATTTATTGAGCACTTACTATCTGGGTGGATTAAAATGTTCTGTGCAGAATTAGGTCATTGAATTATCACACAATTCTGTGAGGTAATAACATAATCTTCACTTTACAGGTGAGAGAACTAAGAATCAGAACGGTCATGTGCATGTCTAAGAGAGAATGGCTAAGTGGTCCAGCGAGCTTTCAAACCTAGGTGTCATTATTTTTTCCGCAAAACATAAAAACACATCCCAATTGTGACCTGTGTCTCTGCCTTTCTCCTTTGTCAGTGTGTCTATCCACCATTCCACATAGTCCATAAACTGTTCCTCATTTGCCCAGGGTTTTTTATTCCTCTTATGTGAGCCCATCAGTTTTCTTTGAGCCATTTTTTTAAAGTCATGAGGCTCTTTCAGCAGTAGTATTTCAAATTAAAAAAAAAAAGTAGAAGTAGTCCGTGCAATTCTATACTTCTCTATATTTGGTCTAGAAAACATTAGTGTCGGAGTAAGGAGGCTGGATCTTAATATCAGTGGCTTAAACAAGATAAAGTTTCATAAGAGAAGCCTAGAGGTAGGCAGTTTGATACAGATGTGAGGTTTGCCTGCTGCACCTTCAGTGGGCTCTGGTCCCCTCCTATCTTCTCTCCCTTCCTTAGTGTCTGACTTCCATCTGTAAGATCACCCCTTGTTTTCAAGAAGGCCCCAATCCCCTGGCCATTGCTTCCACTACATGTCAGCAGGGGCAGGACTTTGAGTTGAGTTACGACTATTTAAAGTGCTTTCTCAGGGTTAATCGTGAGTTCTGGTTCCATCTCATTGCTAGCTATATCTAAAAGGCTGGGAAGAAAATGTAGAATTGAGTTGAACACAGTCCGGATGCCTCCCCTTTCCCAATGTAGGGGTTCCGTTAATAAGAGAGAAAGGGTGTGTGTGTGTGTGTGTGTGTGTGTGTGTGTGTGTGTGTGTAATAACATGTGAATCCACACTATGCTGTATAAATAAAGTTATCCAGATAAAATATCGGACAGAAAAATATTTTAACTTAAATATTCCAAAAATCATCAAAATTAGATATGAACAGTGCTTTAGACATTAACAGTTGTTTTCAAAAAGTAATGTGTAGGATCCCACTGATCTGCCTCAGATGTCTCTTTCATTGGGTGGTGAGGCTTTATGGAAGAATAGGAGGAGGGGAGAAAGGGAGACAGCAGGTAGCACTTCCCTGGATCCTAGCCTAAATAAAGGTATGGTCCTGCATTTTCTGACTCTTACAGCTGAAATGAGTTTGATTTCCTTTGGAAAACAAGAACTACTGTTCCATAACAATCCATGTAAACCATTCGTATATAGCTTCTTTTTCATATTTCTGTTGGAAATGACTTGCCCAAGAAGTCCATGACAGGTGTGAAGCTAAAGAACCCAAGTCTCTTGATACCCAATTTAGTGCTCTTTTTACTACATTTCCTTAGAATTAACCAGAAGAATTCACAGACACCTCCCTAAGCTTTGGAATTTGTGCTATTCTGCTAGCTCATGCTCTGTGGTCCTAATTGATTTTTTGATTTATTCAATAAAGCAGATGCTGCTCATAATGAGCAGTAACTATAAACTCAAATGAAATCAGTGGAGCTAAAGGAGAAACTTGCTCTAATTTAAAGCATTATACATATGTCCACATATTTAAACTTATTCTTGTGTTAATAAACCTTGTGAAGCATATTGTAAGGGATAAGAGGGTATTACTTAGCCTGTGACCTTTAAAGATTTTTTGCATAAGGCTATTTTTATAGAAAACTTTTTAGGACAATTCCATTTTGGTGATGCTTCCAGTGTTTAGACATCCAGATAAATTGTTTCTTGTTTATTATTACCTTCATTTTTACAAGAAGAAAAATCATGCTTAAAACAATTTGCTAATGACCACATACTTCATTGCTAGAGGAGTAGTGGAATCAGGACAAGATGACCTCTGATGTCTGTAAACTCATCCTCACTCTGGAAACACACATGTTTCACGAAAAACTGGTAGTGTTTTTTGGTTTTTATTTTGGTGTCACATATGGTCCTCTCTGCTTGCATACTCTGGTCTGCCATGCCATTTTCAGAAAAATCACACACACATTTGTGCCTACACAGAAAAACACTGGGGGTTTCAGTCCCTCCCTTCTTGAGATAACAGAATCCTTGTCTTAGAGCACATAGCTATCCTTCCCAGATCAGCGTCTGCAGTGGGATAGTGCCTTAGCCCCATGGCTCTCATATTCTCATATCTGCCCAATTCAGCTCATGGCTTAAAACTTTTCACAGATGAGCTCAATCTAGTCTATAATAGAGAGGCATCATGGCGATGCAACAAACACACATGGTTTTCCTTGAAGGAAATTGAAGACATCTTAGAGTGTTTTAAACACAGTAGGGGAGAAAAAACCCTTAGAGATTAAGATTATGCTTGTTACCTTGGGTAAGATTTATCTGGTAAACTTTTCTTATAGAAAAATGATCTACCTCACTCAACTGCTTTTTTTTTTTTTTCCCCCAGGTTGGGTCTACTCACTTGGTTTTGTTTAGTTTGTTTTTGGTTTTGGCATCAAAGTGTGGTCCCCTGACAACCTGTATTGGAAACATCATATTCTGAAGCTGGAGACCCAGGAATCTGCATATTCTATATATTTCATATGATGGTTAGGCACATTCAAGTTGGAGAGCCATTGCCTAGCCCTACTTGAAATATCTTTTTAAAATTTTGCACAAGAATTTGTGTTATTAAGGCAAGCATATTGTTATCGTGTGCCCTACATTCTACCTCCACATCACACAGGTGTGAAGATGCTTCACAGTCAATGTAGGTTGGCTTTATCTCCCAGGAATAAAGGTACTAAATGAATTCAGTGTAGATAAAGTAATATTGTATTTGAGGTTTCAAGAAAAATTTTTGTCTCTGAAAATGTGGTTTCTGCTTCCATTAACTTGAGAAGTCAGTCAACGATGTATGGAGTGTTTATTGTGTAGGGGAACAAAACAGAAATAAAATGTTCCTTTCCATTAAGAATTAGTTTACCATTGGATGAAGGGGTTAAGAAAGAAAGAAAATAATGCAATGACATAAACCAAGTTTATGTAATATTGGAAGCAGGCAAACCGAATACACTTATATGTGGGACAGGCAAGTGATGTATGTAATTGCCTGCATGAATATTTAGGCATGTTTTGTGAAGTGCAATTATTTACACTATTTCTCCTAAGGCTTCTACTTCCTCTAAAGGCCAGAAATTTTCAGTTCAGAGATGTAAGCATCCCTACTTAAGTCAACTTTAATTCAAAACTAAACTAGCTAAACTGTCAATGCTTGGTCATTATCCCTCTTACAAAAGAGTCAACTATTTTAATAATGTTTAAATGTTTTTACCATGTTGTGGTTCCCTCTAATACAAAGATTATAAAAACAATTAGAGTATTTTGAAAAATGTTTGTTTGTTCACTATGTAAAATACTTGAGTTAAAGAAAAAATTATTAAGACCACTGACTGGGGTTTCTATTTTTTTTAATTTATTCTTTTTCTTTAGAAATTATTTTTCCAAAGATAAAGAAATAATAAAGACAGATTAAACTCTATTCCTTTAAGAACTTGCTCTTGATCATTTTCAAAAATAGGCTCTTTTTCTTTCTGATTGTTTGCAGCCAGAAGGACTCTGCTTTTAAGAACTTACGGAATTAAATTGAGCCCATCTGAATAATACAGGATAATCTCTTCATGTCAAGGTTTTAAACGTTGATTATATCTGTAGAGTCTCTTTTGCCTTGGAAGGCAACATATTCACAGGTCCTGAAGATTAGGCTATGGACATTTTGGGGGGTAGGACTGCCAAACCACTGGGGGTAAGTATTAAGATCCCTCCCAAGCACTTTTGATTTGGAATTGCCCAATTTAAACCAGCCTTCTTTAAATAAACTATTGAAAACTTTAATGTGCTTCAGTTTATCTTTCAACAATTCTGTTGTTGAAAGGAGCCTCTCTATGGTACCTCCTGAGCTCATCGCACCATGCCTGAGGGTCGCAGGTAAGTTTGTCTCACACTGATTTTGTGTTATGAGCTCTCTATATTTATTTGAACATTTCTTTTCCGAATTGATTCTGAAGTTAGACCGCATCCTACTTAAATTGAGCTGGGTCCAGTATGAGGTCTCAGGTTGGTAAAATTTTGTTGTAAAGAAAGGAAAAAGATAATGGGTTCCTCCAAGTCCAAAGAGTCTGAGACCTCTCCATCTGGGACTCTAGCTAAATATATGTATAAAAACCATAGGTACAGAACATGTGTTTGTCTGAACAAGTGGGTTAACATTACCAAAGATAATCTTGAATTACTGTGACCACTTTGGGGAACTTAAATCTAGATGAGCTTAACCATTTATGAGGTACACAGAGGAATAGGGGTTCCAAACTTCCCCAAAATAATGGGATGTGTTTTTGATTGGTATGCAGAAGCTTCTAAGACTAAAAGAATCAAAAATTGCCTCGATTCTTTAAAAAAGCAAATGAAAACATCTTGAAAGTCTTCTCCACAAATATTAGTGAAAAGCTTTAGTCATGTTAGTGGGAAATTTTAATTTTTATTACCACCACCAGAAACACAATTTGGATTCAAATGTTCTTTCTATAAACCAGTGAGTTTTATAGTATGGTACCTGTCTCATAGCTAAAATTTTAAAACAAAAACTATAAGATTTCTGTTTGTATCTGTCTGTATGTTTCTATATGGCAATATACACATGTTACAGATGTGTGATTTTTTTTTTACCTCCAGATGGTATTGCCAAAATTAATTTGTAAAAGAGCTCTATTTAATTGGCTTAAAGAAAAATAAACACTTACATAAATTACAGATTCTCTCAGAAATACAAAAAGTAACCCCCAAAATTTTCAAGTTCACATGAAAATTTAGTTCTTTCATCTGTTAAAAGGACAGTTTTCTTAGACTATTTTTAAGCTTTTTTTTTTTTTGTCATTTACAGTTATTTTACTCTGATGCTTTTGCAAAACTGCTTTGTCTTCAAAGAGATTCAAGGAAAGGACTCTGACAAATATAGGTTTCTGATAACTTTACAATCATACCACTGAACTCAGTAAGAATTTCTAAAACTCTAATGGAATAACTGAATTCATATACTGCTAACATAAGATTAAGCAGAATAAGAATTAATTATCTGGGATTGAATGAACTGTTGGGGATAATTATAATTTTATGCCTTTTTTTTTGAAATATTGCTGTTTTTTTAAAGTTTTGCTTTCCAGACTTAAGGGAAACTTTTTTTAAAGTTATCTATAACTTACAGCAATTTGGTAAGTTATACCTTTGTAAACAAAATTGAAACATTTATTTCTTTCTCCCTATCTAACCCCTCCAGAATTCAGAAAATTCTTAGTATTTTTATTTTCATGGCCATACAGATAGTTATTCACATAATTTCAGTAAGAATCAGCTTGCCCGTAACAGGACACAATTGGGAACATTGGTTGTATTACCAAGGCTTTGACTGGAATGCCATATTTGAGAGAGATGTGCGCAGAATCAGATATGACTAGACAGTCATAAGGAACTAAGGTTGAATTTATGGAGCCAAAAAAGACCCTTGTAAAAACCATCTGGTACCCTGCTTACAGGATTCCTGGCAGCCTTAAGAGATAAGTAAGGAAGGTTACTTCCTGGCGTGCACAGAAAACTCAGGATATTTTGGGAACATCAGGAAGAGAGCAATTCATTCAAATCTATAGGCATTTTAGATAAAGTCTAATGGTGAGTTCTTTGCTGGCTTCTTAACCTCAAAAGGCTTTTAAAAATCTATTCTGAGATTCCTTATGAAAAGTTCCAGCAAACCAAACTTAAAAAGATCCTATATAGTCAATCATTCTTCTTGCTGTACTTGCTGCCAGGATATGATTTTTGTCTGTGATGGTAACTGTTATAAATATGCATGGTTCAGCCTGTCTCAATGGTTGGCCAATGCAGGCTAACGTGAATTAGGAATTTTAGCAGCACCACTGTCACTACAAAACAAATCAGAAACCCAGCAGTGGTCCATTCCTCTAAACTGGTATTTCTAATCCAAAAGAAGTTTACCAGCAGATGCTAATCCCCTCCGGATGAACATCACGTGTGGACTACCGCTTTCCTCAGCTTGGAGTAAGTGCAAATGAAAACATGATAAGAAACGTGTTCTCGACTCTGGCAACTATTGCTGATTCTACCCGTAAGGCCATAACTGCACAACAAAAGTCCCTATGCTTTCTTTCGAAGGTGGTTTTTAGATAATAGAATTGCTTTGGATTACTTGTTAACAACAAGGAGTCTGTGCCATAGCAAATATCTTCTGGCGCACTGGGACCAACACCTCTGGTATGGTAGCAACTCAAATACAAGAAATTAACAAACAAGCCACTTGGCTAACGCAGGTTGATGCCTCTTTAGGTACATCCTTTGATTTTGTTTTGTTTTGTTTTGACACTAACTGGTTTGGTTAACGGGGGCCCTGGGTAAGGAGGATACTTCAGTCTCTCATCTTGTCCTCCTGCTGGGCATCACTGTAGCCTCCCAGGTGCACTGTGTTTTCTCAGGTGCCTTAAATATGTGTTCAAGGCCATGAGCAGTACATCAGATGTTCTCACTGCACTTGAAGAAACAGAAACAAGATGGACAATGAGATGAACAACAACAAAAAGTCTTTCCATGAATTTGACATCATAACCTATGAGTTTCATAATGAGGTGAGAATAACTTAATCCAGATGATGACTGGAGAATGGCACTAATGCCAACTTTTTGGTCAGCCCCTCATGTATGAGAGGATCACCAAAAAGAGGAATTGTTAAAGTGATTAAACAAGGACGTCATTAGATTGAGGTGGCTCTAATGCCTTCCTTGGTAGCCTACACTAGCAAACTTGAAACCTAAGCCAAGTTGGTTATAAATGCACTTGTATCCAAGAAAATAAAATTTAAGAACAATCAATCACAAACAGCCAACGAATCTTTCCCAAATAAGGCAACTGCTTAAGCTATAGCCAATCGAATAATGTCTTTGTTTTGTTTCTGTGTCTGCTGTATAAAAGCCTTTCCCTAAGCTTCTGTCCACAGAGCACTCCTAACCACTTTCAGCTTGGCGCTGCCCAATTGGAATCGATGTCTGTTTAAACAGACTCTTAAAATGTTTAACGTGCCTCAGTTTATCTAATATAGGCCAGTTCAAAATTATTCTTTTTTCTTTCCAAGAAATACTTAACGGTTAAAATTTCAAACTGAAATATTTAGAATAACAGTGTAGGGAAATAGTTACACCATTAATCCTCCTACACACTTGGGTAATTAATAATGCTTCAAGCTCTAGTGTTTAGTATAGTATATTCAAAGGAGATCTTTATTTACATTCTTATTCCTTTTCATTTATGAAGTCAGCTTTCACCTCTTTCCAATAATGCCTCTTGGAAAGTCACAAGGAAATGTTAGGGTATTAGGATGTACTCATATCCTCAGCTTTATTTTTGTATAGGTTGCATAATAAATTGTAGAAAGACATAGAATTTGAATATTTAAGTAATTTCTATGCCTAGTTCTTAAATCTTTTCTTGTGTTAAAGGCCTTTTTTTTTTCTTTTTCTCATTTTCTTTACTCCAGATCTTCTTCCCAAGAATAGTTTTACATAAACCAAGGAAATCTGTTAGAAGATAATTCAGGTTTATGATCTTCTGGGCAACTGGTATAAAGTTTTCAAAAGAAAAAAATTCAATACCAGAATTATACATTGTTAGAGAAACTAAAACTAGTCTTGGGAAAACAGATAAGGTGGGAATCTATTTCTAGTACCTCTACCATAAATCACAAGATTTTATGCAAAAGTTCTAGAGAACCCCTCCCTGGAGGCTCTCAGCTTTCATTAGTACATCCAAATTACTTCTGCCATCTCTCCCTTTCTCCTTCCCTATGTCTTTCCTTCTTTCTTTTAACTCCCTTCTGTCTTTACTAACGAAAAAAAAGCAGATGCTGTTTTACTTAAAATACACCAGCATATTTGAAATTACCTTGGAAATTTCAGAAGCATAGGTATATGCTTCTGAAAGTTAAGATTGAAAATGACTATTTATGTCAGTAGTGGGTCCCAAATATTTAGTTAATCTATGCAGACCAAGCTTTTGAAGAATTTTAAGCTCTATGGGGGTCTCTTGTTCTTTCTAGCTGCTGAAATAATAAATAAGGAAAACTTGGAAAAATACTAAGCAAAAATTGTTTAATAATTTCTGTTCTTTCTTCTGATCCACGTTTCTCTTTTCAATAAAAAATATTTTCTTACTAAAATCTCAGGTGCTCAAATACCATGTAAATTGTTTGACTTTTTGAAAATCAGGTTTTTATAAAATTTGACAATTACCTTATATTGATTGATTGAACTGGGATCTTTTTCCCAGAAATAGACCATCATACACTTGAAGATTCTCTAGTTGTATTGAACAAGTGGCTTACTTAATCCAGGAATCCTAGGTTGCTAATAAAAATCTTGACCCAGACATCCCCAGACATCAGTAGATAGACAAAGCGTGATACAACAAGCGAGAGTAATAATAAAAAAATTGCATTAAATTTTTCCTGTTCCACTGAATTATTTCATCCCTTTCTATTCAGTCCAGCAATGGAAATTTGTATAACATTTTCTTTAATTCTTTTCTGAAAATACTTAGTCAAAAATTATTTGGAGAAAAAATATTTTAACATACTTTAATATTCTAAACTATATAAGCATTCTTGCTTATATTAGGTGTGTACAAAAATTAGCATATTGTATGGAGTAATCAGAAAGAAAATCCTGCAAAGACAAAGAAAGAGAATTTTCAAAATAAGTTATTCATTTAAAAAATTTTTTCTGACTCAATTTTTTACACTTACTTATAAAGAAAGCTTATATAGTTTTCCTGTGCCACATCAGGAAAAATGTATATATTTTCATTGAAAAAATAAAGACAGTACATGGTTAAGGGAGAAAACTAGGACTCATCCTTAAAATTCAGTGATTAGCCTTAAATAAAAAATTAAAAAGTCGTTTTATTGCACATAAGGTTGTTATCAAGGAACCTCTAATATGTATAATGAATGAACTACACTATTTTGATAAGGCAATTCCAACTTTCTACATCCCTTAAACCTGTTCCAATGTGGAAATTAAGCTGGTTACCAACCCTCCAACTATGGAAAGCCACATAACCACACTTGAGTAAACTCTTTTATTGAAAGTAGTTTACGTTTATAATTTTTCCTCTGTAAGATTGGTTGCAATAATCATAAACCAATACACAGTTTAGGTCAGCTTCTCTGAAGTGTGAGGATACTTTAGAAGCACCTGGAGATGCTTGATAAAAAAGCAGTGTGTGGCCTTAGATAATATCGAGTGTCTATAACAATATTCTAGTTGAACAGTATACTTAGGAGTTGGGAAACTAGACCAGCTAGTAAAGACTACTTTGAACAAGATACAGTAGTGGAACAAATGACAGAGTTTTTCTTCTTTAAAACATTTATTCATGGAATGAAAACTATTAAAAAAACATTTCTAAGAGGAGCTTTTCCCTTGAGGAACCTGTAAATTTGGTGGCATGTTTAAAATTGTGTCTTTCATACATCATTGTTAATAACAACGTGATAAGACTCACTTGTGGATATTTGGTCAATATCCAATGGTAGATTTTGAAGATTGGAAAAATTCTGCCTTGAAAGGAGAATGATTAGAAATATTTTAATATCTTGGAAAGGTGACTTTATCAGGTATTCTAAGCTAACAATTTAAAAAACTAGAATTAGACCTTGAGAGAATGAAAAGAGGATTTTCTAACATGAGATGTAGAAGGTAAAATTTTGTGGAACATCTGCTGTAATACATTGCTAAAATTATTAGCAGAATTAAGAGTGTGTTCATGTAGTCTCAATTCCCAAGGCATCAATGTGGTTGAAGTTCATAACATTTAATAGATCCTATGCTTCCTTTCAAAATCATAAGGGTAAGAAATGAAAAGTTGTTATGTACCTTTGTATCATTCTAGGAAATTATTTTTACATCCTACTCCCAGGAGCCCCAGTGTGGACAATTACAAGTCATCACAATTACAACAAGTACATGTGAAGTTGCTGAGGGTCTGCCGCTGAAGAAAGGAGGTGAGGAACATGAAACATGGCAGGAAAAGGCCCATTTGGGAAGCAACCTGGCCTCCAAATATGTATTCAATCAGAATTTTTCTGTTACTACATTTTGGTAGCATTTGTTTTCTGTGTGAAATTCCATTTGAAGAAAATTTCCTGTAGTTGAACGTGTGTGTGTGTTTGTGTGTACACTTAAATTTTTGCTGAAAGGAGTAAAAAGGATTCTTTCAATGTGGATGGTAAAACAACATTGTTTCTTTTCATATTTTCCTTGGGAATACATGCATAATGATCAGTATGTACCAAAATCAAGTATAAGAAGATTCTGAAATATGAACCCTCCAGTAAAGCCTGTGCTAATGGGATTAATATCTAGAATGTAAAAAATTATCCTAAAGATTTTATAGAAATGTATTCAAGGTGCATTCCTCCAGAAAGTGTGACATATCTATGAAATGAAATTAGCAGAAAGCTGAGCTTTGCACATAGAAACCAGGAATAGAGCAATCAGAACTGAGAACTGCTTCTGGCTGATCTCTAAACCAAGAAGCAAAAGAGACCTGATAATCAATTTCTTAAAAAGTGTCTCTGGCTTAAAATCCACCTTTTTCACCCATAAAAAAATGTAATCAGGATTCACTGGTATGCACAGCTGTCTCTTTCCTGTCTTTCGGAGAGTACCACAATCACTGTCTTCTAAAAAGGCTTTCTCAGGTATATTATCCAAATTAGCTTCTTCCCAGAATTTTATCTCATCTTATGTATTTCCTCTGGAGTTTTATCGCAATCTGTAACTATCTGGTTGGTAAATTGGTTGAATGGCTTGTTTATTTATCAACATTGTTAATTGCCTGCAGTATTTCCATAAAATACAAGCAACATGAGGGCAACTTTAGTAATTGTCTTGTTTGCCAGCCTCATCCACAGAATGGACCCAAAACAAACATGCAATATGTAATTGTTGACTAACTGAAGAAATGAGTATCTTTTAAGTCACACGCAATAATCTAATACATGAAGGAGATAAGCTGTATCTCGTCCAAAATAACAATATGGCCTTCTGTTTAGTTGCTTGAAAGGATACTTTCTTTGGCCTGTGTTTCTTAAACTGGGATGTGAGTTAGCAGCCCAGGAGGATGCATGTTACTAAGTGATAAACAATGATCATTTTTTGAGCAGCTATTATTTTTTCTCAAAGATTGGAGGGAAAATTAAGCTAATTATTTAAAACATAATTTTAAAATTATATGTGGATAGAACAGAATGCAAATTCACTTGAATCTTTAAGATACATTTAAAAAAATTTCTCACTAACTGGCCGGATCCCAGGAGGGTTACATATTCCCTTTCTTCTCACGAGCATAGCAGTGGGTAAAACGTTTTGAGAAGTATTTTTAGGGCATTTTGTTTTCTCTGATACATCAATTAGAGCTTCTTGTAAGAAATAAAACTTCATTCCCTTGGAAAAGCAACCAAGTTAAATTTTAAGACAACTTATTATAACGCATAGGAATTTCAAATGGCACAAGTTATACTGTTTCTGCTTTTCAAAATAGAAAAATCTAAAAGCCAACTGATGAATACAAACCAACATGTTATTCATGCATGCTGTCTTAAAGGGGCTACATTTCTCATTGTTACCCTGCACTTTAAATAGCCTTCGCTAGAAATGCAGGAATTGCCCTCAGAGTATTATCAATATAAAAGCATCATTGTGTTTACCGCTGCAGGAAATCTTTTTGTTCCTGTCAGCTTCTAGTTCTCATTTATGTAGGTGCTTGGCCAATTTGAAATGTTTTGCTCAGAGACGACTAGGGTAAGACTTTTTTTTTTTTTCTTTTTTCTTTCCGGTACGCGGGCCTCTCACTGGCGCCGGACGCGCAGGCTCAGCGGCCATGGCTCACGGGCCTAGCCGCTCCGCGGCACGTGGAATCCTCCCGGACCGGGGCACGAACCCGTGTCCCCTGCATCGGCAGGCGGACTCTCAACCACTGCGCCAACAGGGAAGTCCTAGGGTAAGACTTTGAATGCCTTTTTCTCAGGAGAAATCATCAAACACCACTGAAGGCAAATTTTTCTGAATAGAAAATCCTTATTAAGTCATTTTCACTCATATTTCAGTCCTGTTTGTGAAGCTTGGTAATCACAGAGGAGAGGAAGAGCAAAGACAGTTAAGAGTAAAAAAAATGAGAAGAATATATTCATCCTACATAAAGAAGGGAGATAGGGATATGAAGAAAGGGAAGCAGATGAGAAGCAATGAGAAAGGAAAATCAGGTGATTGAAGTAGATGCTTTGAATGAAGACAGGCAAATGAATGCCAAAGCCATTTTTTTAACTCATTTTTTTAAAAGATTGATTATTTTTGAGAGACATTTTTTTTAGCATTAACATTCTGATAAATGCACTTATCACCATGTGATGAAATCACACTTTTGAAATTCTTTTAAAAGCCCTTTGACATTTCAGACTTTCACAACAAGTACAATATAAATAGTTTCATAAAAGTTATTTTAAAGGAATAAGAAACTGGTGTTACATTCTGAATTAAGCACCTTGGCTGTAATTTGAAATTTGGCCAAGCAGAGAGCCTGCCTGCACTCTTAAAATGAATTCTCCCCATAGCTGAGAGTTGAAAAGGACTCTGCTTTACATACCTTATCAGGACTTTAATGCTATGTGGAGGCAGTATTGGTTGATTCAACCTCTGAGCCTATAGGAATATCCATGAATACCCTCTTCCCACCCCTAGCACTAAAACTCTACTTGCAAAAAGCATTCTCCATGTCATATGGAATTATAAGAATGGATTGGATCATTTCAGTTGGTCTTTAACAGACCAACTTGTCTGTTAAAGCTCTTAGAATAAGCATGAAATCAATGGTCTTTTCTCCCTGAATTATTTCCAGGCATGCATAGGTAGGAACAACCACTCTCCACAGTTATAGCATGTGGTGACCACTGCTATTACTGGAGTCCATATACTTCTTCATAGATTTTAACTTTACTTAAGATAAAAATTCTCAGGGTAGGATTTGATTGGTTTCTCTAGATCATAGGCTGACAACATCACTAGGGCAGTGCAGGAAGCTTCAGTGTTGGGCCCACCTAGGTTTTCCACAGAGGTACAGCTGGAATTCCCCAAAGGAAATCATAGAGCCCTTTCAAGCAGATGGAGAAATAGGTTCTGGGCCCCCCAAAATCAATGTAATAAGAAAATAATATGCTTCAGTTTGGAGAAAGAGTGGAATCTTAACCATGGAAATCCTCTGGTTTAGAACCAGAGAACCCAAGGTTCAAATTCAGACTGACACGTGGTTGCTATATGACCTGGGGCAAACAAACATGCATTCCTGTGTGAGTCTTCTTTCTTATTAAATTCATTTGAAAATAACTTACAACATTGATGTGAAGAACAAATGAGAAAATTTTGCTTCCATTCATTCTAGAAATATTCAATGAGAAACATTCATATTTTCAAGACTCATTTTCATATGCCAACGGACAGCTTTTATTTATCACTAAGTTTTGTAATAAAAGTTTTCCTTCACCATAAGGATTAAAGAAGGTTTTCTCTCTTATTTTAGTTACTATCACGCACAGATGGAATTAAGCGCACTCACAAATCACAGTAACTCTTCTTTGGTGTCACACTGTGACACAGCTCAGTGCCAAATTTTAGAATAAAATTCTCTGGGGTTTTTGAACTTTTTGAATATCGTTTTGTGATAAGAACTTATTTGTACCTAAATATTACATAAAATACAGGTTAATTTATATCTCAGTATTTGTCAATAAAAATGAGAGGTAACATGTATGGAGGGTTTATTATGTGCTAGGCAAGAATTACTTTAGGTATATTAACTAATTTAAACTTCTTGAGAACCCTATGATCTAGATACTTTTATTTCCCTTATTTTCAAATGAGAAAACTATGGTCAATTAACTTTCTCAAGGTTACATGTCTAATACATAGACACTTTATTTTTTCTATTTTACAAATGAGGAAAGAAGGCACCGAGAAGCCAGTTTAACTTTTACAAAGTCACAAGGCTAATATTAAGCAGAAATGGGATTTGAACCCAGGATGCAAGATGTTAAAAAAAAATCTATTGCTTGGCCATTAGGCTATCCTATCAATGTTAGAGGAGAAGCCACCACAGAGGCAGATTAAATAAATAAATAAATGTAAGAAACATATAATTTATGCTTATTACCAGGAATTTGGAAAACATAAACAAGCAGATAGAATTAAGAGTTATACGTAATTCCAGAGATGCCACTGTTAATACTTTGTTGTATTTACTCCCTATATTGTTGTTATGCTTTTGTTAAATATTTTTAAAAGGAATTAGTAGTAAATATATAAATGTGTATCTTGCTACATATATAGTTATAAATACATATAGTTATAAAATATATATGTATATATGTAAACATACATATATATATGTTTTACTATAGCAGATATTCTTTAAGGTAAGAATGGTATTGACTACGTAGGGTTCCATCATCATAATTATCTAGCCCTTCACTACTTCAGTGACCAGATGTGTTTTTTATATGGCTGGAGCTAAATGAATGCACTAAATAAGTTGAATATTTCTAATTTATTTTCAAAGGCAATCTTCTCTTTCTAGTTTCTAGTTTTGTGAAAATTGTAGCCAACCTCTCTCTATTTCTCTTACATCTATCTCTACCTAATTATTTAAGATCAATTTCAGAAGAACAATTGTTGGGTGAAATAGACCTCCTAATTTTGAATAGTTTTGTATAATGCAGCATTTGTATCATGCTCCCTTTAATCTTCTTTGCCATGAGTCCCTATTAAAGAGACCAACGCACAGACAGCCCCAGAATTTGAACTGATCAGAATCATTTCAAGGGTGAAACCAGGACATTACTTGGTATAGGCTGGGCTCAGAGGCAGAAGAGTCAATGTGATATAGTGTTTTCTCTTCTCTTGGTAACTCATGGAAAGGCCTGCTTAGGCCTGGAAAGAGTTGACTGTGTCATGGGCATGGGCTTCAGTAGAAGGATGCTGCTCTACCTCCCACTTTTCTCCCTTTTTCATAGGTTATGACTGAGAGAAGACTTGTGTGGTATGGGGACACAGAAACAATTTGAACTGAGTAGCTAGACAGTCTGATCTTTGGTTCTAGAGGTTTAGAGGATTGCTTATAGAAGCCCTCTGTATAACCTGATGGCTGCTGAACCAATAGGACATTGAGTTTGGATGAGGCTCCTCCTGTTTAGGGGAAGAAAAGCTGGAGGCAATGGGGGATGTTTTAGGCTCTCCTGCTGGAAGAGAGAGAACCATCTTTCCCAGCCACCTTCTGGCAATCCAGAAAGATTAATCCCAGTGTTAGCCCTGATGGCTGTCTTCAGAGTAGGTTTCTGGATCTAAAATGACATCTTCCTCCAAAGTTCTTCTACTATCTCCAGGAACCACCAAGTGATGTCTTAAGCTATTCAAGACTTCTTTTTTCTCCAGGCCCAAGCATTGCATTAAGAAGAAAGGAATTTATAGGAAACTCTAAATAAACAGGTAGGAGAGAGGGAAAGGAGCTTTGAACTGAGCTCCCAAAAGCCAAGACTATAAGAATTTCAGGGAACAGCACTGGCCTAAGAAACTAAGTTACAAATTCCAGTTCCTCCCTACGTTGAATATCCTTAAGAAATTAAAAAATCCTTCTGAGCCCCACATGCCAGTGCCTGATAAGTTTATGCCAGCGCTGCATAAAATTGTATGGCGGTTCCTTTTCCTTGGGCCCTCTCTCATTCTGGTTGATTTGTGTGTTGTTTAAGGACTATTGATTCTTCATTCTATTGTTTCTTCCAGGAGTTAATTTTGTGCTTCTCTTCCTCCTCACTTCAAGAGTGTCTATCACCACTTGGAATTCCAGTAAACCTTAGGCAAAACAACTCACATTGGCAAACTAGAAAGTGGACTTCTGCTGGTGAGACTTATGCATGGCAAGACCTACCCTAAGATCTTTATGGGTGGAGGATGATGGAATCCTCTGCCATTTATCTTCAGAGAAGGTTGGGTCATCTGGCCTTGCTTGTTTCTATGAGGCTACTTGCTTTCTGCCATTTTCCAGAAGATGCAACTGTGGATCAGAGAGCAACAGGAACCTTGGGAGGGTTTAGTGTGGAGAATGTTTCATAGATGTTCTGATCATTAAATTCTAGCCAAGCAGCATATCCTTGAAAAACCAGGAAGTTACGTCATTTATGGTCAATATCCTTAGAAGCTATCTAGGATAATGTGTATATATCTACATCTATATCTATATCTATATCATCTATATATGTATCTATATGTAATCTATTCTTGTTAGTATTTGATCTGAGTATTGTATTAACACACTAGTATTAACTTCAGTTCCAGCATCATCTGTTTTATCTTATATACAACTAGGTCTTTGTATAACGTCAGAATTGACTTGTAATATAAAGCTGAGTCCTATTTATATCTAAAGATTAGGCATTTAGTTCTAATTTTGAAGGTGAGAATCCTTTAAAAGGAAATTCTCAAGTTGTTAAAGGAGTGAAACCACTACGGCTTTTTCATTCTCTTTTGGAGTACTTTGGGAAAGTAGCCAAAATTCTTATTTTCCTAGTTTTCACTGTTCTACAAAATATAATAATTATCACTATGACAATACCTCATGTCTTTTACAAAAGATCCAAAATGACTTGACAATTAAATGCATTTTTATGTTTAATCTGAGCTACTAGTTTAGTTCAGACACTAGTTGAATATGAGATGCTAGTTGAATTTAGAATCTTACTTCCCCACTTAGTTTTTAAATTTAAGAACTAATATAATCCCTCATTAATTCAGGAGGATTTAGCATTTTGGCTTCATTGATCTAAACTTGGATTTGTTTTAGTAGATTAGAAACATGGTCATCTTATGAAGGTTATTGTATTCCATGTAAAAGTTTGAAATATAAAGGAGAGGCTAGCCTGGTGAAACACAACTAAAAGGAATATGGGGAAGGTGTTAATGAAAGAGACATCATTCACTTAGAAATTAGCATGTTAAGAATAATCAATACACAAATCGCTATAAATTGTGCAATCTAACATCTGTTTCCCTTGGCAAACTGTCTCCTATCCAATTGTTAAGTGTGCACTGCTCAAATGTGCTAGATAAATATTAATTATAAGATGTACTTGGTGCTAAGGATTAAGGAATGCTGCTCATGCTGCATGACTTATGCTCATTAAGTCATGGATAAGTTGAAAGGACAAGTCTTCTGAGAGGCTAGACAGCACCCCTCCCCCCAACCCCGGACCCCCAGGATCTTCTAGGCCAAGGGTGAACAAAGCTGACCTCATACACTTTTCACACACCTAGATCTCTATACTACACTGGGGATTCCATGGAATTGACATTTATCTAAAGATGACCAATACTTCTAAGTGCCAAATATTGGCATCAATCCAGGACTAATTTTAAAATTCTGAATCTGATTAGTGGGCAAAGGTTAGAAGCTAGGGGTTATAACTCAGCATGGCCAAGACATTCATTTGAAGGAAGAGATGAATGTGTTGTTAAAATAGACTCATAAAAAAGAGGAAGAAATGTAACCAAAAACTGCTGTTTCCCTTTTTAGTAGTTGTCTTTATTATCTTTTCCTGTCCTGTATCAGTAAAAAAAGCTTTATTTTCTCTACATCATTACTGTGCTTTTGAAAGACATA
Source organism: Monodon monoceros (assembly GCF_005190385.1). Lineage (NCBI taxonomy): Eukaryota > Metazoa > Chordata > Mammalia > Artiodactyla > Monodontidae > Monodon > Monodon monoceros. The sequence goes on along the minus strand of NW_021703784.1, from coordinate 87,641,748 downwards.
AAATTGACAAAGAGAAAAGAAAAATTCTCTTTATTCATGGAGAAAAGAGCTGTATAAGCAGCAGCATTTTCTGTTTTGTCTTGACAAGGCCCAGCCAATATTGCTTAAACCTGCCCAAGGAAAGCTCTATGGGCATTAAAGGAGGAATTAGACAGGAACCTTATTTCATTTCCTATTCACCATGAGGTCCTGCAACCCCAGGGTAGCAGGGGCTTTAGAGACCTTGGATGAATGATTCATGCCACATCAGTGACCTAATGTCCAGTGAGAGGTGGTACTTTTTGATTGCTATTTACCAAGGCGGTCTCCCACAATGAGACCTTGACTAGGGTGACTCCTCTCTCATCAAAAATCTCTCACTAAATCCCCTCTGACATGAAAAGTGCTGTGTCCTACCTTTGGTGAGTTTTCAAAACTGCAGATCTGGCACCTCCTAGTGAATAGCTATTCCCCTATTTGCAGTAAAGAAAAAAACAATCCAACTGTATTTTACCAAGTGTGAAGTTTAGATGTTTTTTTCTGGGCTTGGTGTATAAATCGTATTTTATGAATACAGTTTACATAGTCTTGCTGGGCTCTTCCTTGTCACTGAGTACCTGAACCTACCGTAATAGCACTCGAAATGTTTTGCTCTTAGCAGAAAATGATTTATTCAGTCATGTCACAGCCACCCCCATTTAAGTGAGGATGGTATTAAAGTGACTTACGCGAGAGTCTCAGTTTTGCATCACCAGTGTTCTTATTAGAGTTCTTCACAGGCGAATCAAAAATCTAAAAATATTTTGCTTTCTCCTGTTAAAGATTTTTCTCTCCAGATTCACACCTCTGTGATGATGGCAAAACTTCTTCTCCCCAATCAAAGGAATGGATTTGGCTACTACGGCTGCCATCTAAGCCGTGCAGTGTTCATCCAGAAGATGATACAAAGTCTGAAGAGTATTCTGAACGCTCAGAGAAAAGCCCAGCTTACTGATTCTCCTCCCTCCTTTCAAGCCACTGCTGTACACACCTTACTGGGTTATCAGCAGTCTCATATTTTAGTTGTTAGTGTTGCTCTTATTTTCTTTGCACCCAGGCAATCCATCTCTATTCTTAACTTGCCTTCTCGAAGGCTTATCTCAAGTAAATAGGACACAGCGGAACACTGTGTCAAGCAATTTTTCTAAAAGTCCTATATCAGTTCAAAGGCTTTCTCTGTTTTCACTAAGGTTTTAATTGATATACACATTTAGATATTCAAATTATTCATTTTCAGCAGTCCTTACTAAATAATGACTGCCCATTTAGCCACGTTCAAAATTAACATTCAAAAGGAAGAGTTTTCATTTATTTGACAAATACAGCACATCACCTATCACTGATACTATTTGTTTGTTAAGTATGACTGTAACTGCATATTTCCACTGGGTAAGCTGATAAAGCTGATAGCTGCTTGCTAACCGCAGAAACTCTGCAAATAAAATCTTTCTGGAACAACTGTTATGTGTAAAATTAGCTTTGTTTAAAATTCATATCCAAATACAATGTGAGTCTGTTTATTACATTATCTTGCTTTTCCATATCTAAAAATCGTAAAACACTGTAGAGCAGTCATTCTCTTTATCTTCATTTTATAGGCAATTGCTTAATTGGCATTAGCAAACTAAACAATCACCACTTGATAGAAATGGAAGCATTTACAGTGAGAATATCTGCAGTCCAACTCTTCACAACTGGAGTATTTTTTAACATAGCTATAGAGGAAAAAAAGCAAACATCTACAAGTGATGAAAATTTCCCTCCCTGAAATACTCCTAGTTTTCTAATTATTTTGTTATCTATAGCAATGTAAGTAAGAACCCCAGTTCTTAGTGGATCAAAACAACCACTTTATTTTCCTCATAAGTTTGAGGGTAAGGGATTTCAGAAAAACTCACCTAGATCATTTGTCTCTGATGTACGTAGTGTCAGCTGGAGTGATTAGGGATGGAGGTGCCACGTCAAAGGTGACTTCATCACGTGATGGGATATTTAGCCTCTTTGGCCTTTCTCTCTCTCTTTGAAGCATCTCATCATCCAGGGTATCTCTTTATGGCTTGAACATCTCTTCTCACAATGTGGAGGAAGATAAGGAGATTTGAAAGGAGACCAGATGTGTCCATAGTTATAAGAAAACATTCAAGAGAGTGTGGCATCACAGAAACTAACAGTTAGGGTTCTCAATTGAAGGTAAATAAATTTCCTCTGACTTGTTTGAGCCAAAAGGGATTTATCAAAAATATTATGTGGTTTACAGTATCTTTGGGACGATAACAGAATTGAGCATGGATGTGTAACAGGCCTAAAGAGATTAACCAGAGAAAATACTCAAACTCATCTTCACACTCTACAACTGGCATCTCACTCATATGGCATCTATGGCATTAGGGTGAGAAAACCAAGAACTCTGCTACACTTGCCCAGAAGAATCAGATGTATCTACTACTGTACTTGTCTCTGTACCTACTATTTCTGCCTTAACATCTGACCTTGAAATCCTAGAGGTCATCAGTAAAACGAAGAGCTATTTCATTTTATTGGCTGGAACAGAAGCTACTCTGTAGTTTGTCAAGAGGTAAATAGGATATAAGAATGTGGATAAAGTTTATGTATAAAATCTTGAAAGCTTTGAAACTGAGAGTGGAAAAATGAGATTGTAACTGGAAGCCACATTTACTAAATATTTTTTCATTTGTTTTTCTTTAGGATAATAGACATTAGCATACATCTATGTTCTGATTAAAGAAAATTTAAAAGGTTAGTGAGATTAATAAGGTATAGATTAAGATTCAAAATCCTTCAAATGGCAAGAGGTAATGGGATAAAGATTATATATTGAGCAACTGACCTTTTACTGAAAAAAATCTTCCTTGAAAATGAAATGATGGATAAAGGTGAAAATATGCACAGCTAGTTTTTTAGTTGGAGACAGAAAAATAGAGGTGTGCCTGTTATATATTTTAATTTCCTTAAATTATTAATTTTGTCATCAGCAGATATACTGACAGGAAGTTGAAAGTGGAGTAGTTTGGGAAGTCGGGAAGGAAATATGATGTTTCTTACGATAAATGATACTAAGATTACCAAGTTGTGTTTAGAGTCCATCTGACACATGGAATTATGATTTTAATGTGAATCCAGTCTGATAGGTTATATGATTTGGGTGTTAAAAAATATGATGGCTCATAGACTAACCTGGATAAAATGGCAAGTGAAGACAGGAGGTTGTTGATAGTAAGAAATTCATGATATGTATAAAGTGGAAGTCATTATATGTTCAAAAATATTTAAGCAGAAATACTTGAGTAAGGAGGAAGGATAGGGAAGTGTGGTGATAGAATAGAACGCATGCTTTTAGGATTTTGCCATTATTTAGAATTTGGTGGTGATAAATTCTGTGACCTTTGTGTGTCTGAAAGAGAATGTGTTGGGGAGAGGGAATGTCCATGACAACTGATGATAGGGAAGTAAGTACAATGAGACCAGAATATTGGCCAGATCATTCACAATGATGCTTATGGCTCCAGGAAGAATTACTAGAGTTGGTAGGGAAAGACAAACTGGGGACTAAAATTTTCATTGAATGAGTGGGGATACCTGTTGAAATCAAGGGGCAAGACCAAGAAGTCCATAGATGAAGAGGAGAAGAGCCTGGTGTCTCTGTTGTGGATATCAGGCAAGCAGGATTTTTTGTGAGAAGGTAGAAGGTTACCATTTTGAAATATAAATGGTGAACAAGGGATATAATTATCCTACCAGTTTGTGTAAAAGAAATAACATAGCACTTGAGGAGGTGGTCGAGAAGGCAGTGCTCCCTGGCTGCAGCCACATTTCTGCCAAAGTAAAGAGCTAATGGGAATATTATGAGGTATTGTTGAGATGCAGGAGAATGGGATGATCATGTTTAAGGGATCCAGAGGGCACACTGAAAAGATTTACAAGAAAGGGAATATATGGGTGAATTATTTAGTCACCTTAAGAGAACAGAATGAGAGTGAACGTTTAGAAGACAATTGAATAAAGAAGAAAAACTTACTTTTCCTGCAGTGATTAGAGTAAGCAGACCTGGGAGGCACTGTGAACTAAATCCTGATAGTCTTTTAGAAATATTTTCATCTGTCTGAATCCTCTAAGAAGCACACACTAGGACAGAATTAGATGTGAAAGAGAATTTTTTGAGGTAATGCCTGTTCATGATAAAGAGGAAAGCAGGCAATTATAGGTAAAGAGAATCTTCTCTTCGGACCTTGATGTGGACCTGACCTGTGAAATAAATGATGGAAAGAGAGAGGTTGTTGTTAAAAGAGCCACAGGCAGTAGCACAGCTCTGAGAAAATTTTGGGCATAATGATTGGGGGTCCCCAAGCAAGGATTGCCCAATAGAGTGGTTCTATGTTGAAGAGTTCTATACCCTGACATGCTCGGTAAATGGCTGGGAACATGGCCTCATTTTATGGAAGGTACCAAGGAATCTCAGCCTCCAGTTAAGTCCCTGCAGAAGCATCTCTTGATACCTCCATGACTGTCACAAGTAAACAAGTAAAGTTCTAGTGCCGTCAGACTAAATAACTCAATTTCAGGGCAATTTCTTTTGAAGATATTCACTAACATAGCACATTTTTTCCCCTAGAATGAATCATAAACTTTTAAAACTTTCTCTTAGATTCACATTTTAGTACAAAGGACAGGGGAAAAAAATGATTTAAAAACTAAATAATATAATTATGCAATATGATAAGTTCTATAAACTTTCCCTATGATGTCTTTGAAGAAAAAATGAAGATAAATGACTTTATTATAGTGTAAATTGATGATTTTGCAATTTTTTGAACAGTCTTGGCCCCAAAATATTGAATTACTGATCAATGTTAGCATGCAGGAAATGTTTTAGTAACATTGTAAGACCTGGTCCTTAACTGTGTCCCACATGACTTTTTTTTAAATCAATGATTTAAACATATGAAAAGACATCAGCAGGTGGTAGGACGATGACGGGGAACACTAACTGTTTGGGCTGTGAAGGATAAAAGACTCGGAATCCAAAAAAATCTCAAGTGTCTGGGATGGCAAATCAGAAGAAATTAAATACAAGAAGACTGAACTCACAGTTCTAACATTGTAAGTGCAAGGTAGTGAAAATCACCTTCTGCTCTGCTCTGAACAGAAAGCACTGGCAGGACTGCATGCAGAGTCAGATGTCACGTTCTTCAAAGATCACTGATATTGGAAGAAGTTTCAGGGGATATAAACAGGACAGGCAGGTGACTTAAAGCTATGCCGCATACTGAATGCCAGTCAATAGAGGCTGGCACCGCATTAAATGAATTACATTTATCTTAGTCTTACAGTTAAATCTTAAACTTGTGAGGATCTTTCACAAAGCCTTCTATCTGATTTCTAAGGGCACCAAACACCTTCCTGCATTATGGCCTCTAAACGCACTCCTCTCTGTCCCTGAACACTCCACTCCCTTTACCCCTAGCATCAGTATGACCAGTCACCTCAGTGCTCCTGAGAATGTGTAAAGGTGCCTGTAAGCAGTTAGATGGGTGTAGACACACACGCACACCCACACACACAGGTGTCAAAGCTTGCTTCCCCAGTGTCTAACAGGATACCTGCCATATATGACTCATCCAGTAAGTACTTACTTAATCACTGATATGAGGAAAATTTTTAAGAAATGAATGTGGTTAGCCTGAGAGAAGATTCTTGGGGGAGGAGGGTAGATAATGAGTAATCTTTTAAAATAATTGAAGGACTTTCTTTTAGAAGATCTATTAAGCTGTTTCAACAGAACTTCTATGAGATCTATTAAGATGTACTAAGTTGTTTTGGTAACATAGTAAGAGGTAGACCTGAAAGAAACAGTTTAAAGCTCCAGGGTTAGATTTTGCTCAATAATTGGGAAAGCTTTCTAAGCTGGATAATTATCTAAAGCATAGACTATTTGTTAAAATTCTGAATATTCTGTCATTAAGATGTGCAGAAATCTTGTTTATTTCTTAGGAACATTTTCTTTTCACACTATAACATCTCTGAGATTAGTATGTCTCTTTCATGTCATACTGTCTTAAAATTACTATTATAATTATTATTTTCCATGCATTCCTGATCATCAGAAATTGTTAGCATTAAACGTAAAGAATAGTTGTTACTGAATTAAAAGATAATCGTGTCCCCTCCCAGGAATCAAATAGCTGTGGGAAGAAGGGCGTTCATGGTGAATGTTTAGTAACGTTAGTAGGTTAGTGATGTTCTCTTGCCAATGCTGTGGATACACAGAGGATGATTTTGTGTGAAAAAAATAAGCATCTTTGACTTGTAAGTTCGTTGATTCAAAATGATAACATTCTAGTGTTAGTGCAAGTTCATGTGCCCCATGCACAGTGAGGCCAAACAAACTGAAACAGCAGGTTTGGAGCAGAGAAAGGTTTATTTCAGTGCCACGCAAGGTGACAGGTGGCTTATGCTCTAAAACCCCCTGAGCTCCCGGAGGGTTTTGGCAAAGCATTTGTAAAAGCCAGTTTAGGGAGGGGGGTCACAGGGTATGCAATCAGCTCATGCACAATTCTGATTGGCTGAAGGTGAAGTAACAGGGCAGAGTCACAGGGGTTAACCTTATCAGTCCTCAGCTCCAGGAGGCCTGTGGCTACGTATTCATGGTCATCAAGTTGTTAACATCATCCATTTGGTGGGGGGTTTTCACATTTCACAACTCAGGAAATGTGCATCAAATACTCTTATCTAGCTACTTCAGAGAGAAGCTAAAGCAGAGGATATGGGGGGAAGGCCTGTCCCAGGAAGGTCCCATAGGGTCCTGCTCAGCTTCACTAGGAGTGTAGAAATTTTAGAATTCATTAACCAAATGATGTGCTTTTGTTTTTCTTTTTTTTCTTTTTTTTTTGCGGTACGCAGGCCTCTCACTGCTGTGGCCTCTCCCGTTGCAGAGCACAGGCTCTGGAGGCGCAGGCTCTGGAGGCGCAGGCTCAGCGGCCATGACTCATGGGCCCAGCATGTGGGATCTTCCCGGACCGGGGCACGAACCCGTGTCCCCTGCATCGGCAGGCGGACTCTCAACCACTGCGCCACCAGGGAAGCCCTGTTTTTCTTTTGATGTTTGCACAGAAGTAATGTATGAAAAACATCCATGCCCAAGTAAGTTTAAAAGAAGGCTTCAATAAGCATATAACTTAAATGCTGAGAAAGCAGTCTGTAGTTAATTGGCAGTGTTCTTCCTCCTTTCAAAGGGTACATAAAGTAACATGTGACTGGCAATCAATTTTATCTTATAGTCTATGAAGTATGATTTAGATTCTAGATTATGCTACCTTTAAAAGAGGGTGTTGGAGAGCATACATTAGAAATGCATGGACAGTTGGAACCTAACATATTGCAATTGCATTTTAACTTTAAATTTGTACGCTTAATGTTATGGGCTGAATTGCAGCATACCAAAAGATGTGTTGAAGTCCCACCCTAGTGCCTGTTAATGTGACCTTATACAGAGGTAGAAAATTTGCAAATGTAATCAAGCTAAGATGAGGTTATACTGAACTAGAGTAGCTCCTATTCCAACATGACTAGTGCCTTCATATGAAAAGAAAAGAGAGACACAGGGAGAAGAACACCATGTGAAGACACAGAGATACAGAAGGAAGAGGGCCAGGAGAAGATGGAAACAGAGATTGGAGTTATGTTGCCAAAAACCAACAGACCGCTGGGGCTACCAGAAGCTGGAAGAAGCAATGAAACATTCCTCCCCTGGAGGTTTCTGAGAAAGCATGACCCTGACAAAGCCTTGATTTTGAACTGCTAGCCTCCAGAAGTGTGAAACAGTACATTTATATTGCTTTAAAATCTGCCCTGTTTCCTAGAGTTCCCATAATAAAGTGTGACATACTGGGTAGCTTAAAACAACAGAAATGTATTCTTTCAGAGTCCTGGAGGCTAGAAGTCCAAATCAAAGTGTTTGCAGGACCATAGTCTCTCAAAAGCTTTAGGGGAGAATCTATTCCATGTCTTTCTCTTAGTTTTGGTGTCGCTGCTGGCAATCCTTGGTTTTCCTTAGTTTGCAACAGTGTAATTCTAATTTCTGACTCCATCACCCAATTCTCCCCGTGTTTTCTTATCTTCTTATAAGGACACCCATCATATCGGATTAAGGGCCCACCCTCTACCAGTATGACCTCATCTTAGCTAATTACCTCTGCAGCCATCCTACCTCCAAATAAGATAATTTTTTGAGGTACTGGGGGTTAGGACTTCGATATATGCTTTTGGAGGACATAATTCAACTCATAACATTTAGAAAGTTCACAAAATAATGTTATTTTCCATATTTGTTAGCTAAAAACCTCAAGAACATATCTTTAGTTTTATGATATTTAATTTAGTTTTGGTTTTTGGTTTAGTTTTGATACTTTAGTTTTGGTTTCTTGTACATACCTTTTAATCCATGTTATTAGACAAAATGCAAATTTGTGGTTACAAGGTGTCTAAATCATTTATTTTAGGTCTTATATAAAGACTTATACATGTAAAGAATGGTATTTCATCAGGAAGTCTGACATGTTAATTTTATTATTATATATATTTCACTGTCTCTGTTAGGAGGAAATAATAGAGACCATGTCTAAGAATCTGAAATTTTAATATTTGTGTTAATTATTAATGAGACAAGACTATCATATCATCTTATCTATTCTTTTAAAAACTAAACTTTTAAAATAGATAATTCAAAAAATAAATAAAATAGATAATTCAAAAGACATATGAAAGCCACAAAAATGTTTAAATAATCATCCTTTAACCTAATAGCAATAAGCTGCCAACTTAAAATGTGGTTATCAGTATATTCTGGATTAAACCAACTGTCTTCAAAGATTAAGTTGTCCAGCTGGTGTCCACTTTCCATTTATGACAGTTTAAACACTTAGAACTCATGTTTATAATATGTCTTCCTTCCCTAATAAATTGTTAAGTGATTTAAGTTTTCAGTGTTGTTCGTAGTAAGTGCCATGCCTAATATAATGAAATGTGTGAATCTTTCCTACAATAATTTGGTAATTTAATTGAAAGTATGTGGTATGTGTGTGTGTGTGTGTATGTGTGTATGCAAGACCATTTTGATCACTGATTCTACCCGCAGTAGGAATCAAAAAGAGCACTTCATTCAAAACGAATTTAGAATATTATTTTCATGGTTGAGGCACCACAAATTTCCCTTCCAGTAGACCTATCACAATTCAGAATGTACTAGCATCTAATGGGAACACACCATCTGTTAACAAAAATAAAATAAAATGGCTTGTCTCACATCTATCAATTCATCTGTCAGGTTTGGGATGAAGAAAAACACGAGTGTAAAATTCTAAATATTCTTCCATGGTTAGTAACCAGTGTAATTCATAGCAACACTCTAAGAAGCGTCCTAGGTTTTAGGCTTGTTTCTTGTCTTCTTTAAGGTCAAAATCCCCTCCTACTACAGAAAAATAAGAGAGTTTCTTTCCATGAAAAATGAGACAAGAGCTGGTGTGGGAAAGGCACAACCCTTTTAAAAGAATGATTGAACTAAGATAAGGGAATCTTAAAAGATTTATCCACAGGGCTTCCCTGGTGGTGCAGTGGTTGAGAGTCCGCTTGCAGATGCAGGGGACATGGGTTCATGCCCTGGTCTGGGAAGATCCCACGTGCCGCAGAGCGGCTGGGCCCGTGAGCCATGGCCGCTGAGTGTGTGTGGTGGGGAAGGGGTTTTTGTGGTTTCTGGGAGGCCAAGTTTATCCTCCAGGTATAAACCATGCGACCAAGGCTAAGCCAATCAATGCATTCTAGTCTAAGCCATAGTGGTTGGTTCATGTTTGCCTGTGACATAAACTGATCCAAGCACTGTGAGTCTCAGGATCTTTTCTGGGAGTTTGGGGTTCAAATGTGCGTGGTCTTTGATCAATGTGTATGAAAATGAATGTGGTGTGTGAAACTGTGCAAATATTTTTGCTACATAGTGTGAGGAGGGGAAAATCTGAGGATGAAGTGGGCACAGGGAAGAGTAAAGTCAGAAAAGCCCAGCACACAAAAGAAGCCAGGGCCCTGATGCCATGATGCACCTCTGGATCAAATCATACCTGAAGGAAGCCATGTCTCTGGACTTGGTGACTATATGAAAAGGTCAATTTTCAATTTTTATTTATATGACTTTGAGTTAAGTTTTATGTCACTCTGAACCAAAAGCAAACTTATATAACCCATCACTTAAGTTGCAGAATTGCAGGGTGGAAGAGAATTTTAAGATCAGCATCATGACAGCCTGCTGTGTTGGAGGAATTTGCTAGTATTATAGTTTGAGTTATTAAAATTTGGAAGCGTTTCCATTTAAAATAAGGACAAATATAGGGTTTTTGTATAATGACATCACTATCATTTAGCTGGGAGTAAGAGGAGTATTTTAATAACCACCTTGGCTAGAATAACACATAACTCATGCATTTTTTCCATTGTCTCAGCTCTTAGGTCCATGTGTGTTTACTGTGACTGTGAATATCATTCATCATGTTTTGCAGAGAGAAAGAGAGCAGCTGAAGATGAGCGATCTAGAAGTTTATTTCTAGAGAATGTTTCTAAGGGGATGAGACAATGAGCTAAAAACAGTAGCACTGAACCAGCCACCTAAAGACCTGCAAACCTTGAGATTCCTGATTCGATGACACCTGCATATGCAAATTAAATCCTAGAAACTGGCATCCTCTTTTTGTTTCCTTGTTTGTTTTTATGCTTTTATATCAAAGCATTTAATTTATTTTCATTCCTCTTTTGTCTTTCTACACTGTCAATATGTGTGATTTTTTTTAAATTTTGAAGATAGTCATTGTTGCTCTGAAAGATTCACTTCTCTTTTCCTGGCCTGTCAAAAGAATTCAGTGTCTTCACCTGTAACCATAAAATAAGGTTCAATTCATTTTAATATGACAGTTCCAACATTTGGGCAAATTACTTAAGCTTATTGTGACTCAGCTTCCTCAAGGTAAGTGGGAATCATAATACTTTTCTTTGAGGTTTTTAATGAGTTTTGAATAAGATCATGCAAGTAAAGTGCTTAGCACAGAGCCTGGCATATTTTAAGCACTAAATGATTGCTTCCATTTGTATGAAATGAATCTGACATATAACTTAGATGGCCTGTGGTATATCCTCAAATTTTCAAAGTTACATTGAGACTGGAGAAGAAAAAAACATGTAATATTTATATATTACAGACTCCAAAACATTTTGCTACATATCTTTCTTATTCTGAAGAGAAATGAATTTAGTATCATTATTTCCAATTTTCAGATGAGGGAACTGAGGCTCAGAGAAGTGAAGTGATTGCACACAAACAGAAAACGGAAAATTTACAATCCAAATCCAGGGGTTCTGACCCTTGACCCATATTCTTCCTGTTATGACCTTACTTCATTCAGCCATCATGACTCTTAGCTGAAAGAGCTCAGAAAACCTCTACCCAAGATCACATGTGTACAGATAAAGAGAGGAAGCTTGAATAGAGTGGAAATTAATAGAAAACCTGTCTAATAAATCGTCAAAGGTCAATAGAATATGTATAAGCAGGTCCAATGAATTTAATGCACTTTCATCATGTCTTAAAAATAAGGAGCTTTGAAAAACTGGGGCAGTTTTAGCCTATTCATAGACCTGGATTAAAGCATATCTAGAGAATAACTATACATATAATTATAATTATACAATTATAATTATAAAACATATTTATAATTGTAATGATCATATTTTGCATTAGAATAATACTTTAATTCTTTATGGTCATTTTATATATGTTTTCTCATTTTTTACTTGTAGCATCACTCTATGATATGCTCAGGAAAAATCTTTAAATATAAAAAGGTAAACATTGTAGATTAAGCAATATGAACAATCTCATTTAACATTTCTTATAAATGATCTGGATAAAACTATTTTACTTAGAAATTTCCAGACTTACATTAGAATGGAGTTTGGTGTGAGGAAGCGTCAAGTAACTAAGAATAAGCCTTGGAGCTGTATTTGGAGTAGATTTGGTTTGTAGGAATGTGTACTTTCTAGTGAGAACAAGCACAGTGTACAGCAAAACATTTGAAAAAGATAGTCCAAACACTATCACAATGATAAACTTTTCTCTTTTACTTTACAAGGTCAAGGCAAAAGTCTAGAAGTCACTGGAAGCAGGCTAATATAGTACTTCAAAAATATAATCAATTCAATACTTGGTATCACTGTTAAAGGAAGTAGAGATGATTTGTGTGAGAAGCTTTTTTTCATTTTGGGGAAGCAATAGTGCATGAGACTTGGAGTATTTTTTGCAATTGTGAATGCCAAGCTTTAAGAGAACGTTGATGGTATTATTACTCACCTGCTCATTTGCTTATTCACTTATTTACTCATTTAGTGACATAGTATAGTGTAGACATCTAATCTGACCAGCTGGTCAGCAGTAGCTTGTCTTTGCCAGTCGGCACCCTGCACAGGTTTCCACGCAACCGGACTTGACGATGGAGAAATCAATATAAGCAGTTGCTAGGGAGCTAGGGCTCCAGCTAGAAAGAGGAGAAAGTTTACAGATCTGGAGCAGGTGGTGAATAAACTGAGGGTAGAGCCAATCTAGTCATTGAGTGTTACGTATATCATGCTAAAGAGTTTAAGATTTTTCTGAAGTGATATAGGGAGTAATTGAGATACTCATGCTTTAAAACTGTTGTCAATAGAGACTTGTATTGCCACAGCCAAGTTAAGACTGAGTGAGTTGCTCCACTGGTCTGACTTAATGCTAATATATTTTGTAGTGCCCTTGTGAATCAGTAACATAACCTATAGGATATAATACATAATGGAAAGATTTTTGATATTTCTAATACCATTTATTAAACCTAATTTAGGAGCTGTAAACTGCTATTAAAATTTATTGGACAATTCATGCAATAAATGTCTCTTTCCATTCTTAAATTTCCATTTGTTCTGTTACAAACAGAACAGAGTGCCCAATAAATGTTTCCCTTTCTTTTGAATTGACAAAACTGAAACAAGACCTGATAATTCAGAACACAAAAAAGCGTTGCTAACTACCTACATAGTAATATGTGGTTCCAAGAGGGCTTCCCTGGTGAAGCAGTGGTTGAGAGTCCGCCTGCCGATGCAGGGGACACGGGTTCGTGCCCCGGTCCGGGAATATCCCACATGCCGCGGAGCGGCTGGGCCCGTGAGCCATGGCCGCTGGGCCTGTGCGTCCGGAGCCTGTGCTCCACAAGTGGAGAGGCCACAGCAGTGAGAGGCCCGTACCGCAAAAAAAAAAAAAAAAAAAAGATGTGGTTCCAAGAAACTTTATAAATAAACACAAGGAAATATCAATTTAGAACTTCTGTTTAGCTGAGTGAGACTCTAACTTTTATACGTCTGGGCTGTCACAAGAAATAGAGCAAACTAGACCTGAGAGCTGCATGTTTCCATGAATTCTAGTGGGAGAAGTAATACATTGCCTTTAAGTCGGAAGGGCTTTCAACCATAGTGAATAAGTGTGGTTCTCCACTATAAAATGGCTTAAACTTTCTTTGCTGACAATTTTATTTTTGATAATTGTATTTTGTTATGTATTTTATTATCCTAAAATTACTTGTGTAACAAAAGAAAATTATTTCCCTTTAGTTCCTTCTTTCCTCTTACATTTTTAAAATTTAATGGGGTTTGAAGAACCCTCTCACTGATGGTTAATAATGACGAGCAAATGTTTGCACCTGTCTTTGAATTGATACATACAAAATGTGAATGATACTGCTGAAAATAACAGTCATTAGAATAAGTGCATAATTCTTAACTTTAAAGACATTCCTTTAACCACGTGGAAAAACAACTCAAACATCAGTACTAATAAATACTTTCTTAAAATAAAAATCATCCATTTCCTTGAAGAAATCTTTAAAATCCAAGGAATAACTTCTGTTAAAGATATGTAGGGAGGCACTTGGACCTGCCCAGAGATTTTGGTGACCACTTTTGAGAAGTTATGATGAAAATTACTCTGGAAGTGTAGGTTTGTTTAAAAGATAGCATATTACTTTTACATAAAGTAACTTTAATATGATATCTTGCTTGATTTTCCCTGCACACTCTATTGTAGATTTTTTTTTTTTTAGACTACTGCCTTGGACTTAGGCCACTCATCCTACTCTACCCTTCCGTATCCTATTTTATCTTCCTTCACTCTGGCCTGATCTTATAATAACCTTGTTCTCTGAACATTCCCTAACTGTGGTATGCTTGCCTCCCTCTAACTTTAAGCATATAGATTTGCTATCCCACTGAACTACTTCTAGAACATTAGTTTGGACCCATTCTGCTTTTATTCTTAAGCATGGGGTTGAATTGATAGCTAGATAAATTGAACAAATGAGCCACAATGACTACCTACTAATTATTTCCTTCAAATGCTGGGTCTTATCTACTTGTTCCTTCAATCTAAACCCAAGGTTATCCACTCCCTTGAAAGTGGCAGAAATAAAATAATAGTAATTACTTCATGTCATATTAAGAAAAGCAGATACATCATTATTAAAATTAACTTTTGACTCTGATCCTTTAACACACTGAATCAACTTCCATTTATGTTATTATACTCCTCATAATTATAAAAATAATTTTCTTTCCTGTTCTCTACCTCTTTGCTAGTTGTCTTTCAGAAAGGAAAATTTAATACCAGGGCTTTTGAAATTTACCATGGTAGTTTAGGACTTTGTAATGAACACAGAGGCCATAAGGTATGGCCCCTCCCTTCAGGCAGTGCAGCCTACTAGCAGAGCTGTAGGATGATGACCTTGTTAAAAACTAAAGGCAAGTGACTATCAGTCAGGTTTTCCCATGAGCATGTGAGCCATGTCATCTTTGGGTCAAGAACAGGAACTAGCTGAGTCAGATTTAAAATATGTTAAATAGCTCATTTTCATAGAACTTTCAGTAAGTTTAATATATTTAAGTGACTTAAATTCCCTTTAGGTAGAACCAACAATGTCAGCCGCCAAGAATCTCAAGATTTACGACAACAAAACAAGATTTCGTATTTAAAGTATACAACATGATGATTTGACATAAATATATATAGTGAAATGATAGCTACAGTCAAACTAATTAATATATCTAGTCACATAGTTTTCTGTGTGATGAGAGCACCTGAAATCTACTCTCTCACCTTTTTTCTCCCTCTTTCTTAGAGCAGTGAGTGCTCCATGCAAATACTGTCATTGATTATGCTGTCTGGTACTGTCTACCCTGATTCTGCTGGAGAATAAGTTGTGTTTCTTAATAATCATGTTGTATATTGCCTTTAAATCGATTGTGCTACTACATCCCTAAATTTGACTGTAATGTAGGAGTATCAACTCATTCAACAACTTTGCAATTATATTTGACATTATCTACTAAAACTAAACATATACCAACCAATGACCCAGAAATTCTATTCCTATGCAAATTCCAAAGACAAATGACTATACGTGCCCACCAAGAAACCATGACTAGAATGTGCATAGCAGCTTTACTCACAATATCCCCAAACTGGAAGTAACCCAAATGTCCATCATCAGGAGAATGGATAAACAAATTGTGATATATTCATACAAAGGAATACTGCATAGTAATAAAATGAATTAACTAGAGATAAACAAACTGATAAAAAAAAAATTTCTTCTTTAGCTGACATCTACCAGTTGAGTCCTGTGTAATGTGCTAAGTGCTTTACATGACTTCTCTCCTTTAATTTAACTCCAAAACTTTATGAGGCAATTTTTCCTATCTGCATTTACAGCGTAGAAATTTGATACTTGAAGTTAAATAACTGTTCCTAGATGTCTTAGATAAAAATTGATAAAGCCAGAATTTAAACTCATGTGTTCCTGACATCAAAACATCTACTCTTAGCTGCAGTGTTAGACTGCCTATCAAAACACTCTTCACCTCCAGGAGTCACTATCCATAACCTCACACAGATCAAGAAGCTCATTTCATAACGTATATTTTTAGAGTAAATTCCTTGTAAATTACTTTGTCTCTGTAGTAAAGGAAGTAGAGCCTAGAACTGCTTAGAATCTAAGGTGAATTTGTAGGGTGAGTACGGAAATGGCTGGAGAATGAATGAGCCACCCTTGTTATCCTGCAGAGTCTGAACAGTCTAGAGTATAAACATAGTGTTATATAATTTTAAAGGATATCACTTCGTATAACTTATCTGCAAACTAAATGTTCTAGTACTTCTGTGGTTTGCAGGTGTACATTCACAGATGTAGCTTTGACGCTTTGCCAGTCGTTGCATGGCAGCCAATCTTGTTTGTGGAACATGGAATTAAAGCCACCAATAAATGTTAATAATGTGCTAAACTTTATGAATAGGAAATTTTAGTAACCCTTAATCACTCACTTGGTACATTACTAGCAAAAAGCCTGCAGTTTAAGATTCAAAATTAAAATCTATGCAATAGTTTGTTAACAACAGTAAGAGCCACTGAGGGGGCTCAGTTTGCAGCCCACTTTTATGTCCCTTTACCTCCATGTGACTTCATGTCATATTTGAGATTCAATTCTAGGATAATAATTAAACACAGTTTCAAAACTATTAAAAAGAACAATCATTTCCTCAAAGCTTACTTTTGAACGGCTCATTATTTCATTTCTGTTTGTGCAAGGGTATTTATCACTTCGCACTATTCTGCCACCACCTGATCCTTATCCGAATGGATAGAACTTATCTTTTTGACTCACCTCTCAGGGCTACTGTGGCTAAAGATACACAGAGTAACTTTATCTATGTTAGAAGGCAATTTTCCATGCTAGTTCAAAGGTATTCAAGCTCTCTGCAACACTCTGAGTTATACAGCCATTATTAGTTAAACTTTTAAGTCAGAACTAAGTAGATTCAAACAGCACACTCTGGCTTGCTTCTCCTAATGCTCTGTAGTTCCACTTTCCCCACTAGGGATCTAGGGCCAGGTCCTGGGGCATTTTGTTTGGCTTCTTCTGCTTATCCCATGAAATCACGTGCACCTATAGTGCCAATCCCTTCTTTTTCGTGAGTTCAAACACTGAAAAGGACTGACTAGAGTTTGAAACTGGCTATGTGACCTTGAACAACCAATCAAATTCTTCAGTACTTGATTTTCTCATTTGTAAAAATAAGAATAATACTCTCAGGTTTGTTGTTATAGTTTTTCACAAAATGTTCCTTCCCAAATAGTAGACCCAAAATTTTTCCTGGAAAAGATAGATTCTAGAGAGAACAAATTTGGAAAATTTTAAATATCGTATCTTAATTTTTAAGTATCAAAATTACATTATTACATTAGTGATTCTGAGTACTAAAGTAAGAAAACTTGTTTACATGAACTCAACATTTCCCAGAAATTTTGACTACAGAAGCTGTGTGTTTAGTACTTGTTAACCTGGTAGAGAACTAGAGGCCGCAACGTGAGAGGCCACAACGGTGAGAGGCCCGCGTACAGCAAAAAAACAAAAAACAAAAAACGGGAAATTTACAAAATTTTATGTATCTATATAAGAATACATGTATGTATAAAATGCTGTGCCATTTAAAATAACATTAAAACATTCAAAACCATATAGATTAAGAAAATTATAAAGATATTCATGTAAAAACAAGCACCGGATTCAAGATTGTGGCTTTCTCTTGGAGGAAGAAGTGATGAAGAGAGAACACCTAGTGAGGCGTCAATGATATTGGGGAAGAAATAAGATGCACATTACCT
Source organism: Monodon monoceros (assembly GCF_005190385.1). Taxonomy (NCBI): domain Eukaryota; kingdom Metazoa; phylum Chordata; class Mammalia; order Artiodactyla; family Monodontidae; genus Monodon; species Monodon monoceros. Next base: position 87,623,941 of record NW_021703784.1, on the reverse strand, counting down.
AAATTATTTTAAAAATTCATAATGTTAGATATTAAAGGGAAGTGTGAGTTTATAAAAGAGGATTTTATAGGTTTTTACACTTTGGAAAAAAACAAAGGCTCTAACTGGAACGGAGCATACTAAAAAGTATTAGAGATATCATGATTTTAAATATCCCCCAGATTCAAGGATGCAGACAGAGATGGCTAGTTGCCATCAGGCTGCTCTTTACCAACTGCTTTGTAAATAGTTATAAAAAATCTTAAAATACTTCTTTAATTATATTGGCATTGATCCTTTCTTTTTGGTATTTTGTGAAACACTTATTTACATGTTGCACTTATTCTCTAGGGCTTAATTTTGTGAGCCTCAGAAGAAAGTTAAATATGTTCTAAGATTATATAAGCTCAAACGTTATATTTAAATGATCAAGAGTCGCTAAGGCAAAATGTCAGCAGGATTAACAATACTTTGCTAAGAAACTAGTTCCATATAATAGAAAATATAGCCCTGGACCTATATCCCATTAAAATGTAAATAGACAGACATCCCAACATGTTTCCTCCAAACGTTTTTTCATAAGTCAAGCTGCATTTTATGCAAGAGGCTGTAGCTAAAATTGTCTTGTTTCACATCTGCATTGTGATTACTAGAGGTTTTAGCATTTGATGTCAAAAGAGATGAAACTCACATCCAGAAATCCATCTGGAGAAAAGTGAGGGTAAGCTTTCATTCCTTGTATTTTGTATTATGCATTAGTGGATCAGATCCAGAAAGTTTACTTTAGTTTGAACCAACTTGGAAAAGCTATTTTTTTTAAAAAAAAGGGCAGATTATTTAGTTAATGTGAGATGCTTTAGATGGAGTAGACAACACTCCCATATTTCAAAGTTTTGGGTTTTTTTAACATCTTTATTGGGGTATAATTGCTTTACAATGGTGTGTTAGTTTCTGCTTTATAACAAAGTGAATCAGTTATACATATACATATGTTCCCATATCTCTTCCCTCTTGCATCTCCCTTCCTCCCACCCTCCCTATCCCACCCCTCCAGGCGGTCACAAAGCACCGAGCCGATATCCCTGTGCCATGCGGCTGCTTCCCACTAGCTATCTACCTCACGTTTGGTAGTGTGTATATGTCCATGCCTCTCTCTCGCCCCGTCACAGTTCACCCTTCCCCCTCCCCATATCCTCAAGTCCGTTCTCCAGTAGGTCTGTGTCTTTATTCCTGTCTTACCCCTAGGTTCTTCATGACATTTTTTTTCTCTTAAATTCCATATATATGTGTTAGCATACGGTATTTGTCTTTTTCTTTCTGACTTACTTCACTCTGTATGACAGACTCTACGTCTATCCACCTCATTACAAATAGCTCAATTTCGTTTCTTTTTATGGCTGAGTAACATTCCATTGTATATATGTGCCACATCTTCTTTATCCATTCATCCGATGATGGGCACTTAGGTTGTTTCCATCTCCGGGCTATTGTAAATAGAGCTGCAATGAACATTTTGGTACATGACTCTTTTGGAATTATGGTTTTCTCAGGGTATATGCCCAGTACTGGGATTGCTGGGTCATATGGTAGTTCTATTTGTAGTTTTTTAAGGAACCTCCATACTGTTCTCCATAGTGGCTGGACCAATTCACATTCCCACCAGCAGTGCAAGAGTGTTCCCTTTTCTCCACACTCTCTCCAGCATTTATTGTTTCTAGATTTTTTGATGATGGCCATTCTGACAGGTGTGAGATGATATCTCATTGTAGTTTTGATTTGCATTTCTCTAATGATTAATGATGTTGAGCATTCTTTCATGTGTTTGTTGGCAGTCTGTATATCTTCTTTGGAGAAATGTCTATTTAGGTTTTCTGCCCATTTTTGGATTGGGTTGTTTGTTTTTTTGTAATTGAGCTGCATGAGCTGCTTGTAAATTTTGGAGATTAATCCTTTGTCAGTTGCTTCATTTGCAAATATTTTCTCCCATTCTGAGGGTTGTCTTTTGGTCTTGTTTATGGTTTCCTTTGCTGTGCAAAAGCTTTGAAGTTTCATTAGGTCCCATTTGTTTATTTTTGTTTTTATTTCCATTACTCTAGGAGGTGGGTCAGAAAGGATCTTGCTGTGATTTATGTCATAGAGTGTTCTGCCTATGTTTTCCTCTCAGAGTTTGATAGTTTCTCGCCTTACATTTAGGTCTTTAATCCATTTTGAGCTTATTTTTGTGTATGGTGTTAGGGAGTGATCTAATCTCATACTTTTACATGTATCTGTCCAGTTTTCCCAGCATCACTTATTGAAGAGGCTGCTTTAGATGGAGTAGACAACACTCCCATATTTCAAAGTTTCTTTATACCTGAAAGACACTTCATTATAATGAAGCATCTGCATATGTTTACCGAAGTTTTTCTCTAGTCAGATATCACTATACTGATAGCAGCTTGGGAGTAATATAGCCTGGTAATTAAATCTGTGCTCATCATTCATAAACTACATGCATGACAAAGAAATAAGTTCCCTCACCTCTCAGGGTTCATTTCCATCATCTGAAGTGTGAATAATAAGCACATCTACCTTGTGATGCTTTTGCACAGATCAAATGACATAATGTACCTAAGATGGTATCTTGGACAGACTAGGGTGATTTCAGAAAGGAACACACACACACGTACACAAAGAGAAAAATTAAAGTTGTCCTGAGCTTATTCCTGCAGGACATATATAAAAGGTAAATGGAGGGTACTTTTGAGGGTAAATCAACTAGGACAATTTTCTAGAAGCTGTGTATTTTCTTCTCATAATTTGTTGTTTAAAAAATTATTAAATAAAGACCACTTCAAGTATAATGGAATCTACTTGCAAAAACTTTTAAGTTTTTGTTCTACAACAACAAAGAAAGTTAAAATCATGTACCATGAATTATATAATTGATAATATTATTGTGGAGTTATTTAGGAGTTGAGTACAAAAAAGGGAAAAAAGTAATAAAAATAACCTTAGATTAAGTTCTTTTTTTCCCCTAGATTCTCTATTTGCTTAAATTTTATATGGGTCAGTTCATATTTGCTAAAGATAAGAGATTGTTTTGAATTTCACTTAGCTTCCAAACATCTGGACTAAGTTGTGACACATAAGGGATGATATTTAATGAAAGATGAGCTATAGATTTTATACTAATTTGGGTATCACCAGTGCCAAGGTCAGCTCCTCAGGGTAACAGTGCCAGACATCATGGTTAGTCTTCATGGGTGGCCTTGTTCTCTGATGAGAATCTGCAGTTCAGTGGACATTGCTCATGACTGAAGGGCTCAAAGTGAATCAAATAACAGGGATCATATGGGGCTTCCCTGGTGGCGCAGAGGTTGGGAGTCCGCCTGCCGATGCGGGGGGGGCGGGTTCGTGTCCCGGTCCGGGAGGATCCCGCGTGCTGCGGAGCGGCTGGGCCCGTGGGCCGTGGCCGCTGGGCCTGCGAGTTCGGAGCCTGTGATCCGCGGTGGGAGGGGCCGCAGCGGTGAGAGGCCCGTGTGCCACAAAAAAAAAAAAAAAAAAAAATTGACTTCATGTCTATGTACAAAAAATATTCCCTTCAGAGATACAAGATCAAAGAAGTGAAAAAACTCTTACACATTCCTCTTAGAAAATTTTTCTTAGTTCCAGTTAGGTACAAACATGACATGATAGTAACATATGAAATTCGCTCTCAGTAGAATGAGCTTGAAAAATATATTCTTGGAAACTTCTTTTTGAATTACTGACCCGTTACCCCCAGTATTTCTAAACTAGAATTCATCTAGGAAAAATTTGCTTGATATGGTACTCTGGGAAGAACGTTTTGGACTACTCTACACACTATATTCCAATGGAGAATACACTATGATAATAGATGCCATGCTAAAAATTATGCCCTGACTACAACAAGAAGAAAATTAGAAAACGTCCTAAAACGTATATTATTTAAGCAATTTTTTATCTTAAGAAGATAGGGAGATTTGAATACGTGAGATTTTAATTGGATTTTTACAAAAGTATTTACAGTTCTCACACTAATATTTTACAGCGAAACCTAGAATGAGCTAAAATTTCATGTTTTAATGTCCATAATTACAATGGCAAGAGACAGCTATGTTAAAATTTGAAATAAAATGATATTGTTTCAAAGATAAAACTGACTATCTCACAGCTGTTTAACTTCAAATATGTCATTTAAGTTTTGGGGACCTGTGTTTATTAATCTTTAAAAATGAATATAATGTCTCACTTGAAAAGTGATGTCAGTCTCCATTTTTTCCACCCCCCCCCTTAGCCTATAGCGATAATAGATGCCCACCTCAGTGTACTACTGCCCAATCAATGAGGCAGTGGGGTCCAAGGCTGGTGGATGCATATTCTGAACCAATTCCTCAGTAGCAGACAGGGTCTGGAATTAGTTTAGGACAGAGATTTCTTATATCACAGAGCACAGCCAATATTCTCTGTTTTATTATAGCACATGAGTTATATTTATTTAAAAGTCTTTTTCACAAATCAACACAAATTATTTAATAGAAACAACTACATATAATGATTGCTAAAATCTTTCAATATAGCTATCTTCCAAGACCAGGAAGCTCATATCCTACTCTATAATACCAAGCACAATTTAAAATGACATTGAATATATTATTATAGTAGATAAATCAAGTAGAATTGAATTTCAAATACTCACCCCGCAAAATATATGATCAAACGGATAGGATCTGAATCTATGAAAATTTCTACCCTTATTTCATACTCCTTCCCATGAATGGTGTTTTCGCATATTTCCAGCAGTTGTATAAATGAAATAGAGGGTATGCTTTATTGACTCTCTGATGCAAGCCCTCCATATATAAGAATTTATACAGTAATGTTATTAACTTTTACTTTAGGACCAGATTTATCTATGTAATTTCAGTCTTGCGTTACTCTAACGTGGTTGTAGGATTATAGAAATGTAAAACATTCACTCTAAAGAGTGATAGGTAAAGAAAAGTCTTCTCTCTGTTATTCTCTTTTATTTTCTCTTTGGTTTTTAGGTGATAGCATTCTGTATTGTCAAGTGGATAATATAAAACTCTGCCTAAAATCTTTAAAACTTAAAATCTTCTTTCAAATCATAATTAACACCCAGACTGAGTTTCATGACTAAATAGCTTTTGAATTCTTATCTATGCGTTCTAGAAGTCTTAGCTTTAACCTTCATATTCCATTTTTATACGATGCCTGTAAGTGATGGTTGAACCCTGAACTGTGTTACATTGCCCCAGTAGTCTTCTTGTGTTTTTAAATTCCCTTATGTCCTACTCTCTGATTTATTAGATTTTGCATTTAAGAAACCTATTTCAATTTTAAGCCTACTCAGACCTTTCTGTCTAGGTTAATTCTTTGGATCTTTGAATTATAAAAGGTGTTTACCAGTCCTTTCCTGTCTACTGTATTTCTAATCTCTTCTGGCAAATTTAGAATTAATTTGCCAATAAGATGACTGTGTACATTCTGCTGCTGAAGGAGCAACATTTCTACTTTAAAAGCAGAGTGGGGGTAGGCATTAATTTTACACCCAAACAGCCTGAATGTTGTGTTCTATAACTGTCCTTACTTGCTACTGATTGGGAAAATTTGGCGATCTCTTTGTGTTGCAAATTCCTTCCAGATAAAAAGAAAACGATACCTACCTGGTTGTGCTGGAAGAGTGTAAATTATTCACATTCAGCACTCACTAAGGAATGGGCACTGACAACTGTCTAAGCATTGTTTGGGAGCTATATCTATATATAGATATACATATACGGATTGATCTGCTTAAAAATCTTTGTCCTTGTGTAAAGTCTTCCTTCTGAAAGCCCTTTTCTTGTGGTAATCATGGGCCATGGGGATTACATCTTATAATTGCTCATGTATATACCTTTATTGTTTGGGGGTGTTTTGGGGTTTTGTTTTGTTTTGTTTTGGGGGGATTGTTGTTTCTACGCTAAGTGTCAGGCTGAGGTGTAAACTTAGCGTCTTCTTAGATCTTTCCCTAGGAATTTGCTTTCTAATTTTCCCTGTATATGCAGTTGTTTTTGAATATCTTAGTCTTTAATGGCTGGCTCGAAAAAGAGGAAAAAGCAAAAAATGAAGGGGAAATAAAAGGATGCTGATCCTCTAAATCCCCTGGAAGTTAATTCATCCAGAGGGTGAGGAGCTTGCAGCAACAATGGCTACCTACCTATCCTTCTACACCTCTGTGATCAAAAGCAGCAATTAGGAATCTGAAAACAGATCATAATATTTGGAGAACCCACCCCAAGTCCTACACTACCGGCAAGGTGCTCCAGGAACTCATACACAGCTGCTTACCAGATGGTTGGGGCTGGTGGATTTAACCTTATTGTGTTAAAAAATGAAATTGATTCACTGTCCAAGTCTTTCCCTGTAAGTTGCAAGCTTTCTACAGATTCTAGAGTTCCAAAATAATTATATCAGATTGATTCTGCCAGAACAATTTTTGTCTAGATGGGGAGACAGATTCCTGGTGCTTCCTACCTCTCCATCTTCCCAGAAACCTCTCTTGAGTTTCTTTTAACAAATGTGTTTTGAAGTGATTATAGCACAACATTAGAACTAAATTTCAGTCAGGAAGTTGGTTGTAGAACATGGACTAATTATTTCTCTGATGTTCAGTATTTTTAAGATTGCATAATCTTGAGGTCAAGGAATTAATTTCTTTAAAAAAATTTAGCGAAGAAAAAAGACACTGCTAAAACAATAAAATCAGCTTCTTGATTACTTAGATATGGCTTCTCATGAAAGCAATGTGAGGCACAACTCTAATATTCATGTGGCTTTAGACCGTAAACACAGAAATTAAAATGAGCAGCATACAATTAAAGATATGATAGGTGTATTAACCAAAATAGGAGAAAACAAGCACAGTCTTGGGGACTCATCAGCATTTAGAGTTCCTTGTTTTGTCTCCACACTCAGGTTACCAATATGCAGTTAATTCACTGTGTTATCTTCCCTAAGTCCTCTAGGAGAGCTGCCAGCCACTGGTTTCTCTTTGATAAATAGAAAGCAGCTAGTGTCTCAAGGATGGCTATTAATCTCCTCACAAGATGAAAGTACTGTAAGTGGAGAAAACTGAGCAATGCATTATAGTTAGGGATTCATACACTCCCTACTTAGGAATAAAAGATCTTTGAAGCAGTTTTTCCCTGGAGGATGGATGTTTTAATTGTTACATAGTTATTTTAAGAAATCAGGATACACCAAAAAGAGTAAATTTAATAAAAGCTTCTTATTTGGAGTAACTATTGCCTTAACATACATATTTGATCGAATTTCTTGTATTGGATTATACAAAAGAAAAACCAACCTGGTCTATTCCAGGAGGTGCCAACTAACTAGAGTTTTTCTTCTTGGTAATTGTTTAGCTTAGTTATGTCATCTACTTAGCTATATTTTGAAGCTAAAAAACTGCAATACAGTGATTTAGGTTTTAGAAAATGAGTTTCTTTAAAAGATTAGTACATCTACCTCAAATTCTATAGTGAGCACTGGAAAATCTTAGTACTCTTCAATATTTTGTATATGAGAATCCCTTTTTATTGTTATGCACATTACTTAATATCTTTTATATTATCTCAATATCCATCAATAGAAAAAATAAAGATCCAAAAGTTCTGTAAAAGTACAGTTAAAAGAATATGTTTTATTAATCAAAATAGTCATCTAATCTAAAAGAAATTAAATGAGTTATTATGTAACATGTAATAATTCATATCACATATTAAGGGCTCAATAAATATATGTTTTCATCATTTTATCCTTAAAATAGTAATATGAGTAAAATCATATTCAATCCACAGCTTTTGCATATGAATTCAATAATATTTTGCAATAATTCAGTAGCTTTCTCACCGAATCTGTAATTAGAAACCCAGGTCCTCATATAACAAAACATGTAAAGACAAAGTATATAAATGTATAAATCAAGAAAATGTTTTCTCTGAGAATTCCAAAGGCTTTGTTAATCTGTGTAGTTGGGAATCACACAAAAGAATTTGGAATGCCTTTGTTTCCTTGTGCTTATATCATCTGTTTCTTTAGGTTAGCCAACCTAGATTAAAACAAAACTATTGATTAATCAAATCCTAGAAATGTTTAATAAGCAACTACTTTGTATAAAGCTCAAAGGTAAATACTATTATTCATGGAGTTTCCAATCCAATGGAAGTAGATGGAGGCTAAAATAATTAGTTGTGATAAAATGAATTTAAAGTAAGCCAATGGGCATACAAGAAAGGGGAGGTTAATTGGTATAGTTGATCAATAAATAAATAATTGTTAATTTCATGGATTTCAATGACTAGATAACATCTTAGCGCATTAACTTCCAACAAGTTTTAAACAAAAAAGTGGGACCACAAAATTAAAAAAAGAAAATCACTAGGAAGTACAACAAAAACCTCGGAAATCTGAGAGTTTTTGCCATTCTTAAAAAAAAAAAGTTTAATAAAGTACTTTGGCATCAAACCTAAAAACAAATGCTTTTATTATTTTTTTAAAGGAAAGATTATCTCATCATTTCAGCACACTCTTCCACTTTGAGTTAGAATTATTTGTTTCTAAACCAAGAATTAATGGAAAATTGCCAATAATTTGTGGAAAACATATTCAGTTATTGTTCTTAAGTGATTTTTTGTCTTTTTAGCCACAACAATTTTCTACCCAACATTTTTGACAGTTTTTACAATATATCTCATAAAAAAAGTCCCAAAGTATATTAAGAACTTCCACCTAAAATTTCCTTATATAAGCCAAAGAATAATGTTAGTTAAAACTTTTGAGTATAAGAATATCTTTTTCTCCTAATATAACACGTAATTCTATATTTTGTCTTATAAAATGATGTATTTTTACAGATTGCATGTGTATGTGTGTATATATACTGTTAGCTCATAGATTATATAACTCACTTTTTTTCCTCCCATTTTTTGACTGGTTGATAAACTGCTATAATAGTCATGAACGTAATACTGATATATAAGGAGGAAGTAGTGACATTTATGATTTTGCTACAGAACCACTTTCATTTACTATAGTTACAAAAGTTGGCAGGGATTTTGATTTAATACTTCGGGGCTCTGAGTATAAATATATTGATCAAGAGTTTTTTAGAGTCAATAAATGTATGTCTCTCATATAACTGCTCTAATGCTTCATACATCTAATTGATATCATGATTATTAAAGTAGAATTTCACTTGAAAGTAATCTTAAATATATAGTGGTTTTGGTCATTTTACATTTTCTAAATTAAAAAATATTGAACTGTCTGTGTACACACATGGAAAGCTGTGAATGTTTTATAGTAAACAATTCTTAACTATGAAAGGCATGGGATAATCATCCAAGTTTCTTTCTCCTAGTGCCATTCCCTAAAGCTTTCGTGCAGTGTTTGTTTATGAGGGAAAAGGAGGAGAGACAGCCTCATTTTCATTTTCTAGGATATCCTGATCAGCTCTTAAACTGCCAAGATTGACACACAAGTTAATTTTTTTCTATAGGAAGTGGACAATGAATCCACACAGAGCTACAGAGCTCTAATTACAGCCTTGTCAGCAAGCTATGTCTTACTACAAATAAAATAATAGAGAGCTGTGTTGTCATATGCTTTTGAAAGTCATGGAAAAACGCATTCTAGATCTTCTAATCAGGGCTACTCTTAATCATTTTTATGCAATTTTACAACAGATATAAAATACTAGATGTCCTATGCGATGGTTAGTATTGCAGTAATTAAACCCCAAAGCCCTGCCTGCTGCAGTTAGGAGGTTGGATTAGGGTATTAGAAGACAACTGTCACCCAATTCTTCTTACTTTTTGTCTTGAAGCTTAGTTACACAGAGTGGATTAGTAAACACATTTTTGTTATTGAAACATACATGATGTTCTTATAAAATTCATGTATTAATTCATTTATATAAAGATAATTTTTTAATCCACCATGCAAACCAAGAGCTAGAATATTTCAAATAACTTATGTTTGTTTATTGGAACAATTCCTGTCCCATCCTACTGCCTCCCATAGAATGATTCACTGCTGTGACTTTGGTTTTTTGTCTAGTTTTTCTTGTTCCAAATTTTATAAATTAGGTAGTGCTCTGGGACTACCTCCAGCTTTATTTGTTAAACGTTCCTTTATTTTGCCAGTGACTAATGCCATCTCCACCATGTATCAACATTCTATATGTACATTAGTTTGTTAGAGGCACAAACTCCATTGTGTTCCATTAGTCAATTAGTTTATCCCTCTACAAATATACACTGTTTTAACAAATTAAAAATTGACTTTTTGCTTAGACTCATTCTAGAAAATTCTCCTAATCCCTCATTTAACTCTATTCAAGAAAAAAATTAAAGTTTCAGATAATGTGCCCCACAAAAAGGAAACTATTATTTTTAAGTCACTTTCAGATACTATATAACTGGTTAGCATTTGATAGAAAATCAGAGGAAATTTATTTCCTTTATACAATAATGCCGAAATTTCAGTACTTAAATTATTTTTTCATAGAATTGTATCCAGAGAAATTTCTTCAAGTCAATGTAGAGATGCTCAGGATTTCTTCTCTTAGCTACATTTGTATCACTTGCACCTGGACAATGTTTTTGTTGTAAAGTAAGAAAAACTGGGAAAACAAAACAAAAAGAAAAAGAAACATGCGTATGTATGAAGACAGCAAGGCCTCCTGAGGCATCCAAGAAAAGAAGTGCAATAACCCTTGAAAGAGGGAAAAGGTATTCAGGTGAGCCCAACAATCCACCATATTTTTCTTTGTGGAGCCCTTTCCAAGCCTTAAGTGGCACAGAGAGAGAGGCTAAAAAGCTTGATAGAGGACAACCAATGTGATGCAGAGAAGCTGTAGAGATTTCAGCAATTTCATAGAAACGGAGAAAAGAAATGAGATTTGGGCTTGGCAACCTCAGCAGACAAAGCCAGTGTAGCCAAGATCCTGGAGAGAAGAGATGTGCATAGAAGGCTGAACGTGACACACTGACTGGCTTTCTCCTCACATTATTATCTAAATTGTAACATACTCTGGGACAGATGCTAAGGATTCTTGTGGAAAATAGCTGAAATGTTTAATGGAGTTTTTGACAGTCTTACAATGCTGAATATTTAGCTTTCCTAAAAATAAAGTTGGAAGGGAGTGCACCTGAAATAGATCAAGCAAAAAATGCATGAAAAACAGCCTTCAGTCAGCTTAGTTGCTTATGGATTGAGGTGGTCTTCCTCTACTCTAGAAGTTTGAGTCAGGATTGGGACTTCCTTCCTTCTCTGGAGGAAGATAACATCATCCAAAGCCTCTATCATGTTTCATAACACAATGGCCTGACACACAGTGAATTATTATCAGGCATTCTAAAAGGAAGGACTAAGAAAAAAAATTGGTAATAGAAACAGTTTTGAGGTAGCCCATATACTGAAGTTTTGGATATGAACTTTAAGTGTGATTAGTATGTCAAGAAAAATGAATAACACAATGGAGAATCGAGCTAGATTGCTGGAATATATATTTAAAAAATAAGATGGTAATTTTAGAACCAAATGGGTTAATACTGTAAAATGTAAACATTATGGATGGGATTAGAAGCATACAGAAAAAGTGAAGAGCTGACTGTTGAACTGGAATGGAATAGGTTAATGACACTATCCAGACTGAAACACAGAGAAGAAGAGGAAGAAGAAGCAGCAGGAGGAGGAGGAAAGGGGAGGAGGAGGAGGAGAAGGGGAAGGAGAAGAAGAGAGAAAATGCAAGAGACGTGGGATATTGTGAAAATATATAACTTCAAAGAATTATCAGAAGCAGAGAAGAGAAAGATGGGAATAATTGATATTCAAAAAGGTAACAGCCACAGTCTGTTCAATAAGTGGTGCTGGGAAAACTGAACAGCTACATGTAAAAGAATGAAATTAGAACACTCCCTAACACCATACACAAAAATAAACTCAAAATGGATTAAAGACCTAAACGTAAGACCAGGGACCACAAAACTCTTAGAGGAAAACATAGGAAGAACACTGTTGACATAAATCACAGAAAGATCTTTTTTGATCCACCTCCTACAGTAATGGAAATAAAAACAAAAATAAACAAATGAGACCTAATGAAACCTAAAAGCTTTTGCACAGCAAAGGAAACCATAAGCAAGACGAAAAGACAACCCTCAGAATGGGAGAGAATATTTGCAAATGAAGCAGCTGACAAAGGATTAATCTCCAAAATATATAGGCAGCTCATGCAGCTCAATATCAAAAAAACAAACAACCCAATCCAAAAATGAGCAGAAGACCTAAATAGACATTTCTCCAAAGAAGACATACAGATGACCAAGAGGCACATGAAAAGCTGCTCAACAACACTGATTATTAGAGAAATGAAAATCAAAACTACAATGAGGTACCACCTCACTCCAGTTAGAATGGGCATCATCAGAAAATCTACAAACAACAAATGCTGGAGAGGGTGTGGGGAAAAGGGAACCCCCCTGCACTGTTGGTGGGAATGTAAATTGATAGAGCCACTATGGAGAACAGTATGGAGGTTCCTTAAAAAACTAAAAACAGAATTACCATATGACTCAGTAATCCCACTGCTGGGCATATACCCAGAGTAAACCATAATTCAAAAAGACACATTCACCCCAATGTTCATAGCAGCACTATTTACAATAGCCAGGTCATGGAAGTAACCTAAATACCCATCTACAGATGAATGGATAAAGAAGATGTGGTCTCTGTATTAAACAGTATATTACTCAACCATAAAAAGAATGAAATAATGCCATTTACAGCAACATGGATGGACCTAGAGATTATCATATTAAATGAAGTAAGCCAGAAAGAGAAAGACAAATATCATATGACATCACTTGTATGTGGAATCTAAAATATGACACAAATGAACTTACCTACAAAACAAAACAGACCTACAGATGTGGAGAACAGGCTTGTGGCTGCCAAGGAGGAAGGGAGGTGGGGGAGGGATGGATTGGGAGTTTGGAATTAAGAGATGCACACTATTATATATGGAATGGATAAACAACAAGGTCCTACTGTATAGCACAAGGAACTATATTCAATATCCTGTGAAAAACCATAATGGAAAAGAATAAGAAAAAGAATGTATATCTATATATGTATAACTGAATCACTTTGCTATACAGTAGAAATTAACACAACAGTACAAATAACTATACTTCCATAAAATAAATTTTTTAAAAAAGATTTCTTGTAGTACATTCCTAGGATTACCATTAAACAAATAGTAAAGTATTTCTTAGTAAACAACATAATAGATGAGAAAATGGAAAAAAAAATATACTTTAATTTTACAAAACGAGAAAAAAGAGAACATAGAATATGTGGAAAAATAAAATAAAATGATGTTAATTATAAATCTATCAATCAATAAATAAATTACATCAAATGTAAATAAACTAAATACTCTATTATAAATTTACAGATAAGAAAAATCGTATTCTCTGTGAAAGAAAGACATTTTATATTAATGGAAATAGGAATGTTGAAAATAAAATTATAGAACATGATTTGTCATGCAAAGACTTAAAAAAAAATAAATCTAGTGGAGCCATACAAATATCAAGTAAAATAGACCATTAGCATGAATTATTTCTAGAGATAAAGAGAAATGCTTCAAAATAGTATAAGGGTCAGTAAACCAGGAAGATGTAACAATCATAAATTTGTTTACAATTAATAACGTAGTATCATAATTAAAGCAACTACTAACAGAAGTAGCAAATACATAACCAAAATAGAGGACTTGAGCACACCTCTCTCAGCAACTGATTGAATCAGCAGACAATTAGAAAGGACAAAAAAGGATCTAAACAACCCAATTTGCTAAATTAACTTCAGTAGCATATATAGAACACACCACACACCTGCAGAATATACATTTATTTTAACTGCATAAGAAACATTTAATAAAATTGCACATTAAATCTGAGGTATGTGGTAATAATACGCCATGATACTTTGCCTGAAATGCATATGACTTAGTTATTTATTGCTGCAAAATAGGCCACATCAAAACTTCACGGCTTCAAACAAGAAATATTTTATTTATCTTCTACAGTGTCTGGGTTATCTAGAATCACCTACCCAGTTTTCTCTTGGTTTCTTAGGAAGGTATAGTCACTGTTGGCTGAGGTTGCAGTTCTATTTGGGCTCTAAGTGGATAGCGGTGGGTATGGATTGTTGGCTGGGAATTCTGTTCTGTAGAAAGAAACATTTTAGTTCTCCTCCATGTGATCTCTCCCTGGGGCTTGAGGTTCTCACAGTACAGGAGTTCAATTTTCAAAACAAGAATTCTGAGACTAATTGTGGTGCCAGATCTTAAGGTAATTTTTTCAACCTATCATATCAATAATAATGCAGGTCTCGTTTATGAGTTCAGTAATTCACAACAAATCTATTATTTTACTTTACAAAATTCTGAAATCAAGAACTACAGTGATATGCATAAGTATTGGAAATACTGCAACCAATGACATAATGCAAAGAAAACAAAACCAGATAATCTGTGGATACATGGTGTTTAGGTTCAGATGTGACATTAGAACTAAACCTCTTTGTAAGAGAGAAAAGCATCCATGTTAGAATAGGCCTCCTTGGGTTTCAGAATAAATAGTACATATAAATCTATATAATTAACTTACTTTGCCTTAATGCATTGAAATTCTTCACTTTGCCTCTATAGCCACAGCCAGATTTTAGGGAAATTCGGAGAACTACATTAGTTTGAGTAACTTAAAGCTTGATGCACCTTAAAAGCGTAATACATTTTACTTTGTGGATTTTGAAGGGTATGAGGCAGGTTGTGATGAACTATATATTTTTAAAAAGCAGTATAGGAATAGGGATATTTATTTATTTGTTTGTTTATAAACAAGGCAAATTTTTCTTTGAATGTGTTCAAGATCTTAGTATCTTTATTTGCCCACCTTCTAGTACTTTGGATAAATAACAGGGAGTCTATTTTCTTTTTTACTCTCCTCTATTTTGGTATGTTATCTTTTAAGTTCTATATTAATTTATTGTTTCCCTTATCTAAATTTTTTTGTCTCCCTGGGCATCTTCCTATACTTTCTTCTTGTATTTTTACCTTTTAATTTATTTTCCCTTCTTGCACAAAATCACTTTCCTATAAAAAATTCATGCTTAACTTGTTACAGAATGTTCCTCACATTCTAATAAAATATCAGTATTCTCCTAGGTTGACAAATTTGTTGGTGTATAGTTGTTCAGAGTAGTCTCATGATTCTTTGTATTTCTGTGGTATCAGTTTAATATCTCCTCTTTCATTACTGATTTCAGAAATTGGAATTTTATTTCTGAAATCAGAAATTAAAGAAGAGGGACTTCCCTGGTGGTGCAGTGGTTAAGACTCCAAGCTCCCAATGCAGGGGGCCAGGGTTTGATCCCTGGTTAGGGAACTAGATCCCACATGCATGCTACAACTAAGGAGCTCAGGTTCCACAACTAAGGAGCCCACATGCTGCAACTAAGACCTAGCGCAACAAAATAAATAAATACTTTTTATAAAAAAGAAATGAAAGAAGAGATTTTTATTTTTTTTAATGTGGGTACTACAAACAAACAAAAAACCCTGACATTCCATCTGTTCCAGATATTTAGATATAGAAGAGAGTTAAGTAGTAGCACTGGTGAGAAAGGGAAAAAGATTTTCTCTTAATAAATATACCTACTGTAGTGCTCAAAGCTATAAAGTCTCAGATTGCTCTATTATGAGTTCCTTTTCCATCCCTATCATTGATTATCTGCCTCAATTTATTTTTCCTAGAATAAAATTGAAGAGGGGTTAATTATACTAAGGTAATAGCACAATTGTTAGGAGGTTGTGTTTTTAGCTCAAAGTAAAGACAAAACCTGGTGTTTATCTAACTTTGGCTATCTTAGCTTAAAATGTGAAGGTCTAACCTTTAGGTTTTCTTCAATTACTGTCTAGCATATATTTAAAGTCATTGTAAACTATCACCAGAAACATTTAACTTCTAGAGGTGACCTGTGTTTTATTTTATGCAATATGACGTCTATTCTAAGCAAAATATAAGACTAAAGTAACAGTGTTTCCTTTCCTTAAAATCAGATTTTCATTACAAAGTTGACCTTTAAATGTCCCATCTTGTTAGGCAAACAAGATTATTTGAAATTAGTCACAGATTTCTTGTTTTGTGCAAGCAAAGCTTGATTACAAGCCTTTCTATAAAGCTTCTATTCAGTTTAATAATTCCTACTTCTCTCTTATCAGCTTTAGAATTCTAAAGGAGGCATTTTCCTATAAATCTTTCCCACTGCTGCATTTTATTTTAATTCACAACAACAGAACACTAACATAATTGGTGCAATCTGTTATGAACAGATATGCAGTGAGACACAGGTGGCACACTCTCTTTCAGTGTTGTAAGGAAAAGTAAGACCTTCCTCTCATCTTGAGTTATGTGAATAACAATTGTGGCTTGGTTAGGATAGCAGCCATTGTCACTATGGGTGTTCTCAAATTTCTGCAGTAAATCTTTTCCATATGGAATCCTTTTTGATTCCGCTCTCCACCAGAATGCTTATTTTCTGTTGTGAATATTTATTCTCTAAAAAGTGGCTCCATAAAGGAATATTGTTGGGTTTTACATGTATAATCCTAAACAAATTTCAGAATAAACTGGCTTATGATTTTGTTCTAAATTTTTTTTCTATAAATCCTTTCTGAAATCTAAAATATACACCATGTTTTTGTGCCATAACCATAATTTCAAAATTTTTAAACGTCAAAATTAAAGCTCAGGCAGTTACCTCATTTGCCAGAAAAATTTTGATATGTTTGAATAGGATGGGAATTTTTTAATGAACATTCTAATAACCATCTTTTGAAAAACAACTAATAAGTGGACTCAGTTGAAGGCTAGATAGTACAAGCCCACATTGAATTAACTACAATCTTTGGGGCCAGACATTATTTGGAATTCAGAATTTCTTAAATTTTCTAAGGTAATACAGTCATATATTGCACATTATATACAACTCTAGCACCCTGCACTTCTGGGATAAATAATTACACAAACAGACTTATTTTAGTTCTATTGCACTTTGTATCAATTTTCCATGTTTTGAAATTTGTGGTTTGGAAATTGTAGATAAGTGAGTCTTTAGTATGTATAAAGTTGCTGATACCCCAGCAAAGCCATTTTGGGGGGCATTTTGTTGCTGTTTCTGTTCTTTATTGATCTATTAGCAAGTGTCCAGAACAATGAATGGAAGATATAAATACTCAAAATATACTAGTTGAATAAAAGAGTTAAATGAACATTTGGGAAAATTTGATTTATTCATTTAACTATCATTTGTTCTGTTAAAAGCATTATCCAGAGATCTGGGGATCTAAGGTTATGTAACAATATAATAAAGTAAAACTGTACAATAATAAAAGTGAGCACTTACTGAAATTTACATTGTGCTGATGCTTCTGTCTTGTGGAATTCTCAAAAGAAGTTTGGAATATGCTTACTATTATTTTTATAGTTGTAGATATATGAAACCTGAGGCTTAGAAAGCTAAGACACTTGCCAAAGTTGTCATAAGTAATAATATCAGAACTAGAGGTTCAACCCAGGCAATCTACCTTGGAGCCCATAGAATTAATGGTCTAGATATGGTGAACATGTCAGCAAGTAGATAATAATAAAATGCCATATTTAATAAGGATAAGAAAACTACTGAAAAAGTGTTTTCACTTAATAGAGAGATTACAATGTCTGGAATATTGAAAGAGGGCTTCCCTGAGATGGCAGGGAAATATAATTCTTAGTGTATATATGTAGGATTCAGAGAACATGTGATATTGAGAGAAATTACCAGGTAGATACAAAGTTCAAAATGAGCTATTTCTAAGAATGCTAACATATGTATAGCAGCAAGAATGCCCTGTATTCATGGTGCCGATGACAGAAAATTCAATTTCCAGCAGATCCCAATTTTAGAAAAAACAGAATCACAGAAAACAAAACACAACCAAACACCTTTCTTGACTCCATATACCCTCTCTAGTTTCACTCATATATATTACCTAGTGATAAACCTGTCAATGGAATATTTATATTTTCTGTATCTATTTCATCAACTCATACTTGGTTCTGCTCCATGAATCTTGTCATCATCACTCACTATTTTCAAGATCAACAGTAATAACCCTTTCTCATTTAATGATCAATTCTCAGTCCTTATCTTCTTGTATATCTCAGTAGTATTCAATAAATTTGATGACATTCTTAGAATTCTTTTTCACTGAGCTTATTATATGCATCTCTCTGATGTGTTTTTCTCCTCCTTGCCTTGCTACTCCTTCTCCATCCTTTTTGTTGGAGTCTCTCTTTTTCTTCCTGAATGCTGGGGTGACCCAGCTCAGTTCTCCAACTACCTTCCTTCCCTATTTATATCTTACTTCTTTATGATTTCATTCAGTCTTGTTATACATAGTTCATTCTCAAATTTATAGCCTGATGTGCTATAGAGCCTTACAACTAAGAAGCTTACAGCTAAGTATCTGTTAAAGCTTCTACTAAATGAGCTTAACATATCCAATACATAGCTCTACTTTCCAGTGTTAATGAACTCAAGGCTTCCCCATCTCGGCATTCATCATGTATCTAATTGCTCAGATCTAGAAGTCATCCTCGATTCTTTTTATTTTCACTATCATCCTGAACCCTGTTCATATGTCTTGAAAAATCAACTCTCAGGATGTATTAAGTTAGACCACTTGTCTTCATTTTTACCACTAGCTCACAAGCCCAAGCCGCCATCATCTCTGGGATCTACTTCAGTGACAACTTTAGTGGTTTGTTTTCTTTTAATCTTGTCTAGTCTACATGTAGCCATCAGAGTCATCTTTTAAAATTGTAGATAAGATCATATCACTCTCATACCACTCAAAATCTTCTGGTGGTTTGCATCACACTTAGAACAGAATCCAACTTCCTGACTCAGGTTCGAAGCCTCATGTGATTTAATTTTCAACCTAGACTCCTTCCTGCTTCAGCTATGCTGACTCTGCCTTGATCACACTGACTTTCCTGCAGCTCCTTAAGACATATCTAATTATTTCCTGTCTCAAAGACTTTCACTTGTGTTTCCTACACCAGAATGTTCTTCATGCTTACAGGATTCCCTACCCTCCCTCTCTTCATCAAGGGATCTCCTCAAATATCTCCTCCTCATAGAGGGCTTCCCTGACCACCATATGCAAAATAGAAAACCCACCACAGTTCTACCACTCTTTATTCCCTGACTTCGCTTTCGTCTTTCTTCACATTACTTATCACTTCTTTAATTTAACTGCATATGCCTCTTGATGTATTGATTCATGCAGAAGTGCCTCCTGTTCATAACGGAGTCTATCTATACCTTAAGAGATAAAAATGTTTTGAAAAATGCTTTGTAATAGTTATTAGTAAAAGTATCATATCAGTGATAGGAAGGGCCAGCTGTGCCGTGACCAAGCTATAGGATGGCATAAGCTTCTAGAACTTATCTGCTTTTAGTAATATGTTGCCTATATACATATATATATGAGGTCATATAAAAATGTTTAGTATTTTAAATAAATTTACCGTTGGGCATAAATTAACTAGTTATGACATTATTGATTTAATTTTAAGAGCTACTGTACACCTCAAATGTGTCAAACAAGGGACTAGCTCTTAGAAGAAAAAGACAGGTCCCCTTCCCTGAGGTGCTCTTAGAGTAATAGAAATAAAATATTTGAATGCATCTGACAACTAATGATATGAAAAGAGTGCTAAGAAAACATATTTATAAAAAAACTTTAAAAGACTGATTACAGAGATCTCAAAGATTACGTATAATGAGAACTATTAATTGCGGGCTTAAAAAGGACTTGCAGTATTTAAAAACTTGGTCTCAATTTATGACTTAGAATTTAAATTAGAACATCCATTTATATAAAAGTCTATTAGTTAAGTATATGTGACTTATATTTAGAAAAAAAATCAATTATAGTACAATTTTACAATAGTAGCTGAGGAATAATTATTACAATCCATCTGCCATGAAAGAGGTGCTGATTTTTGCAGGCCGCATTCAGAAAATCTTGGAACAATTGCTTTACTTCTCCAAACCAGAAAGCATATTCAATCATTTGTTGCAAGTTGGCATCTTTGCTACTGTCTATACTGTAAAGAAAAATGATCAAAATACTAACAACAGATAATAAATATTCTCTTGTTCTGTATAATTCCCAGAAGAAAATATATTATTTCTCTTTTAACCCATTTTTGTAAAATGTGTTACTTCACTTAAGGTGCTATTGGAGGAACAGTCATGACCATAACAGATGACACCTTAGGATTCCGCTATTATTCTCACACAAAGCTTTCTCAGAAGAAACTGATTTCTTTTTCTAGCTCTTTCAAAGGCAGATTGTATCCAAGCGGTATGTCTGTATTTCTTCTATTACACTTGCATCCACAAGAATTGAATAGAACCTCCCTTTCTCTAAAATAATTAGATAATGAAAGGTTTCAGTTAACGTTCCAAGGAATTGAAGCCTACATTTTTACCCACCAAACTATTTTAGAACTAGTTTGAAAGGGTAACATTTAATATAAATATGTATCATAATTCCAATTTGATTGTTTCACCTTGTTCTTAAGCAAATAAAATATTAAAATAAGAATATAAGTAATAAAATTAAGAACAAGTAAAACAATGATAATTGTAGCTATTTATTAAGCAGTTACCCTGTTCCAGGCACTGGATAAGTGCTTTATATTATTTTCCCATTTAATCCTCATAACAACTGGTTACATATATATCATGTTTGTGACTTTTTGATAGGTCAGGAAACTGAGGCACAGAAAAATGAGTTAACTACTCATTTAACTAATAAGGTAACTGGTATTCAAATCCATACACGTTGATGCAAGTGCTTAAGTCTTAACATCTACAACCCTTGTTAAACTCTCATTCATTCACCTTTTTCTTCTGTTCAGAATGTAACTAAAACCATGCCCTTAGAATGTAGTCACTTTGCTGTACAGCAGTAATAACACAGCATTGTAAATCAACTATACTTCAATTAAAAAATAAAAGAAATAAAAACATAAAAAGATTCCTTTAAAAAAAAAAGACCATGCTCTCATGTTCAGATTATCAACATGTGATTCCCCACCCTACTCCATATCAGCTGTGTCATCTTGAACAAATTACTTCCTCTCTGCCTTAGTTTCCTCATTCACAAAATGGGAATAGTGAACAGAACACACAACAAAGGACTGTTAAATGAGATAATAGATGCTAGTGCATGGCATGAAAAATTACTCAGTAAGTGTAGGATATTTTTCATTTAAGAAATGTTATGAGGCACTTTGCTTATCCCTAGGCAGGATAAGCTCTCCTGTCTTTCTCCTGCTAAAACCACTACTGTGTATTAGTAACATATTCTCTTTCTGAACATTTCAATGCCTCTATCTGTACTTACCATTTATTCAACAAATAGCTCTTGAGCCACCACTTAATATGTGCTAGCTACTAGGTACTGAAAGATCAGGAATGTATGTGTCCAAACCTACTATGAAGACATATCTGGACTTGTTTGAAAAACTGATGGGGTAAATCTAATTCACATCAATTTGTATGAGGTGAGAGCACATCTTAAAGGAAAAATAATAACTAAAACCCACTGATGGTTAATAATGCCAGTTTTATTTAAATGCTACTGATTACACATGCTAGACAATTTAATCCCACTGACTAAATGGCAGGTGATACTATTGTAATATTGATTTTATATATGTGAAATGTGAGGCCCATGGAAATTGAATAATTTGTGAAAGATCACTCAACAATTATGTTGTGGAGTCAGCCTCCAAATACAGTCAATAAGGTTGAGAACCTACACTCTTAACCACAATACCATACAATTTTGGACCAGAAACAGGATGTCAGATGTCATAATCCAAGGTTAGAAAAAAATTCTCTGTAGAGCATAATGTTAGACAATTCCTTTTCACTGTCATACCCCATAAACTTCTGCTAAGTTTTAGTGAGATGGCAGTACGAATAAAAGCAAGGACTTTTTTTTTTTTTTTTTTTGCTGAAAACTTTATAAGACTGGGATTCAAGAAGCAATTCTATATTGCCTGTTTAATGGAATGAATAAACTAAATCAGAGGTGTATTGTACTTCAAAAATGTCACAGAAGATCACTCAAACATGGCACCTAAAAGACTTCTCTGGGTATGGTGTCTGGCTGGAGAAGCCATAACTGGAAAACAGAGCAACAGTGTCCATATACGGAAAGTCATGGAGGTTTTCGGCCAGTTTGTGAACTGTGCCCAGGATTGGGGTGACGCTGCCCAGACAGAGCTGCATCGGTGTCAGATATGTCAGTAACCAGCAGAATCTGTAGTGATGTGAGAAAATTGAGCAGAGTCAACAGAGGGTGATACATAGGGAAAGAGAATCAAGCCAAACAAGTGAAAATAAACTAATGAGGCCTTGTGGTAACCCTAGTGAGCCAGAACTGTTAATGAGCTCATGTGTAACAGCCGTCAGGATTCTCAGACACACTTGTGGGATGGTTTTAGCAAGCAGAATAAGAGTCATTGAACTGTGGATAATGGCTTGGGTCATAATACTGATTTCACTTCTATCTTGGTGTGGCCTTGCATATATGCAGATTTTACAAGTCAGGTAGGGTCTCTGCTCTTAAGAGGTGAGACAGACATGCAAATACTTACTTAAAACTGGCTCTTTCATTGAGTTCTACACGAAGTTGGGTTGGAACACAATCATTGAGGAGGGGAATGAACTCCCCACTCAACACTCTACCTTGTTCTGCTCCGTCTCTCCCCAAAGTTTCCTTTCATGATTATGATTGCTGCTAGAGTGTTTCTGTTATATAAATTAAGCCTAAATCTTAGTTCATGAGGGCAAATTTCTTCTAAAAATCACACATTTGTTCCCTCTCTCATTCTATGCCATGTAGGAACATAAAACAGAGCAGGAAAAATAAATACAGTCAAGTTTTTAAAATTTGTGGTAGTAATATTCTACTGCAAACACTGCGATAGTGAATCCTGAATCATTTATGCTAGGGGGAATACAGGGTTAAGTTCCTGTGAAGCTCTAGTCACAATATTTTCATCAAACAATCAATATATAACCATATTTATATGTGTTTCTGTTTAAAGATGCTTATTTAATATATATTGTCGATTTATTAACATTGGATTAACAGTCAAGTGTATTATAACTCATCCCTGAACAAAATTTATCTAATATGTTTATTTTGTCTATAAGGCATATCACAGCCTTCTTGAACTTAGGAACACTAGACAGCACTTCAGCACTAAGCCTGGGACCACTTCAAATGACAAAATTACCAAGAAAATGCACAAAAATGCAAAAAAAAAAGGTGACAATAAATAAACTGCAAAAAAGATATTTGTTTACAGTATGAGAGCTGTAAAAGGAGGTCAGAGTTGCCTTGTTTGGCCTCAGCTGGAAATGCATGCCCAGGGCAACTCAAAAGTTTCCTCACTCTGTTCATGTTTGTGAATGACTTGAAAGTACCACATGTATTAATTTTGAAGTTCCAAATAAATTTTAGAGAGTGGATGAATTTGCAAATACAGAAACCATGAATAATGAGGATTGATTGGATTGGGCAAATAACATCATATGATTGATTTCCACAAAATCTTTTTCACTTAAAAACTGATTCTAATTGAGATCTTAATACTTGACTGTATTTTAATTAGCTAAATAATGTATCTTTACCCACAGCTGATAATACATAATATATTATAAAACACATAAAATTCTAAAAGATCTCTTGTTTATCATGATATAGTAATCACTTAATTTTACCTAATATTTTACTATTCATACATGTAAATATATGAATTTTCATATATGTATGTTTGGAATTTTCATCAGAAGGAAAACATACTCCCTTCTCTTCTAAAGAAATTTCCCCCAAATTATAATGATATATCATGTTCATCTAGTGAATTTGAAGCTACTACTTTGGCCACTATTGATTATAGCAAGAATTGGTTTGTGAGCCAAAGTGAAGCTGGTTAGACAGATCATAATAAAATCCAGTTGCCTTTGAGGTGGCGTGGCCCAAAATTGTTTCTAATTGGTGTGATTCACATTGCATGCTGATAAACTTACCTAGTCATATGATATATCCTGCCAATTATAATAACAGGTTCATATGGAGAGTGTGAAATACTACACTTCTGGTTTTATCTTATACGATGCTTAATTATTTTTCTATTTTTGCCTTAACTACATCATTCTAGTTTTTAAACTCCAGGATTGGGGCTATTATAAAATGCTACCAGTTTCCTGTACCATGTCATTTCACCACAGAGCCTAATAATAAAATCCCATCATCAAAGATAAACTGTATCTGTCTGTTATTGGCAACAGGAACATAGTTGATTATTGCCAAGGCAATTGAGGTTCAGAGCATTTGAGTGAATTGGCTAAGGTTACACAGTCAGAGGTGACATTAGCCATAAACCCAATATCCTGACTTCAAGACTTCTGCTCATGTATATAACAGCTACTCTGTTTTGTTCATATCACTGCTATCAAAGTCGCAATATTGGCACATGTTCTCGTGGCTTCAGTGAATGATTAAAATTATGTACATGTTAAAACCCACTCTAGAAGAGAAACTCAATTTTACTCTTAGACATGAACACCGAGTGGAAATTATTTTACCTTCACCTATAATTCATTGTGTTTATCTTGTTCATCTAATCCTTTTTAATAGACAACTGTTAAATCAAAAGAGATTTAGCATACTGGAATTCACCTGTGGGGAAAAAGGTCTTCCGTCTATAAATGGGAGATAAAATATTCACAGATAAAAGGAAAACTCATCTTTAACCTCAGGCTTACTAAGTAAAACCTTACAAGGACAAAACACTTGACTTGATATTAATCAATCAAGAACCAGCCTCTCTAGGCAGGAGAGACCTGAACAGGTTGGACTCATGACATGATGCTTGGGAAGTGCCTGGAAATACTGTCACCCTTGCTGAGACTGCTGATGCTGCCACTTCTAATGCCAAACCTGCTGTCTCTCCATGTACCCTCTTGTTCACGCCATTTTATGCTCATGTCCAATAAGCCAAGGAACACATTCAAAATCTACCTGTTCCAGGAAAATAAGAGCATTTTTAGCAATCAAATTATGAAATGCTGGGGCTAAAGATCATCTAAACATGATTGATTATACTCTAGATCTTGTGTCTGGAAAGGGGAATCCAATAAAAACAGAGAGCCATGAATCTGGAGCTAAAGTAGTCTTCCTCTAAATCATTAGAAGGAAAAACAGAAAAAATTAAGGTATCTATGTAATACTGAAGACTGGCATAATAATTTAATGATGGTCATCATTACTATTGCTTAAGTAACATATAAGTAGAGATTCATGAACCAGATTAGAATAAGAAATCGAAAAGTACATCCTATTACAGATAGTCAAATAAATATGTATTTAATTGGTTTTTACAACTTATTTATATGCATATATATATATATATATATATATTATACTAACAAAATTGCTGGAAATTTTCTTAACTTCACTAATGTTTTGCCATTTTATATTGTTATTGAAAAGCAAACACTGCAAACATTTCATGTGTATATTTGTTATTTCATTTATTCATTTGGCCATCTTAATTCATGAACTGAAACATTATAGTTGTATATTAAGCACCTATCATAGGATGTACACTGCACAAGACATTAACGATACAATGATAAAAAAGATAGACACCACTCTGCTGTCAAAGAAGTTATGATTTAAAGGAAGAAGAATAGGATTTCTAGAAGAATATATAGGAAATATATGGTATTAAGTGCAATAATATATGTAAGTATAAGGCATATAGGCATACATAAAAGGCATAAATTCAGTCTTTCGAGAAATGGAAGTTTTCCTAGAAGAGGAAAAATTTTCCCTAAACCCTGGTCAACTAAAAGATTTGCCAAGCAAAGAAATGGGATGAGGAAGTGTCAGAAACAGGGTTACTGGCATGCAAAAACGGCAGCAGCTGAGAGTATGGTGTGCTAGAGGGACTGCAAGTTATTATAACTTGTTGGTGCAAAAAGTAATAAGGTGGGAGGAATGAGGATAAAAGTAGAGGTGGGGGTGTGAGGCTGCTGATCGAAGAGGCTAGAGAGGAAATGACAGTAAATTCTTTAGTACTAAGGTGTTTGCTCCTTACCCTGTGAGTAATGGAAAAGCAACAAGGGTTTTTAAGCAGGGGAGGAAGATACCCAGATTTGATGTTTACGGTTATCACTGTGTTGCAAATATGGAATGGAAGGGAGAAAGGCAATGCTAAAGGCAATCCACCAGTTAGAAGGAAGTTGGCATATGTATTGGAGAAACCTGAGCCAAGCTGCTGGTGGTGGAGAAGGAAAGGAAACATTATTTAAGAAATATTTAGAATAGAGAATGAACAAGATTTAGTGATTGATTAGATTGGTTTTGTTTGGACTAGATTGGGTTCCTTATTCTTTTTGAACTTCAGTTTTCTTGTTTGTAGAATCAATACAATAAAAGTACCTATATCATGGGGTTGCTATGGAGGTAAAATTTTAAAAATCTGACTTTTCAAATTTTATATTCAGAAAGAATTATAGTAGGATAACACGTCGTTGGCCAGTGTAAGCAAATGGCTGGTATTCTTCTGAAAAGCAGAAAATGCCTAAAGAGAAAGGGATGTAAAGAAAGATGATTAGTTCTGTTTTATGTTTCTGTCTCTGTTGCAAACATTCCTGTCTAATCTCCAATATTTTGATTTCCTAAGTAGTCTTGCCAAGCCTCCTCTTGCACCTCCAAAATATTACCCAGATCATAGACAGAGTATTTTTAAACTAAATATCAGACCATGTTTCTGCTCCATTTTAAAATTGGTAAAAGGCCATCCTTAGGATCTTTTATATTTGTTTAGAATACAATACAGCCTTAGGACAAAGGCTCAAATCATTAGTATGGCTGCAAGATATCTCCAAACTCTACAGATTTACCCTCTAACACTTTCTCTGTCTCTGTTTTCCACCATTTCAGATTTCTTTCAGGCTTTAAAGTATGACATGATTTCTACTGCTTACTATTCCTAGTCCCTTTATTGGAATTTTGATACTCCTTTTCTTTTTAACTCTTTTTCCTCCTAGAGATCCCTCAACATTTACATTTTAAAAAATCATTTATTAAATCCTTACTGTACCCTAGACTTTTTCTAAGCTCTTTACATGAACGTTTTAATACTTATAAGAGTCTATGTAAAAGAAATAATTATTATGTCTAGTTTAAATATGTGGAAACTGAGGCAGAGAACTTAAGTAATTTGTTCAAAATTGTTCATATGTGTAGGGATGAAGTTGAGATTTTGAAGAGAAACAGGACATTTGTGTGGTCTCAAAGTATATTCCCTCAAGATATTTTTTAATAATAAAGGGAAAATAGAAACTTTCAGTGGAGGAACCATAAGATGATACCTTAACCAAATGATCAAGTTTAACAACATAAATAGCAATATCATATCTGATATGATGTACTGAGAAGACCACAACATTATATCTTTGATATTCTTGTTCAAAAGTGTAATGCCAGTCTAATCATGAGAAAACATCAAAAAGACACAAATTAAGGAACTTTCTACAAAATAACTGACCAGTACTCTTTAAAAGCATTGAGGTCACAAAAGACAAGGAAAACTGAAGAACTGCCACAGATTGAAGTAGACGAAGAAGACATAAAACTAAATGCAATGTGGGATCTTGAAACAACAACAAAAAATGAGAGGGAAAAATAGTGAATTTTGAATAAGGGCTGTAGTTTAGCAGTGAGTAATATTGTACTAACGTTACATTCCTCGTTTTGATAATTTTCCTACAGTTCTTTAAGATGGTAACCTTAGGACAAGCTGAGTGAAGTGTTTGCAGGAACTCTCACTACTTTTGCAAAGTTTTCATAATCTAAAATTATTTAAAAAATAAAAGGTGAGAGAGAGAGGGAAAGAGAAGAGGCCAGAGGTCAGAGGAGAAGCCCAATTAGAAATTAAACGAAACCTTTTACACTGAACTTATAAATGTAGCAGAAGCACAAGTGTTCACATTGACAAACACTCCCTTTTTAAACCTTAAGAGATTTAAAAAACTCTTGTTATTATCTTATTTTATCTGGCAGTGTCAGAGGGAAAGGCATTTTATGTAAGTGCATTCTTCTGATAAGGACAAATATCAAAGAATTTTCCTCTTCCTTTAAGAGCCAAAGTGCCAAAAGGACAGATGCTTCAAAATCAGAATGGTTAGATTTTTCATACTAGTTGACCCTCCTTTGTAGATTTGAGACTTTGGGCAAATTGTTAACTTCTCTGAAACTTAGTAAGAAAAATGAAATCTGTGCTACCTAGTAGATTCTAAATAAATGCTACTCCCTGTGTTACATACACACCTACATTAAGCTAACAACCAGTTGAACACATTTTTACATGAAAGTTTACACTCATTATATATTGACATGTGAATACCTTTCTCATCCTTGAACCAAATTCTTTGTTTGTTACATTCTTTGTGTCTTGTTCTTAATTTTAAAATACATATTTTTTTTGTCTCCACTCTTTTGCTAGCGGCTTTCTTTTGTCAGAGTTGTCAATGTGGCTTTCATCAAAGAAATAATATTATTCAGTTTTGTATCAGTCACAGCACATGGTGAACACTCAAGAATTTGGCAAATGGCTGAGTGAATAAAGAAGCAAATAAATGAATTAATTAATGCTTCGAATATTTCATGGATTGCGAAACTAATATGAAGAAAAGTCAAAGTTCAGTGAGGCATTGAAAGATATTTTCTGTTATGTCTTTTAGAGGTCTTTTGTACTTTCTTGTGGGTCCTTTATTTTATATAAGCAAGCTACTTTTGTTCAATATGAAAAAACTATAATTAGCAAATTTATTAATGAATTTTTAAATCAAGCTTCAACATTATATTGAAGATACAAAACTTCTGTCATTTAATAATAATTATTATGTCCTTGTATGTTCTTAACTTCTAAAATACATATGCATATATTAATTCTTGATCTAAAATTAACTACATTAAGCTTTACAGATGTATTTTTTTATGCTACAAAAAAATATAACGCTATACAAGTATCTCTCTCTCTCAGAGATATAAATTTAGAAAGTAGCAGACCAGAATTAGAACTACAATTCAAGTCTTCTCATTGATTTTTTTCCATTGTATTTTGTAATTTCCAAAACATTGGAAGTCAGTAATATGATTGATTTTTTAATATCGTTTTTGGCTCACAACTACTCTGACATGAGCCATCAGCTTTTGGTGCCCCCATCCTACACTGGAATTCTTAGTTCATGAGCAGAGTCAGACCAGCATCTTCTGGGAATATGTCCCTTTAAATGGGAGGGACAGGGAGCAACTGTGACCAAGACGGGCCAGGACAGGTTGTCCTCTCTAACTGATACCAATGCCCACAATTTAAGAGTATTTCAGCATTTGTTACAGCTTTACAGCTCAGTTCAGGGCTCAAAGGACCTGAAAATGGATTGCTTGTACAGACTATGGCTCTATGAAGCCTTAACTAACTCTCTCTTGGGCTGAGGACTCACTTGATTTCCAGTGATTTTATTTTTAGAAAGGAACACTGAAATATGATAGGTCGACATTAATATATTTTTATTGTGTTTATTCAACTCCCTCTCTTTTTGTGGTACGCGGGCCTCTCACTGTTGTGGCCTCTCCCGTTGCGGAGCACAGGCTCCGGACGCGCAGGCTCAGCGACCATGGCTCACGGGCCCAGCCGCTCCGCGGCATGTGGGATCTTCCCGGACTGGGGCACGAACCCGTGTCCCCTGCATCGGCAGGCGGACTCTCAACCACTGCGCCACCAGGGAAGACCCAACTCCCTCTCTTTTTTGTTCTCACTTCTCCTTTTTTGGAGCTCTGCTTTTCCAGACTGAATACCAGATGTCTACTGCATTATATAGTAATAGTTCATGTTTTGATGAAAAACCACTGCTATAGTTTGGCTACCAAGAGGGCCATTGTTTCCACAATTTAAAATTTGGGTTGGCAGATGGGGTGGAAGAGACTTTGTCTAGGGTGGGGTTGTGCAACATATTGATCCTTATAACTCCCAATGCAAGACTGTAAAACAGAAAAATAAAGAGAAAACTATTGTTGCCCTAAAAAAAATAGACTGCCAGATATCTCTCCAACAAAGATGGGTTTATTCAGAATCAGCAGAGAGTTGCAGTTCGGGGTCTGTAACCACAGCAAGATAAATGCAAGTCTCCACTAGGCAAGGGAAGGAGAACACATTTATAGAGGGAAAAAGGAGGTTGGGATGGCCATAGTAAACAAACAGTCTATGGCTTTTCATTGGCTGAGTCCTTGCCAGGAGAGGAGAAGTGTCTTTCTGCTGGGCTCTGCTATCATCACTGGGCATGAGAGCTCTACTTTCTGGTCTCCTGACTCTACTTAATTGAAGTTTCTGTTTCTCAAATATTTTACATTATGATACATATTGCATTAATCATATCAAACCCCTAGTATTTGTCCTTAATCATATTTTAAAGCATTTTTTATAATTAACTCTGTCCAAGCTGATGTCATGTGATTTATGTCTTATGTAGGCTACCAGAGGCTTGTAAAATGCAAAAGAATCAATCAATACATCTTTTTTCCATGAGCTATTGGACTAAAGTGTAACTACATAAAAGAGTCCCTATATTAATTATTTTGTTATAGCAGCCTACTGCCATGGTGATGGGTGTAAATAAGCCCATTGTAAAGTCTCTAAGGCTAAGTGAGGTAGAGTATAGGAGGACTTAACTGGGTGATTGGAACAGGCTCCCACTTCATGCTCTTCTAAATGCTGGCAGAATGATCTTTCTAAAATGCAAACCTGATTATGTTATTCCTTACTTACAGCCAGTCAGTTTTTTTTTCCCACCATATTCAGCATTTGGCTGCCTTAACATGTCAGAGATACTAAGTTTACTAGTTTTTCAGACTTTATTCCCCAAAGTCTGTGGCTTCTACTCCTGAGCCCACTAGTCCACAAAAAAAATAATTTTCACTGCCTAAAAAATACTGGTTGTTTCATGTATTTGTTGATTCAGTTTCGCAAAACGTTCTCCTCTGTATCCCCCTTGTCTAGTTCAATAAAGTCTTCAACATCAGCTCTTTATAATGGCTCCTTTGAAGGTCTCATTCAGTCATTTCTGAAGACAAAGTTTGTAACAATCAGCTCTGTTCTGCTTATAACTATTTTTATCATTATAGTGTTTGTACTATATTGAAAATTTAAATATATTTTTAATTTAATATAGAAGTGTTAATTTAAATATATTTCTCAGATTAAATAGAAGAAACCTATTTCTTAAATAATATCTATGTCTTATTTATCTTTCTATTTCTAGTGTCTGTTATACAGCCTGGCACATATTAAGTTCTTAATAAAATATTTTGCTCTCTATTCAACTCTCAAAAATGTATATTTGCCATAAAGTGTCAAAAATGAACAGATTTGCCATGTTGATTTGGCTTGACAGTATCTGGCCTTGTGGGGAAATGTCTTACAGTGACTCTGTAAGCCACTATTTATCATTAATGTGAGTATGTGTTTATTTAACTAAGCTAGATGTTTACATACTATGCTCATTTTTCTTTCTCGTAAGAAAATTAACAACTGAACATTGATCTCAAACACTCAGCGTAACTGTCTCCCCCTAGCTAAAGCATTGTATGTATGGTTAACAGAGTAAGCTTTCAATTTTATTACAAATTAGCTTAAAATAAAAAAAACCACAAACTCTTGGGCTTTTTTTTTTTTTTGATAACTCTACCGTGCTTTCCACACCATTGAGCACACTGAGAGAACAAAAAAGAAAGATTTTTAAAATAATTTAATTAATTAATTTGGCTGCATTGGGTCTTCGTTGCTGCGTAGGGGCTTTCTGTAGTTGTGGCGGAGGCGGGGAACTACTCTTCGTTGCAGCGTGCGGGCTCCTCATCGTGGTGGCTTCTCTTATTGCGAAGCACGGGCTCTAGGCGCTCAGGCTTCAGTAGTTGTGGCACGCAGGCTCAGGAGTTGTGGCACACGGGCTTAGTTGCTCCACGACATGTGGGATCTTCTCGGACCAGGGATCGAACCCATGTCCCCTGCATTGGCAGGCAGATTCTTAGCCACTGCACCACCGGGGAAGTCCCCCAGAAAAGAAAGATTTTTGAGACAAAGTAATTATGGACAATGAAATGACTGAAAATATCTTCAAGGGTATAGTTTAATTGATTCAGACTACTACTCCCCTAATTTTGCATGTCACTTGCATACCAAAATATTCACTTATCTATTTGGAAAATTCTTCCTCAGTTATTTTATCATGATATACTAGCAAATAAACATATCTTCATAGATCTCTTCATTCTGACCAATAAAAATGAATGTCTCTATTTCATTCAAATATAAAATAACTAAGTTAAATCCAACCTTTGTACCAACTGTTCAAAATGACTTTCATGCACATTAAAGTATACTGGTTATACTTTATAACTGTTAAATACTGCTAAAACCGCATACACCTCATTTTGAGTCAAAACATATTTGTGCATATTCACAGAGCAGCAAGGTTCACCAAGTTTTCTCCAATGACTCATTTTTCATCTTTAAGGATGATTTAGAAAGTGACATTAAAAAAGCACTAGGGGCAGGGCGGGAATAAAGACTCAGACCTACTAGAGAATGGACTTGAGGACACGGGGAGGGGGAAGGGTAAACTGAGACAAAGTGAGAGAGTGGCATGGACATATATACACTATCAAATGTAAAATAGATAGCTAGTGGGAAGCAGCTGTATAGCACAGGGAGATCAGCTCTGGTGATTTGTGACCACCTAGAGGGATGGGATAGGGAGGGTGGGAGGGAGGGAGAAGCAAGAGGGAAGAGATATGGGGATATATGTATATGTATAGATGATTCACTTTGTTATAAAGCAGAAACTAACACACCATTGTAAAGCAACTATACTCCAATAAAGATGTTTAAAAAATAAATAAATAAAAAGTGTTGGTTTTAATCTTTTCACCTTGTCCCTAGCCAAGAATTCTCATTTTAGTTTCAAACAGATCTAATCATTTGTATTCAAAATGTGTATGTGTAATTTTTATATGTCACTACAGGAGAGCTCACAAAAATTGGCAAGGTTCACACCCACCTGACTCTTCTCAAATATAAAATCTAAAAGGTATATCTTAAGCTTTTGGAGTGTCTGCTGAGGCTTACTACAGATTCACCTCTGGTGTATATCACCATCTCATTGTCAACGTTACTATGTGGAGCCTCAGGGACATTGCCATGCCTGTCAAAATTCTCAATGATTTCAGGTTGTTCTGATATATATATGTATACATTTTTTACTGGCTTCAAACTTATACTACCATCTTTCTATTTTCCCTTCCCTCACCTTTCAAAATTTCTAACTGAAATTATAATTTAAAACATATAATACTATAAATGGTTAAATTAGGAAGGTTACAAAAATAAGAAATAAAGAAATTATCTTCCAGAATTTGTATTATTTTTGTTTTATCAAGGGATTCACTGTGTTGGGAGATGAGGCTACAGTTGGTCCCATATTTGGAAGTTAAACCTCAGCCAAGCATTAGTTCAGCAAGAAAATAAATTGGTTTCTCTGGAGCAGCAGATTTTGTATAATAAAAAATTAATAGTTCACAGGTTAGTAAAGTAACAAGCTAGATAAGCCTCTGAAAAGTGCTGAGAAACATTTATCTTCTCAATGGGCCCTTAGCTCCATCAATAAGTCATCCAAATTCATAAAAGTACCATCATTTGCCATCACTCACAGCACATACAGACATCCAACCATGCCTCCCCCTCAAAAAAAATAAAAGAAAGCCTGACCGATTTCAACTCCTGATTTAATTTTAGGAGTACAGAAGTACAAAATTTCACTGCAGAATTATTGAAAATCTGATGTTCCTAGCTGATACTCCATATTGTAATTCAATGTTTCTTCCGGGGATATTGCCCCAGTTGGAGATGCATGGCATTAAATTGTTGCCAAAATGTCTACTAATGTTCATAATATTTTGATAAGAACTGAAAAGTGTCACATTTGATTGCTGGTAATAAATAGTTTTGGTGTCTTGTTTTTGTTTGATATTTTCATTTGTGCTTTCTTACATGTTTTCTCTCTGTATTTGTCACCATCTTTCAGAATTTATACTTGGGATATCTTTTGCAATCAGATACAATATTGCTGTCTTTACAGGAGCTTGAAATCAAGCAGTTTGGTTAAAAGGGAGAAGCAGATTGTGGCAGCAATATCATAACTGTGAAGACAACACATTACTGAGGTTAGTATCTCATTAAGCTTATCTAATCAGCTAGATTGATTTTTTTTTCCCACCTGATGCATTTTGTGTGAATCCATAGTGTCTCTGAAACATAGATCAAAAATCATTTAATTCAATCCCCTCAGGTTGCATGTGAGAAAACTCACTCCTAAAGGGAGAAAATTAAAGCTCTTTGCCCAAAGGCTCACACTGTCATACAGAGGTACAGGCAGGTCTTAAAAAAAAAAAAAAAAAATCCCAATTCAGTTTGTCAATTCTCATAAAAAATGGATTATATTATTAGTACTATAAACAATTTGTATTAAAAATAAAGTTCTGTAAACTATATTAAAAAATGAAAATTTGAAATAGTAAACTCATTTTAAAAAATTTTTGTCAACTCAGAATACCTATTACACTTATTACCTTGTCTCGGTAGAAAAATAACTCAAATACCAATGAATTAGAGAGAAACACATGTGAATTGTTTAATATGTATATTATGAAAAAATGCAATATAACAATAACCTAATAATTTTAATAAACTTTACTTATAGTAGTTATAAGTTAACATAAGTTATATAGTGGTCTCGATATTATTTAAAACATATAAAACAATCTAAGCACTTCACTGATTATTTCAGCTTAAGAATATTATATTTTAGCAACTAATAACTTATTTCACCAGTAAGTAAATCTTTGTAATATGAAGAATGAATGACAGTGGAATTATGCATAAGTTGTCAGTAAAAATGGAAGAGATATAATTATTTACCCAATTGGTGTTTTATCAGGAGGGTATTTGAAATCCACCTATGTATATGGGCCTGTGTCTTACTTTGAAAATCAGTTAGACAGGATTTCAAATTACTCTTAAATTTTTTTCCTTTTAATGTCACTTTTCTCATGAAACTGACCAAATATTTAATGAAGTTGATTCCAAAGTTACTGATTCAGTTAATGTAAAATTATAGGAGTGTATGTCAATTTAAGAAATTATTTTTTTTATTTTTCCACTATTGGGTAGAAACAAACTAATTTACATGCAAAAAATAATGATTCACTCTATATTTCCATAGAAAGGAACTTAATTGTTCACACTAATTTTTCTGAGAATTATATTTATGTAAGTCAAACCCCCTGCTGTGAATTCTAAAACCATTTTCATTTCATTTTCACTTTAAATATTATTCCTAGTATTATTAGGAAGTAGTATTCCTACTATTCTATGATTCTATGGAAATTTGTAATCCTTTCTTGGAGTCATCAAATCCTATTATCATTGTTTTGTTTTCAAGACTAAGCCGTTTTTGCAACTGGAAAGAAGAACTAGTAGCCAGGTGGCTGTTGGTGGTGGGATTTATAATAAAATCACTAACAGATACTTCATAATGCTGACTGCTAATGGAGAAACACATGTGAATGAGAATTAAAATGTTTTCTTCCTATGTCTTTCAATTCTCCATGTTTCCAAATATGTTGAACATAATCTAATTAAGACATTAGATCTAAAATCCAGTTTATATGAATTACTACAGGTGGGGAATGGATAACTGATACCTAGAAGGAATAGTGAGAAGGAATCAGGCAGATTCAGGAGGTGAGTTTAGGGTAATTGGGGATTTACATCCTGCATTTGTCCTCTTTTTCTCATTATATTTATTAAAAAGTTTGGTTCCACTATGTTCATATCTATAAAATAGTGTCGACCATACTTTCTGTCACATAATTTACATATATCACCTGACTTCAGCATCAAAATTATAAAGCAGTTATTATTTAATCCATTTCATAGTTGATGAAAATAACAGCTAGAAAGTTCCAAAGTCACACATTTAATAATGTGGTGAAGTTAAAACCCAAAGGTAGTCTGATCCCAACTTTATGTTTTTACCTATGACATCATTTTTTCTCAGTGTAGTTCACAGAAAAATGGCACCAAGAATTTTAGAAAGTTTGTTAAATAAGGGCTTCCCTGGTGGCGCAGTGGTTGAGAGTCCGCCTGCCGATGCAGGGGACACGGGTTCGTGCCCCGGTCCGGGAAGATCCCACATGCCGCAGAGCGGCTGGGCCCGTGAGCCATGGCCGCTGAGCCTGCGCGTCCGGAGCCTGTGTTCCGCAACGGGAGAGGCCACAACAGTGAGAGTCCCACGTATTGCAAAAATAAAATAAAATCCTCCTGCCTTTTGTTTCAGAGGAATTGAGTTCAATCTCTTGCCCCGGTTGCAATAGTCTTGAAGCGTATTGTAATGGTCTTGATAAAAGTCTTCTCCTGTTTAACTTCATCTGGTGCAATTTTTCTTTGACACTTGAAACAAGTTTGCTGTTTGTTTGACGTGAATTTAATTAACTAGATGTTTTCATTGGTTTCCCTTTGACATACACGACTAGAGTCCTGGTACGTTAATGTTAGTGTTCTTCGATACCAAATAGAAACAATTATTAACGTACTTTGCAAATATAAAAAGCATAATTTAAGTACTTCAGCAGTGATGATCATAATGATGATGATGATACCAGATAAGAAAAAAATAGTGATACTTATATACAGCTAAAAACACAAAATAACGCATAAATATCAATATATAATGTTTAAGGCTCCAATGTCCAACCTCTTGCATTCTCTATGCTGTTATTTCAGACAGGTAACAAAAAACATATACATTACAGATAACGATTAAAGGTATGGCAAATTGTTACTTATACCAATGTGTTAACGCTAAACGATCACTGGTTCTATTAATTAAAAGTGAGTTTGGGAGGTTTGTTTTTAACAAAGCTTAGTGAAAGCTATATTATTAAAAGTGGAGAAAATCACTTATATTCAAAGGATTATATATCTTGGGGATGACTCCAGTAATGGTGTGATTGACAAAATAACTTACAGGTTTTTTCCATTTTTGTTTAATAAAAATTGATTGTGCTTATTACAGCTTTATGCCATTGCTCTGTTGCTCGAGCTGAGGAGACATTTCTTGATAAGTCCTATTTGCAGGCACTTATAGCCTTCAAAATGTGTTGGCTTGAAATTCATCATCATTTTCTTCTTCATTACTAAATGAGGATTTTCACTGAAAATTTGGTGAAATTCCATTCTCCATTTTTGGAGTTACTGAAGCAATAAAATGAGATATTTTTCACCTGCATGTTGTTTTAGGTACAGTTTTAAGTATTTTTCTGGTGAAGGTCATTGAAGAAAGCTCTGGTGTGAACATAGTTCCAAACTAAAAAGATTTTTATTTGACATTTTATATATAAAATTTTCTCTATATATTTGGATTTTAAAGTTAAAACCAAAGAAAGAAACAACAAAAACAAAACAGCAACTTCTGTTTATTCTTAAATGACAGTATTTACATTTGTCTACTCTTATTTCCTGGTCTTTTTCTAGTTGTCTTTTCTTATGGTATGTAGGATTCAGTAAGAAGTTTATGTTTTCCATTATAATCTAAAAGAATAAATGTTTCAGTACTCTTTTATCAGTTAAGCTATCTTAAAGGTAATATTCAGAGTCCAAAATAAATATATTTATGTGATTTTTTGGGTAACTTTTTCATATGAGTTAAGCCATTGTAATAGAAAGATTACATGACTTTATCTGGATTCCATGTCTAGTTCTGTTAGCCAGTAGACTTGGATCATGAAAGTAAAGAATATGTTTGAAAGTAAAAACGTTTGTTATTATTTTAATTTAAAAAGTGACAGCTATTTGAAAATTAGAGAAATAATAAAATAAAATACTAAAAATCCCCCCAAATCTCTACAGCCATTCATAACAATATAAACATGTAGTATTTCCTAGGAGTATCTTAAAACACACACAAACACATACACACATACAAATCACTTGTGGTAGGCTATAAAAAAAGCTTCCCCTCCCCAAATATAACCATGTCCTGATCCTTAGAACTTGTGAATGTTACCTTACATGGCAAAATATAAAAAAGAGGAACTTGTAGATATGTAGATTTGTTTAAATTAAGAATCTTGAGGAAATGATCCTCAGTTATCCACATGGACCTTAAATGCAATCATGTGTGTACTCTCTTATATGAAGAGGAAGTGGGGGGAGTAGGCACACAGGGGAGGAGCTGATATGATATGATGATGGGGACAGAGAATCAAGTGATGTGGCCACAAGATAAGGGATGCTGATGACCACCAGGAGCTGTGAGAAGCAAGGGGCAAATGCAACCTCAGAGCTTCTGGAGGGAGTGTGGCCCTGCTGACATCTTGATTCTGACCCAGTGAAACTAATTTTGGACTCCTGGCCTCCAGAACTACAAGAATGTAAATTTATGTTGTTTTAAGCTATCAGTTTGTAGTAATTTGATACAACAGTCTACAAAACTAATACAGCACACAATTATAAACACATTGTAGATGTAATTTTGTTTTCTACCATTGTCATTTTATTTATTAGTTTATACTGCCCTTTTCCACTAGTGTATAAGTTTTACATCTATGTTATTATAGTCACTGTTACTTCTAGGTTCTTTAAAAGTTTTCCCCTCAGTTTGCCATAAAAAATTACCATAGAATGTGTGGCTTAAACAACAGAAATGTATTTTCTCACAGTTCTTAAGGCTTAAAGGCTGAGATCAGTGTGCCAGCACAGTTGGGTTCTGGTGAGGGATCTCTGCCTAGCCTGCCTTGTTGAATCATAACATGACAGAATGAGTGTGAGCTCCGGTCACTCTTCCTCTTCCGTTTTTAAATAAAATTTTGATAATATAAAATATAAATAAATAATATAAATATAAGAAATAACTGATTAAAAATGAATGATAAATACATAATTGATTACTCATTCACTTTAAATGGTTATCTATTATTCGATGCTATAGAATATTTTTGGTATTTTCCAAATTTTTGCTACCATTATTATTGTGTTGAATATATTTATACTTAATTTATTTCCTTATTTGGAATTGCTTTCATTAGGATAAACTAGTCTTTTAGTATCTCTGCATACCAGTTTCTTCATTTGGAAAAGGTATGACTTGGACAAGATGACTTCTAATGTCACTTCCAGCTACTGTATTCAAATGTTTGTTTCTCAAGAAGTAATGGGAGAAGATGGAAATTGTAAAGTAAAAAAAATATACATTTAAAATATTTGGATAACTGGATAAAGGCTGTCAAAGGACAGTCTACTTCTCTGTTGGGTGACCAGGTGCATTGTCAATAGTTTGAAAGGAACCTTTATTTCTGAGGAGTAAGTTTCTGCAGTGGGCTTAAAATATTCAGTAATCCATGTTGTAAATAGACGTACTGTCATCCAGGCTTTGTTGTTACATTGATAGAGCACAGGCAGCGTAGATTTAGCATCATTCTTAAGTGCCCTAGAATTTCCAGAATGGTAAATGGGCATTGGCTTCAACTTGAAGTAACTAGCTACATTAGCCCCTTACAAGAGTCAGCCTGTCCTTTGAAGCTTTGAAGCCAGGCATTGACTTCTCCTCTCTAGCTATGAAAGTCCTAGATGGCATCTTCTTCCCATATAAGGCTGATTTGTCTACATTGAGTCTGCATTAATTATTTTAGCTAGATATGCTGGATAACTTGCTGCAGCTTCTACATCAGCACTTGCTGCTTCACCTCTCACTTTTATGTTATGGAAGTGGCTTCTTTCCTTAAATCTTGTGAACCAAGCTCTGCTAGCTTCCAAGTTCTTCTGCAGCTTCCTCACCTCTCACCCTTCACAGAATTGAAGAGAGTTAGGGCCTTGTTCTGGATGAGGTTTTGGCTTAAGGGAATGTTGTGGCTGGTTTGATCTTCTCTCCCATCCACTAAAACCTTCTCCATATCAGCAATAAGGCTGTTTTGCTTTCTTATCATTTTTCTGTTCACTGGAGTAGCACTTTTAATTTCCTTCAAGAACTTTTCCTTGGCATTCACAAGTTGGCTAACTGTTTGACACAAGAGACCTAGCTTTTGAGCTATTTCAGCTTTCAACACACTTAACTTACTAAGTTTAATCATTTCTAGATTTTGATTTAAAGTGAGAGACTTTGCACACTCTTCCTTTCACCTGAACATTTAGAGGTAATTGAGGGATTTTAATTGGCTTAATTTCAATATGGTTGTGTTTCAGGAAATAGAGGTCCAAGGCGAGGGAGAGAGATGGGAGAACAGCTGATCAGTGGAGCAGTCAGAACATACACAACATTTATCGATTAAGTTCACCTCTTGTATGGGTGTGGTTTGGGGTGCCCCCAAACAATTACAAGAGTAACATCATAGATCACCTATCACAGATCACCATAATAGAATAATAATAATAAAAAA
The DNA here is from genome assembly GCF_005190385.1 of Monodon monoceros. Taxonomy (NCBI): domain Eukaryota; kingdom Metazoa; phylum Chordata; class Mammalia; order Artiodactyla; family Monodontidae; genus Monodon; species Monodon monoceros. The sequence goes on along the minus strand of NW_021703784.1, from coordinate 87,583,131 downwards.
ATCTGAAATATTGTGAGAATTACAAAATGTGATACAGACATATGAAGTGAGCAAATGCTGTTGGAAGAGATGACTTCGATAGCCTTGCTTGATTCAGGGTTGCCCTAAACCTTCAATTTGTAAAAAATACAGCATCTGCAAAGCACAATAAAATGAGCTATGCCTGTATATTAGTTTCCTGAGGCTGCCATAACAAAATATCACAAACTGGGTGGTTTTTTTTTTTTGCGGTATGCAGGCCTCTCACTGTTGTGGCCTCTCCCATTGCGGAGCACAGGCTCCAGATGCGCAGGCTCAGCGGCCATGGCTCATGGGTCCAGCCGCTCCGCGGCATGTGGGATCTTCCCGGACCGGGGCACGAACCCGTGTCCCCTGCATCGGCAGGCGGACTCTCAACCACTGCACCACCAGGGAAGCCCAACTGGGTAGTTTTAATAACAGAAATTTCTTGTCTCACAGTTCTGGAGGCCAGAAGCCTAAGATCACTGCATCAGCAGGGTTGGTTACTTCTGTGGGCTGTGAGGGAAAACCTGTTCCATTCCTCTCTCACTGTTTCTGGTGGTCTGCTGTCAATTTTTGTCATTTTTTGGCTTGTAGATCTCTGCCTTCATCTTTAAAGACCATTCTCCCTGTGCATGAGTTTGTTTCCAAATTTCCCTCTTTTACACTTGTCATGTTGGATTAGGGATCCATGCTGCTCCAGTATGACTTCATGTTAACTAAATACACCTGCAATAACCCTACTTCCAAAAAAAATCATATTGTGAGGCACTGGGGGTTAGGACTTCAACATAATGGGTTTTGGAAAAACACAATTCAACTCCTAATCAAAGTTTTTTTACCTGGTTTTAGAATTCTTGTTTTTGAATCTCCAGTATGGGCAGACCTCAACAAGATAAAGAAATAGAAAAATACCAGTTATAAAATAGGAGATATTCATGGCAAGTGACAATTAACAATAACATTTTAAGACTTTATTGTTTTAGAGAAATTTTAAGTTCAAAAAGAATTAAGAGGAAGGTACAGAGATTTCCCACATACCCTTGCCCCACACACATGCATAATCTTCCCCATTATAAACATCTCCCATCATAGGTACATTTTTTTTTTTTACAATTGGTGAATCTACACCAACACCTTTTACACACACAAAGTCCACAGTTTACTTCACAGTTCACTCTTGTTGTATACTCTATGGGTTTGGACAATGTATAATGGCATGTATCTATCATTATAATATCATACAGGGTATTTTCACTGCCCTGAAAACCTTCTGTACTGTGCTATTCATCTTTCTCACTCCTCATCCACTGATAATTACTGATCTTTTTACTGTTTCCACAGTTTTGCCTTTTTCAGAATGTCATATAGTTGAAATCATACAGTATGTAACCTTGTCAAATTTAATTATTTCACTTAGTAATATGCGTTTAAGTTTCCTTCATGCTTTTCCATGTCTTGATAGTTCATTTATTTTTAGTGCTGAATAAAAGTCCATTGTCTGGATGTACGAGTTTATTTACTCATTCACCTACTAAAGAACATCTTTGTTGCTTTCAAGTTTTGACAGCTATGAATAAATCTGCTATAAACATCCATATGATGTGTGAGTTTTTGTGAATGTCCCTAATACCTCCCATTGGCTTATACTCATTTCATTTATTTTCTTTCTGTTTTATGTTGCTCCCATTCTCACCAGCATTTGGTGTTGTCAGAGTTCCAGGTTTTCACCATTCTGATAACTGTGTGGTGGTATTATTGTTGTTTTAATTTGCATTTTTCTTATGACATATTATGTGGAGCAGTTCTTCAAATGTCTATTTGCCACCTGTATATCTTCTTGGTGAGATATCCTTTAAGATCTTGGGCTCATTTTTAAAATCTTTTTTTTTTTTTTTTGAGTTTTAGGAGTTGTTAGCATATTTTGGATAACACTCCTTTATCAGATGTGTCTTTTGCAAATATTTTCTCCAACTCTGTGGCTTGTGTTCTCATTCCCTTGACATTGTCTTTTACAGATCAGAAGCTTTTAATTTTAATGAAGTTAAGCTTATCAATTTTTTTCTTCATGGATTGTGCCTTTGATGCTTTATCTAAAAAGTCATCACCAAACCCAAGGTCACCTAGGTTTTATCCTATATGACCTTCTAGGAATTTTGCATTTTACATTTAGATCTCCAATCCATTATGAGTTAATTTCCTTAAAAGGTGTAAGGTCTGTGTGTAGATTTTCTTTTTTTATTTTTTTGGCATAGCACCACTTTTTGAAAGTACTAGCTTAGCTTCAATGTCTTGCCTGTGCTTCTCTGTCGAAGATCAGTTGACTATATTTATCAGGGTCTACTTTTGGATTATTTATTCTGTTCCATTGATCTGCCTATTCTTTCACCTACACCACATTGTTTTGATTACAGTAGTTTTATAGTAAGTCTTGAAGTTCAGTAGTGTCAATTCCAACTTTGTTCTTCTTCAATATTGTGTTGGCTATTCTGGGTCTTTTGACTTTCCATATAAACTTTAGTATCGGTTTGTCAATATTCACAAAATAACTTGTTCCATAGATTCAGTGCAATCTCAATCAAAATCCCAGCAGGTTATTTAATTTTACACTTATTTCCACAGGTAATTTTTATCATGGAATGCCACAGAGTTGGCATACAATTTTCCCTCAGCTCTCCAGATAATATTTGAAATTCAGGACAGATACTCTACTACAAAGCTTATTGATAAAGTTAATTAATATAAGCCAATTTAATTCAGGTCTGGTTTGAAACAATTTCTACTTACTTTGATGCTATCATTCTTGATCTTATGAGTGTGAGTGCGTGTGTGCGTATGTGTAGCTTTTAATGGTTTCTTTCTTTCCATCTTCCCACTTACATGGTTTTTGACTATAGCACACCTTTTTTTTTTTCCCCTCCATGTTAGACCTTTTATTTTCATTCTGAGACCAGTCACCAAATCACACATCTACACATCGTTACTCTTAAAACCTGTACATTTCATTTCATTTGAAATTCCTCAAGAAAGGAGAATGTCATTGTTGTTGTTTGTTTGTGTCTGGTTTTTGTTTTTGCTAGTTTTAACCATATTCACGACAATATTTTCTGGATTTCTCTGGTTCTACTTCTTTACCACTATTTTCATGTAGTAGCTCTCAAAGTTTCTTAATCCTTAGTGTGTTTCAAAACCCTTAAATTTTATAGTATGCTTGAAAAAATAAAAATGCATAAAGAATGATCACACTGGTCATCTGGTAGCTCTTCATCACTATGTGTTTCTTTGAAGTTGAACTCTACTTCCATAACTTAAGGCCTCAGGAGTCAGCTTTACCACATTCCATTCCATACACACACACACACACACACACACACACACATATATATATGTTAGTTTGAACACTCTCGTCCTAACTTAACGTCTTTCTCTGACATAACCATTTTATCTTAATATTCCATCCAACAAAGATTACCATAATAATAAATGATCTCATTTGTAATAAAAAATTATGATTAGGGGCTTCCCTGGTGGTGCATTGGTTGAGAGTCCACCTGTCTATGCAGGGGACATGGGTTTGTGCCCCGGTCTGGGAGGATCCCACATGCCGCGGAGTGGCTGAGCCCGTGAGCCATGGCCGCTGAGCCTGCGCGTCCAGAGCCTGTGCTCCGTGACGGGAGAGGCCACAACAGTGAGAGGCCGGCATACCACAAAAAAAAAAAAAAAAAATTACCATTAAATAAAATTTGAGTGCACTCATGTGAAGGATTTTCCCTAAGCAATCTTCAAACTCCTTTCTCTGTGGTATTTTCTGCAATTCATGACCATAAGTTTTCTTCAGGTTGCTTATTATAGAATTATAATACAGTTCCTTTGGCCATGTTAGTAAAAATCATATTGCCAGAGTCATTCTCAACATCACTATATGATACCATATACCACCATGAATTTCATTAACTTAGTTTTTTGGAGGACTTAGTATACAATACTTCCCTAGGGAAGTATAGAGAGAGAAAGTCCTAAGAAACAGAAGTAAATAATCAGAAGTAAATGGCTTGCCCAAAATTGTTCTCACTTATTAAGCACATATAACTGTCCTCCTAAAAAACATGAAATTAAATATCTTGAATTATTACTTTAAAAAAATCTCACTTTCTTATCATAGTTATTGTAAATACCAATAAAGTTTCCAATGAAGTAAAATATATTTTGGTTAGGTTTTATATCTCCCAGTTAAATTAAAATCTAACTATAGCTACATAACACAACAGCTTTGCATTTTACACCACCATCTGTATTGTCATTTACATCTCTTACTGACCTTAAGGGAATTCAAATTATTGAGTTTTAGAACTATAAGCTTATTTGAAGGACACTTCTAATGCCTATTTCCCTTAGTCTTTGATAAACTTATTTAGCCTCTGGAAATCACTCTATAAATTCCCATGGTCTCTGTTCTATGAATTTTTCAGACTAAATAAGGAAGGGGTATGTTTGCTTTGAGGACTGTTTTTCCTACATTTAAGGTTTTGTCCTTCCTTTCTTCTCCAAGAGAAACTAGCTATTTTGATTGTGTGTCAAATTGTTATTTATCAAATCTTCGATTCGATTCCATTTTATATCTCTTCTCTGGTCTGTGAAATTATTGCTTGTGACACCACTTATTTGGAAAGTTATTTTTACAGACATAAAAGTGAGCAATCTGAAGCACATTTTAGTTTTTTTTTTGAGGAAGGGAAAAGGTGAGCAGTCACCTTAGAAATTTACAGCCCATCATATTCCTAGAAGTATTTGTATCTATTATTTTATTTGTAAAATTTCAACATTTGGGTATTAAAACTATAAAGTACAAATAACTTACATAATTTTAACATTTATTTTCCAAAGCTGAGTTGATATTATATTTAAACAGTTTCAAAAATAACTTTTAATTACATTAGATAAAAATATTTTACTTCAATGATAATCAGTCATCTAAACATCTAGCTTTTTCCAAATAGCTATTACATGTATCTTCTATAAAAATATTCTGTTCATTTCTTCTAGTCTTTCCACTGACTTAAATTTAATTTCTAGGCTCTTCAATATCATTTTCCATCACCCACTATAACTCTAAACTTTGGGATACAGCTTTTTTTCCATATTTGGTTTTCATAATTTAGTTTGTAGGAAACCATGAAGTCTTGAGATGAGTTGGGTATTTCTGAGGTGTAACTCCAAATATTCAGTTAATTTCAACCCATAGAATTAGATAACCATATTATTGCCATTGGATATACTATATGCTTCTTTTCTATTTCTTCTCTACAGTGACAATGTACTAGAATGAAAATGACATAACAAAGACAAAATATCAGAATAAAAAGAGGGAACAAAGATAAGTGTGCCCTGTTTAAGACAGTCACAATTAGGTGTATTAATTCATGTGTTATATTAAGTAGTTTCCTAATATGGCTCTAGAATGCTCACTTCTTTTTTAAGAAAATTATCTAAGTGACAAGAACATTAGTCAGACACAAATGTGAAATAGTTTCTACTGGCAGGGATTCACGAAACGGATGCCAATGTTTCTTAACCTTGATTGTAATGGAAAAGATAAATAATCACTTACACAAAAATTTTAACAGAAGGAGAAACATATTGTGTGCACCCGATCCTTATGGCATAAACTACAATTATGTGCCAAAATCATAAACTGAAAATCCAGCCTTTAGATATCAGGATATTGTTGGTGAGCTCCCTATAATATGTTTGTGGCAGACCCCTTAACATAAAATCACATAATATGCCCACAAAATAAAAAGATGTTCTTGAGGGTAAACATAAGAATAAATGCTGGCTATAAATGTTACCAAAATATTAAGAATTTTAGGTTAAAAAATTAAATTTAGTCATACCCATATTATATATGGAAAGCACAGAGAAGAAAAAATATATATATATCTTAGTTCACATTCCATAGATAACCACTGTGAACACTTTGGTACAATTATAGAGTTTTTTATTTCATTATACTTTATGTCAAACTCTGTCCTATTTTATTTTTATTTTTTTAAATATTAAAGCACATTTATTCCTGTAAAATAATAATTTGGGGATCAGTTATGTTGGGATAAAGTATGCTTCTGCATCATCACTTAACTATTCTCCTATAGTTAAATACTTATGGTATTTCCCTTTTGTATTAATTATAAATTACCTCCCAAACCACATCTTGGATATGAAGATTGTTTTCTAGTTCTAAATTATTTTATTAGACGAGTGTTTATGTAATGGAGTTAAAAGCTCAGATCATTGCTAGGTGCTGCCTAATTGTTTTTCCAAGTAGTTATACTAACTTACCTGCCCACAATGAAGCTAGATTTATCACACCAACATTAAATATTTTTACTTTTTATCTTTGATAATTTATAAGCAGGGAATTGGATATGTTTGTTTTATTTTAGGATATATTTTATTTTTGGTAAAATTTCTCATATTCCTTTTTTTTATCTTTTTAATTAATAATGGTCATTGTTTTTTAGACATACATGATTATTAATGTTTTTCTTATAATTTTCTTCATTGTTTTAAAATTTGGGACAGTTTTCTCTAGAGATTCATAATTATTCAAATATTTCTATATTTCAAAGATTTTTATTTTTATTATTTCCCTCTTTAATCTATCTAGAATTGATTTTTGATATCACATAATGTTTTATTTTTGCAATAACCGTTTATTATATAGCTGTCTTGCCCACATATGTGAAATGTTTTTATCATATTCCACATTAAATCATTTTATGTGATTTGTTTCAAATATATGTATTCAGTTCCTATTATCCTATGTCAGTATCATCTCTTTTAAATTAGTTTAGTTGTACAAATTTTGATACTGTTAGGACTAATCTATTCTACATCTCTGTCCCTAGTCAAAATAATACTTCTCCTCTTACACACTTTTTTCTTTGGCTGTTATGTCATATAAATACTGTTGGTGAATACAGACAAATTTTGTAATTAATTTTACATGTTTCTCCTACAACAATCCTCCAAACTCTATAAGTATACTTTATATAAAAAGTACCTTAGAATTTCAAAATTAGTTGAAATCTATTCTGGTATTTTAGTCTTCTTACTCATAAATATTTATAATTTTTTTTCTACTGCATATTACTAAGAAAAACATGGAGTAGTAAGAATAGCATCTTCTGATGTTCTATTGTTTTTTTATGGCTGCATAGTTGCGCATATAGTTTATTCAACTATGTTCCATTCAATTGTCATTTATCACATTTCATTTCTTTTAAAATTTCAAGTTCTACAAGACACAAGTATAAATTTTATTGTAATACATATATATTTATTATATATCTTATAATTTTTTATCTCATTTATCTGGGAAGATTCTTAGAAAAAAAGTTGAGTTAAAGCATATGGATATTTAAACAATTCTAATTTATACTTTCACTTTAGTTTTACAACAATAATTTTACCAATCTACATTTCCAGCAAGATATAAGTACCCATTTTCCTATACTTCCATACATTGAATGTTATCACTTGAAAAATTTTTCTAAAGTATTGAGTGAAAAATTATCTTGTTTGATGACCTTTTATATTTCCTTTTTACTTGCTCAATAATATTAGTGTTAGTGAGTGCCTGTCATTTGGGCACTGGTAAAATAAATGATGGATAAACAGATATGATTCTCTTGGAGCTTACATTTAGTTGAGAGAGACACACGGTGTATAAGTAAATACCTAAATAAGATCGTTTTAGTTAAAAGAAAGTGTTATAAAGAAAATTCACTTGATGAGAACAAGGGAAGCGAGGGGAGTGGGCTCCTTGGAGTACTTCCGATGATGTAGTAGGGACTACAGGGACTGAAGAGGTGATTTTGACCCTATTAAAAGAGCCAGCAAACTCTGCCCCAAGCCAAGGGGAGCACATATTAAAAGGCACGACTACAAATTGCATTTTCATAGCAGACCCACACTTAAATTCTAGTCCAGAGACTTACTAACCTGAGATTTTTATTACAAGTTATTATGAGCTTGGCCTCTGGAGTCAGGTGGTCATAGATTTAATTATTTACTTCTCTTATCTTCAGTCTCTTTATCTTCAAAATGGAGATAATGTTGCATCTCTTACGGAGTCATTATACAAATTTGATACAGAATATATGAAATGTCTAATAGTGAGTTTGTTTTTATTCAGTAACCATTATTGTTGTTGTTATTGTTAAGTAGAGACAACTGATACTATCGATTTTGACCTGGGATTTTAGTTAGAAGATACGGATTAACATCCACATTCTACCTCATAATAGCTGTAGAGCCAGCCTAACTTATTGAGCTCCAATTTATTCCATTTATAAAGCAGATAAACTACCTTCCACCTTATTTTCCTTTACTCTTGGAGTCTTGCTTGATACCTAATTTCATCCTACACTAAGATCCAGCCTTTCTCTACTGAGCATATTAATTTATAAATCACTTATTGAGTTCCTATGTTTTGTCATAAGACATCCACCATCAAAAAATGTTAGTTTTGGGCTTCCCTGATGGCGCAGTGGTTGAGAGTCCGCCTGCCAATGCAGAGGACATGGGCTCGTGCCCCGGTCTGGGAAGATCCCACATGCCGCGGAGCGGCTGGGCCCGTGAGCCATGGCCGCTGAGCCTGTGCATCCGGAGCCTGTGCTCCGCAACGGGAGGGGCCACAACAGTGAGAGGCCCGCATACCGCAAAAAAAAAAAAAAAAAAAAGTCACCTTTGCATCCTCAACTCTTATCTATACCCTACTGCTAAAATATTCCCTTCCTTCTTCACTCTGAGAGTATCCTATCTACTAACCACAGTTTCTGTCTGCTGGCAATTTCAGGATATTCCATTTTGACAGAAACCTGTCTTATTTCCAGGCTTTGGCTCTTTCTAGACCCGTCCATTTGCAACCAAGCTACCATATTAGCCCCTATGAAGACTAAGTATAATAAGTAAATACTTTATACACTGCAACTACTGAGTACATGAGATTAAAGTAGGTATTTTTTTGTAGATCTAGAAGTTATATACAGTATGAATTTTGGTATTACTGTTTTTAAAAAAATAGGTAATTTGAAAAAAATATATTTTTGAAATTTATAAAATACAATGAAATTATCAGGGGAGGTATAACTACAAAAGTTTTAGCTGAAATAAGTCTTACTTGAGGATTACTTTATAAAATTATATGTCTTCAATTATTATTTCACTTCTTTCTTGCATGAGAGATTGGAAAAAGCAAAGATGTATTTTCAGAAAAATGTTAACTAATTTTCTGTGACAATTTAATAATAATGACAGAATATACTTGTAAAAAGTCACATATTGATTGCTGAAAAGGATTTTATTCCAGTAAGTATGAAGTAGAATATGATACCAGCTTATCAACTGAGATATCACCCATAGAGTAAATGAGGCTAATTGCCACAGCTGGCTTCATTTTCAACTGACAGTGCAATAATCAACAAGGGACGGACAGAGAAACCTGTGACACTAGAATACTAAACCATTTCAATAAATTATAAAAGCAACATTTGACTCACAGCTATTTTTAAACTTAACATAACATTGTCTCTTATTCCAAGGGAAATCAACTGCATTGGTATGAAAATTGCTTTGGGTTTAGTTCTCAGCTTATACTTTAGGGTAGACGGCTTTGAAAAGTAAGTTTCCCAGAAATTAAAATTGGATGGAGCTTCATAACACTCTAACCAATGAGAAACAGAAAGAGATAGAGACAGAGACTGAATAGGAAGAGGAGGTAGAGGAGAGGAGAAGAAAGTAAGGATGAAATGGAAGGGGGGACCAGGAGAATAAAGGTGAGAAGGAACCTTTAGAACGTCTTTTGACTTTGCCGAATTTATCCTTTCTTCCAGAGCTCTCGGTGATTTCTATTTGCTCAATGCATATCAACCTTTCCCCAATTTTAAAGGCACGATGAACAACTTTCTTGACACCCACAATTCAACTGTGACTTTTTGAGGATCCTTATTTGAGCCTAGTTCCACATGAATGGTAAACTTTGGGTCTTTGGCATTTCTTGGCTATTAGATTTATTATGTCAGAGGCTTCTTTCAATTCTCATTTGCTTACATTTGAACCATATTTCATCTCAGTTTCCCTACAATGCAGTTATGTTCCATACATAGAATCTGGTCATAAATTGTAATTATTGATGCTTTTCCTAAGAGATGAAAATGTATTTATTTCCTTATCATTTTCTTGAAGTATTAGACTTCGTTAGTCCTAGAGGGGACAGAGTTTATTAGAATAGTTCTAATTTTTTTTCTTGAAATTGTAAAAGTCATGCCTCTTCTGAAACTAATAGAGTGCTATTTGTATCACTCTATGTCAGTGCAGAAAACATATTTCTTTAAGAAAAAAAGAGACAGAGAGAGAAATGGGTCAAAAGGAAAAATGGGGCAAAAGGGAACAGACTCCAGTTGAATACTGTTTAAGTGTAGTTTTAGAAAAAAAAAGATGTCATATGAATGGCTAATAAAGAATGTTTTTAAAAAACAAAAAACACCACTGAAGTTGGAACAACAAAGGAAGCCCCACCCAAGAATCTCCAGTGTATCTGAGGCTGTATCCAAGACCATTTTAAGAGTATATGGCTCTATTGCCTAGTTTCACTCTAAGGCCTCAAGTTAAAATGCCTGTGACTGAGCTTCAACTATTAGAAACGCACTGCTGGAAAATTTACAAGGAAAGAGGAGATATCTCGATTATTCTGAAAGACAGAAAAGACTGAAAAACATTAGTAAAACACCAGCTGGCAGATAAGATAGAGGGGCACAAAAAGGAAAAGACAGGTAGAGAAACCAGGATGGAAAAAATGGTGTTAATACAAATATGTCAGGGGTACAAATCCTGTAATTGATGAGCAAGTCCTGCAAGTTACATATGGAAGGTATTAAAATTATTACAATGCAATAAATATTATATTGCTGAGTAAGTGACAGTGAAAAGAGAAGCAGGCAGATATTAGCAAATATATGAAATGTAGATAAAAACAGAATGGAAGAAAATTGGATAAAAAGAGAAATAGAATGATGCATTAGCTTTATGTTTCCTTACCAGAGGAGCCATATCTCAGACAGGATAAATAAAACCTGATGCATGGAGATTGCTCTCTATGTAACAGCATTTAGATAGATAGTCCTATCCCATTTAGATAGGCCTGCATATTTTCCATTACTTAGAACGGAAGTGAGATCAGATCAGTTTTAAACCTATAAAGTAACAATTCTGTTCTGCTTAAACCTTACCTGAATTTTTGGATAGTGTGCTCTTCTCATTATGAAAATCTATTTATGAGCCCCTACATTTCAGGGTGCTACTGAAGACATCATTGCACTTGTCCATTGAAGAAATATTACTGACCATCCCAGAAATATTACTGAGTAATTACTATGGGCTTGACTTGGGCTGGGCACTAAGGACTTAATTAGAAAAAGGAGGGGAAAAGATGCTACTTAGAGCATGAGCTTTGGGTTTGATTCCCAGCTCTATCATTTACCAAATGTGTGAATTTGGGCAATTTACTTAATATTTCTTTGACTATTTTTCTGACTTGTAAATACAACATCATTGGGATGATATAAAGATTAAATAAAGTTCAGTAAGATGAAGTATAAAATACTTTGCTCAGAAATTGACATTTAAAAGTTTTTTAAGGATGAATGCTATTAATATTAATTTTAATAAAATGATTCATATTGATATGTAGGATACTTAGGCAGTATAGAGATCTTGGAGTCAGGGACTGAGGCCACTGTAGAAATTAAGATATGAGGCTATAACAGAGAAGAACAAACCTGACTCCATATTGGATCTATTCCTTTAGCTCTAACCTTTGTGCTCTGCTGCCTGTGCTTAGTCATGCTGGCTCTGCATCTTTGTAAAAGTATGTTGCCTATAGCCTGAAATATACAGGATAGCTCATTCTCAAGGTTCTGACCTTTAAAGGTATAACACTTTTCCATTCATACAGATAAAAAGTTGCAGAACAGATAACAGTAATTGTTTTGTTGGAGGCTTATAGGAACATTGTGACCAGACCTACCAGGACAGCTGCAAGAACAAAGGATTCCAACACCAAGAAGTTTGTAACAACCAGCCACACCCCCTCCCCTTTTAGAAAGAATCCTGAGCTCTATCTCAGGTAAGATGGTTCTTTGGGACACTAGTCCACCATCTTCTCAGTCTGCTGGCTTCCATATAAAGTCATTATTCCTTGCCCCAACAACTTGTCTCTCGATTTACTGGCCTGCTGTGTGGCAAGCAGTACGAGGTTGGTAACAAGGTGGTGAGAATTTGAACTCAGAATGGCAATTGGAATAGAAAACAGGTCAGAGATGTCACATAGACAATATGCAGGCAAACAAACTGACTTTGGAACAGTGTAAGAGCAAGTTAAGAGTATAACAGCAAGATACTGGAAGAAGCCAGAAATGACAGGTTAAATGGGTTGGGGTTATAAACACGGTGTTTGCCTTTCATTGAAATCAGAACATCAAGAGAAAAACTTTTTCATACTCAGGAGTGAACAGAATTCCCTGACTAGTGAAAAATGAGACATATCTGATAAAAGAGGACATACTTTACCTATGATTCAAATTTAATTCAGTCATGTATCTCTTTAAGAACTGTCCAAAATAAAACCATGACATTTACCTCATGATTTTTGGAATCTGCTACCTGTAATGGCTTGATACACACTACACAACACACACACACACACACACACACACAAACACACACTGATATGTATAAGTAGAATGTGTAATTGTGTGCCTATCTTTTTATTCTTTGTGAAGTACAATGCATGGAAAAGTGTAAAACATATAAATGTACAGCTTAATAAACTGTTATAAAGAGAACACTCGTATAATCATATCCAGGAAAAAGAACATTACTAACATCTCAGAAACCTCTTTTCATGCCCATCTCAACATACCCTCTCCTTCTTCCATATCCTTAGTTTTATACTACTTAATCTGTTTGTTTTCTATAATTTTATGACTTAACTATTCATCCTTAAACCCATTCCTTTAGTCTTCCCTATTTTTAATTAACTAATTAATTATTCATCTAATTTTATTGGGAGATAATTGACATACAGCACTGTATAAGTTTAAGGTGTATAGCATAGTGATCTGACTTGCATATATCATGAAACTATTATCACAAGTTTAGTGGACATCCATCATATATATATATATATATATATATATATATATATATATACACACACACACAAAATAAAAGAAAAAAATAGTTTTCCTTTTGATGAGAAGGATTTACTTTCTTAACAACTTTCATGTACAACATACAGCAGTGTTGGTTATATTACTCATATTATACATTGTGCATTGTACATCATATTGTACTCGATCTTATAACTGAAAGTATATACATTTTGACCACCTTCATCCAATTAGTCTTACCAATTTTTAAAGTTTATGTAAATTATATCAAACATTAGGAATTTTCTTTTACTTGTATTCTTTTCTTCATTCTTTGTTTTCAAGATTTATCCACTGGGTTCCTTGTAGTAGTAATTACTCATTTTTATACTGTATTGTATGTCTCTGGATTAATATACCACTATTTATTAATTATATTATTCTTGAGTTTTTAGATAATTTCTATTAAGGAACTATTACACATAATATGGTTTGGTTATTTTTGTTTACGTATGATGGTACAAAATTACTTTCAGTTTTGTAGGGTAAACATTGTAGTATGATTGAAACAATATAGGATTAAGTGTATCTTCAATTTTACTAGACAATATCAAACTATCTTCCAAAATAGTTAGGATAATTACCCACCCATCAACTATAGATCCATGGATGGGAGTACTTGTTGCTATATATCATAATCTACATTTGGCATTGTCATTTGTTTTTATCTATTTTAATAGGTGGTATATCACTATAACTATGAATTTTATGATAAGATTTTGCCTATATGTATTGACCATTTATAGTTCCGCTTTTTGTAAGTACCTGTTTAAGTCTATTGCCCAGTTTTCTATTGGGTTTTCCATTGTCTCCCTAACTGATGTATAAGGAATTTATGCATATCAATTTATATATTATTGTATGATTTCTTTATTAGCAAATATGTTGCAAATACCTTCTTTCATGTATTTGAGTGATTCTAATGGTGTTATTTGGAGAGATAATTCTTGATTTTTGATCAAATTTATCAAACTTTTCTTTATGGATTGTATTTCCTTGTCCTGATTAATGAAGATATTTTCTTATGTTATAAAAGATATTTCTATTTCTATCTTTTACATTCCGGTTTGCTTACACAACCATATCATCTATGGTTAGTGACGGAAGTATTATTTAGGTATTCTTTACCAGAATAAGAAAGTTCTATTCTATTCCTAGTTGCTATAAGATTGTTTCCCATGTATTATGTATGTTCACATGACTTTATATTCTTTATTCTGTTTATGTGGTGAATTCTATGTATTGCTTCCCTATTTAAATAAACACTTGTGTACCTGTGATAACTCTAACTTGGTCTTGATGCATTTTATTTTATATATTTGTCATATTTACTCTGTATATTTGAGTTAGGATTTTTTACTTAATTTTATGAGTGACATTAGAATGAATTTTTGTGTGTGTTTTATAGTCTTTGCTGGGTTTTAGGATCAAGGTTATGTTAGCTTATAAATGATGGGAAAATATATCTTGTTGCTCTCTTTTCTGGAAGAATCTGTAAATCAGTATCATTGACATTATTTATTCCTTAAATATTAGGCAGAACTTGACAATGAAGCTCTGAGTTTTTATTGTGACAAGATTTTAAATTACAGATAATTATAGAAATAGTTATAGGACTATTTTTATTATGTATATTTTTATTGTGGTGAAATGTCATAACATAAAAATTGCTATATTAGACATTTTAAGTGTACAATTCAGTGGCATTAATTACATTCACAATGGCATGCAACCATCAACACTATTTCCAAACTTTTTCATCAATCTAAACAGGAACTCTGTAACCATTAAGCAATAATTCCTCATTCCCCCCTCTCCCCTTGTCCCTAGTAACTTCTAATCTATTTTCTGTCCTATAAATTTGCCTATTCTAGATATCTCATATAATTGAAATCACGTAATTGTTTTCATTTTGTATGTCTTAGTTTCCTCCCCGTCTTTTTTTTTTTTGCCACTACCAATGATATTTTGTCCACTTTTATGTATTTATTTATCAAAAGTTGCACAAACCTGACCTCATTCACCAACACAAAACATACAAACAGGACACACACAAGGCCTTAGAGAAGGCTAAATACTTTGAATGACAGGAAGGAATGAACACAGCAGGTGGAGTTTTGGTTTCATTTGCAGGGGTCTGGGGAAGGCTCTGGTCCCACACCTGGAAAGGCAGAGGGGTGTGAAAGTCAATAAATAGCACCCTGGGCCCAGCCTGCTTTGGTACACTGAGGATTCATCCCTGCACCTCTGAGCCCCAGTGGCACTTGCCCTTGGCCCTTAGCCAACAGCAGGAGCAGGACAGGCAGAACCTGGGAATCTGGTGCAGGCAGGTCAGACGTGCTGCCACAGTTCCCCTCCAAACAGCCCCCAGTGTCCTGCAAGGCAGGAGGTAAGACTGGTCCAGTCTCCGCAGACCCTAGCTGGCCAGGTCTGAGGGCACTGTCTTTTCCTTGTCTGAACTTTCAGGGAACACGAGGTGCCCTCCCGCACCAGCGGCCTCCTCTTGACCACTCACAGGCTCTGGCTGCAGTACAAAACTTCTTTCCAGCTGGACTGGTCTCTGGGCGCTGCCTCTGTATCCTACCAACACCCATTCACAATGTTACACTCCTGTAGGACTCCTGCCCAGTATGGATGGGTGGCCTGATTTTGGTTTTCTCTAGTTTTATTTTGATAGTTTATGTATAGATTTCTTTGCATTCACCCTGCTTAACATCATAAAATTTCTTGAAACAACGGGCTAATATTATTTGTGCATTTTGAAAAATTCTCTAATGCTACCTCCTATTTTACTTCTGTCTCATTAACATGCTTCTCTACTTCTGAAACTCTAATTTTTTTCTGAAACATATGCTACTGCTTCTTCTAGATCCTTTTTGTTTCTTTTCTCCTATATAATTTTTTTCAAATTTCTGTCTCCAAATGCTGCATTCAGCTCTTGTTTGTTCTGGCAAAATTTCCATTTCATTATTTCTTTTTCATCTTGTATAATCTGCTATTAAGTATGTTCATTGAGCCCTTGTTTTAGATTATTATATTATTCACTGCAATAAATTCTATAAAGATTTTTTCTTCAATATGCTTAAGTCCCTTTTTATTATTTCTTGTACTCTGCCCAGTGGTTGAAGGTTTTATCTCCTTTAATGTATTTATCTTCAGTTGTTTTCAGCATTTATCTTCAGTTATCTTCAGCATGTTTTTATCTTCAGTCTGAGTCTGATGATTCCAATATTTATAATTTCTATACATCTCTTTGTTCTCATTTCTAAAGTTCTTGCTCATGTTCAGTTGCCACCTCTTTGTGTGGTTACATTTGATCGTGTGTGCAACATACTGTCATTGAAAAAATATTTGTAGAAGTAATTTGAGGATTAGGATGATGTCACCTGTGATATTATTTTACTCTAGGAAAGGATACTTGTTTAACTTCTGCCTGTCACCCGTAGGTTTTAGAAACTTTAGATAACAATGCAATCGTACGGTTTGAGATTTTTCTGGGCTATTCATATTATTTCAAAATAGATTTTACTATGTATGAAGGCTGATTTTATTCCATTCAACTCCACAGTTGAGCCTTTGGAGACCAAGAGGAAAATGGTTTACCAAAATCTATTCCCTTTATTAGCCTTTGCTTCTATTTGTTTTGTCTTAGTTTTTTGATGCTATATGTTATAGAATTAATGTTTGTGTCTCCCCTCAAATTTATATGATGAAATCCTAACCCCAGTGTAATGGTATTCAGAAGTGAGGGATAAGTAGGTCATGAGGGAGGGTAGAGCCTCCATGAATGGGATTAGTATCCTTATAAAAAGTCATGAGAACTTGCTTTCTCTACCTCTGCTCTCTGCCAGGTGAGGACACAACAAGAGGACAGCCATCTAGGAACAAGGAAGCAGGTGTACACCAGACACTAGACCTGCCAGTGCCTTAATCTTCAATTTCTCAGCCTTCAGAACTGTGAGAAATAAATGTTTATTGTTTAAGCCACCCAATCTATGGTAATTCGTATGGGAGGCCAAATGGACTAGGACACTGTCAGCAATACAGTGTAATCTTTCAACCACCTCTTATGAATTGGCAGCATCATTTTTCTTTAATAATATCATGAATAAGCATTCTTTCATGTGTTTGTTGGCATTCTGTATATCTTCTTTGGAGAAATGTCTATTTAGGTCTTCTGCCCATTTTTGGATTGGGTTGTTTGTTTTTTTGTTATTGAGCTGCATGAGCTGCTTGTAAATTTTGGAGATTAATCCTTTGTCAGTTGCTTCATTTGCAAATATTTTCTCCCATTCTGAGGGTTGTCTTTTGGTCTTGTTTATGGTTTCCTTTGCTGTGCAAAAGCTTTGAAGTTTCATTAGGTCCCATTTGTTTATTTTTGTTTTTATTTCCATTACTCTAGGAGGTGGGTCAGAAAGGATCTTGCTGTGATTTATGTCATAGAGTGTTCTGCCTACACATGAAAGAATGCTCAACATCATTAATCATTAGAGAAATGCAAATCAAAACTACAATGAGATATCATCTCACACCAGTCAGAATGGCCATCATCAAAAAATCTAGAAACAATAAATGCTGGAGAGGGTGTGGAGAAAAGGGAACACTCTTGCACTGCTGATGGGAATGTGAATTGGTTCAGCCACTATGGAGAACAGTATGGAGGTTCCTTAAAAAACTAAAAATAGAATTACCATATGACCCAGCAATCCCACTACTGGGCATATACCCTGAGAAAACCAAAATTCAAAAAGAGTCATGTACCAAAATGTTCATTGCAGCTCTATTTACAATAGCCCGGAGATGGAGACAACCTAAGGGCCCATCATCGGATGAATGGATAAAGAAGATGTGGCACATATATACAATGGAATATTACTCAGCCTTAAAAAGAAACGAAATTGAGTTATTTGTAATGAGATGGATAGACCTAGAGTCTGTCATACAGAGTGAAGTAAGTCAGAAAGAAAAAGACAAATACCGTATGCTAACACATATATATGGAATTTAAGAAAAAAAAGGATGTCATGAAGAACCTAGGGGTGGGACGGGAATAGAGACGCAGACCTACTGCAGAATGGACTTGAGGATATGGGGAGGGGGAAGGGTGAGCTTTGACAGGGCGAGAGAGAGTCATGGACATACACACACTAACAAAGGTAGTAAGGTAGATAGCTAGTGGGAAGCAGCCGCATGGCACAGGGATATTAGCTCGGTGCTTTGTGACAGCCTGGAGGGGTGGGATAGGGAGGGTGGGAGGGAGGGAGACGCAAGAGGGAGGACATATGGGAACATATGTATATATATAACTGATTCACTTTGTTATAGAGCAGAAACTAACACACCATTGTAAAGCAATTGTACCCCAATAAAGATGTTAAAAAAAATAATATCATGAATATATTTAAGATACTTTTTAATCTAAAATGTTCTTCTCAAATAGGGTGCATTTTCTGGAAACTAAGCTATTTAAAAATTTTGCTTTATAATTATTTTTCAGCATTAACATTCACTGAATCAGTACTGCACAGACACATCAAGTGACAGGATATATCATGTTCAGTAGAGAGACAAAAAAGTAAGATGGATTTCTTCTTCAAGGTCAGAATTTGAGTACTAATTTTATCTGAATTACAAAATATTATCACTTTGTAGATCTAAAATAAACTAAAACATAGAAAAAAGAAAACAAGAAAAGGTCAATCCTTCATTTGCCAGCTCTGTATCAATTTCTAAATTGCTTACATGCATTATTATCTAATTAAGTCCCACAGTGGATTTTTCATTTATTTTATAACCATTTTTTTCTCAATCCTGCTTAGAGATGTTTAAAAAATTGCCTAGTGTCACAAGGTGACTACATAGACCAGTTTTCCCATTCCCCAACTCTACCGTTGTGTCTCTCAAATATAGACCACAAAACTTGTACAAAAAGAAAAAAAAATCTTGTTTAATGTAGCAACAATTTTTGTTTTTGCACTCCCTTTACCATCATTGTTCAGCTATTTACACCACATAGGCCATGATTTTTTTTCTTATCTCCTAATCAAAAGCATTATATAAGATTTATATAAATTATAAAAGAGGTAGGTTTATCTTCTCCATTTTATATGGAAACTGTTTCTCAAAGAGATGAAGTTATTTAGTAGCTAGTAAAAGAAGAGAAACAATTAGAGTCGAGATCTCCAAAACCTGTTATTTTCCTACCTTATATAGATTAGGGTGATTATTAAGATCAGGTTGATTCTTGATCTGACACAGAGACAAGCATGATGGACATGGATTATTATGCTGCTTGCTCTTGGGCAGAAGTAGATATCTTTTATTAAAAGAATAATTCTTTATTGCTAAAATCCCAAACATACTTCACTATGAAGCAGATGAAATCACACAATGCAAGCAATACCTCTTTCACCTACTGGTAAATTTTCCTTTCTGGGTTACATATAGCAAAGCATAGTTAACATTTATTCTGCTAATTCACGGAAGAAATATTTTACCTAAATAAGCAAACACACCTTCCTTTAGCGTGTCAAACTAATTATACTTATTGGTGAATGCATATGAATACTTTGTGTGTTTGAATATTATAAGGAGTCAGTCAGTCTTAGACAAGAGTGCAGTGCTGCCTAACAAATATTTACCTTTTACTTTGTGCCACGCGTTGAGGCTAAAATGCAGAAGTGGACGTAGTCCTCATCCTTTAGGATGTCTTACTCTCTTAGAGAGACTTTCATTATTTAAAAATTCTGATAAGGATGGTAATAATTTTTATCTTGAATGAGGCTTTGCTTTATTAAACAAATATGTAGCTATACTAGAGAAAAGAATTTCATTAATTTGTCAGTTTTTATTTCCTGTTATGAATATTAACAATAGCATTAACAAAAGCATATACACAGTAGAAGTAATTTTTGATGCTATTCATATCTCAGAGCAACATAACCGGAAGCATTCTGCCTAGGATTCAAGAGTCCTAAGTTTTTGCCTTAGCTTAGCCAGTAGATAACTGGCTGTGTGACTGTACAGAGTTATTGGGTCTCTTTCCACATTCATAAACTGAGGAATATAAAATAGATACTACCTAAACATTTATTAGGAATTCAAAAATGATAAAAATTTTATAAACCACCAGTTAAACATTTATGAACATCTAAAGACTATCTAATTATAATGCATTCTCTATGGTATTTCCCCAAATGAATTATATTTCTTAGAGGGTGGTGTTATGTCTTATATGTTTTTTGGTTATTCATTGCTGTAGTGCCTAGTACACTAGGCAGAAATATGAATAGGACAGATCTATATCGTCTTTCTGTATGATGGGCAAAAACTCTGATATCCTCAAAGAAAGAGCAAAAGATGTTTGACATAATTTTCTCTGAATTGAATGACTTTATTTTTTAAATTTGAAAAAAGTTGACATCCAAATAAGCATTTTCAGTGTATTTGGGCTCTTTTTCTGACTTAACAGAAACAACTTAATCAAATTTTGATTGGAAATTTTCAAAAAATTATGATTGGTTGCAAGTGTTACTAATAATGATGTTGTTAGTTTTCTCTTAATCGTTCTTGAAAGATAATTTGCTCTGGTTGAAAATTTCATAAACTTCATCTCTGATCCAAAAGATCTCCAGTATCTGGTAGTTATTAATACAGAGAAAATGTGTTTTATATATGAATATGTATGTATGTACGTGGGAATGTGGGAATGTATGTATATACACACACACACAGAGTGGGTGTTTATTTTTGGTTAATGGATAAATCCAAAATTGAACAACTCTCTCTATATATGTATCTCACAATTAAAAAGAAAATATAGTATATGGAAGAACTTTAAAAGATCTATGACAGCACAGAGCTGACAAATTCATAGAATTCACACACATTAAGCTCCTTCTAGCATTCTCTGTGGTATGTGCAAGATTAATATAAGTTTGAATGGGAAATAATGTAGTTTGTTAGATAGAATACATTCCTAAAAGTTTTTGCAATACTAAAAAGATGATTTTAATTAAATTATTTTAAAATAATAAATTAAAATATCAGTTTATTATTGCTGAGTTGATGAAGAAAAGAGGGTAAGTATGCATGAGATATATAGCGGGGGGGGTAAAATAAGTTTTTTTGTGTCTGTGTAGAAAAAAATGACAGAGATTTTAAAGAAGAAATAGAACTTGGATAATTAATATTACTAATAAGCAATTTTATTTTAAAAACAGAATCAAATTAATCTCATAAGGCCACATAACATTGAATGTGTATTTTATAATCATTTAAATAAAAATTATTAACAATGATATTTAATAGTAATTACTAATTATTCAGGACATCACATTCACTGTGAAGAACTTGCCTTTAAAAAATAAAAAGTGGATCTTATTATTTCTATCTTACATGGGGAATTTTTAGTTTGAAAAACTGTCCTATTTTCTTTAAAAACATTGTTACTATGAATTGGAAAAAGTGATAGAAACTGAATATGTATTTGGTAGCAAGATAATCGCTAAGTGATGGAGCAGTAAAATTAGCATCAGTAATATTTTATAATTAAGTTCACTACTGAAGTCTTTACGTAATAACCAAGTGTGTCTCTCATCTTCCAATGTAAGAAATTTGATGTGAGGTTGGATGGATAATACTCTCTATAATGCTTATGATTGTATTATCAGACTGAGTGTTATTTTTTCAATAAATGAGTTTCATTTCATATGCCACTTTTTCAAAACTCTTCTCAAGTTTTTATTTTCTTCTGAAAATATTTTTCAATAGAAAGTCAACTTTATGATATATTTTTCCCACAATATATGAACATCTATATCAAGTAATGAATACAAAATTATTCAGAAACCAGACTTTCTCTTTGATTTGAATGACACCATGAGAATTAGAAAAAAAAACGGTTGAATCTCCAAAATTTGATTTTGCTAGAGCTAATTCAACTGAAAAGTATTATATTTCTTTATAATTTGGGACTCATATTTTTAGAGATATTATAAAGCTGACATGTTACTTCTTTCAAGACACAGGTGGTTTGCTGAATGTTCTTTCTAGATCTCTCTCTCTCTCTCTCGTGTGTGTGTGTGTGGGGGGGGTGTCTGTGTATTTCAGTAGGGGGTTAATTTAGTCTCAAAAGAAATATGAAAATTAGAAAAAGACAGAGGGGAAGAGAAATACCTTAAACATGCATATACATTTTCTTCTACCAAACTCACCAACTATTTTTTCAAAGAAAAGTTGACATTATATGTGTATATACACATCTATTGCATATATTACTGTGTAGGTATGTAGTTTGTGCATGTATGTGGAATATGGGAAGGAACTTGAGTCAAATTAAGGGATGTACTACAACATATGACAAAACAAGTCTAAGTAAAGAATGCTGCATATTTAGGTACCCTCTGATTCATCTCTGATATGGTAGTTATACATGAAACATCTGGGTTTCCTCATTTATTGTCTTCTTTTGCAGTTCTAAGATTTATCAAGTCATGGTCCAGACTATATCAATAACTTTGTATTAAAAAATTAAACTTAAAAAGTTGAAAGAATAAACAAATGGGACCTAATCAAACTTACAAGCTTTTGCACAGCAAAGGAAACCATAAAAAAACCAGAAAGGCATGCTATGGAATGGGAGGAAATATTTGCAAATGATGCACCAGACAAGGGCTTAATCTCCAAAATATACAAACAGCTCATACAACTCAACAACAAAAAAACAAACCCAATCGAAAAATGGACAGAAGACGTTAGTAGACATTTCTCCAAAGGAGACATACAGACGGCCAGTAGGCACATAAAAATATGCTCAACATCACTAATTATTAGAGACATGCAAATCAAAACTACTATGAGGTACCACCTCACACCAGTCAGAATGGTCATTATTAAAAAGTCTACAAATAACAAATGCTGGAGAAGGTGTGGAGAAAAGGGAACCCTCTTACACAGTTGATGGGAATGTCAGCTGTTGGAGTCACTATGGAAACCAGTATGGAGGTTCCTCAGAAAACTAAAATTAGAATTACCATATGATCTAGCAATCCCACTCCTGGGAATATACCTGGAGAAAACTCTAATTCAAAAAGATACATGTACCCCTATGTTCATAGCAGCACTGTTCACAATAGCCAAAACATGGAAACAACCTAAATGTCCATTGACAGATGAATGCATAAGGAAGATGTGGTACATATATACAATGGAATACTACTCAGCCATAAAAAAGAACAAAATAATGCCATTTGTAGCAACATAGATGCAACTAGAGATTATCATACTAAGTGAAGTAATTCAGAAAGAGAAAACAAATACCATGTGAGATCACTTATATGTGGAATCTAAAATATGGCACAAATGAACTTATCTACAAAACAGAAACAGACTCATAGACATAGAGAACAGACTTGTGGTTGCCAAGGGGGAGAGAGGCAGGGAGAGGGATGGACTGGGAGTTTGGGGTTGGTAGATGCAAATTACTACATTTAGAATGGATGAACAGCAAGGTCCTAATGTATAGCACAGGGAACTACATTCAATATCCTGTGATAAACCATAATGGAAAAGAATATAAAAAAGAATGTCTCTATGTGTATAACTGAGTCACTTTGCTGTACAGCAGAGATTGGCACAGCATTGTAAATCAACTATATTTCAATTAAAAGGTTGCAAGAATACTACAGTGAGCATTTATGTATTTATCATTCATATATTTTTCTCTTTCTTGTCAAGGTTTTGTTATTTTTGCTGTCTCTTTTTTTCTCCTTCTTTCCCTCCCTCTCCTTCTGTGTCTCCATTAAGTGTGTGTGAGCTTAAGTGTGTGTATGTGTGTATAGACACATATTTTTCATGGAGTGGTAGAGCATCGTGGTTAATAGTAAAGCATATATTATTAACAAACAAGTATATCCTCCAACATAAAACAATATAATGAACACAATCAGCAAGCTTAACATGTATGAAATACTTTTGCTTAATATATAACCTGAATTCTCTCAATAATATCATATATCTGTTATTTTTTATGACCAGGACCTAAGCTAGAATCTTTTATTACTTTTACTTGTCATGGGTTTAATTCTTCTTTAATCTAGAATAATTTCCCCAAGAATTTTTTGTCTTTTATGACACTGACACTGAAGCCATACAAAAGTATGTAATTGAAGTTTCAAAATCTATTCCTCTCACAGAAGCATGTTTGTTTGTTTCATATAAGAGGGAGTGTGTATGTAAATTTAGTATATAAATTAGAATGATAGAATTCTAATTACATTTAAAATAATAGCACTTTTTTTCCCTAAGAAATCTCATTTGTGATTACTTAAATGTGAAAGGTAGCATGCACAGTGATATTGAAAGAGAAAACATAAACTCCTATCACACACTCTGTCTCCAACACTAACTTTTCCACAAAAATTAAGCCACTTGCTTTCACCAGAAAAGCTTTGAAACAATTTTGCTAATATATATAAATACTGAAAACTGATTAGTGTGATTTAGTGTACGCTTTCCTTAAATGCGATGAAATATAATTATTGGAGTTTTTGTACTGTGCTTTAGTATGTAAAAATTGGCAAGCATTTATCTACCCTGTAATTTCATGGTGTTACAATGTTATTACTCAATAATAACTTAGCAATTACTCTATAATTACCCTATCACTGAATAGTACTTATCCCATAATTAGAGGATCAATTTCCAAAGACTAGAAAAAATACAGCAATTTAGGCCATGTAAACAGTGATTGTAAACTTTAATGTATTTATAAGATTATTGCTCACATATAGAATAAAACCAATAAACATAATTTAAAATCCAATAACTAGATTGCAAGGCAAGTTGAGGATTAAGTTCATGAGAAATAAATAATAGTGTGCTTATATTAATGGAGCAATTTTTTACTTATTAAAAACCTACTGGTAAAATGTTGTTATTTGTAATAAGTAATAATGTACATGCTTAAAACAATAGTTGGCATTAGAAATTAATAAATGATAGCTTTTATTAGTGGGAAAGCAATAAATAAAATACAGCTGAAGAGGATTCCTCCATATGTCATTATACAAAAATATTATTTATAAGCAATAAATAAGGTGACAATTTGAATAAAAACTAAAGTTACTTTACATAAAATGAAATAATTTGGGTTTCATTGCTTTTGTTGTTATTTTGCTTGTGCTTCATCCTGCTGTTGCTAATATTAAAATTCTAAAGCAAATAAATTTTTATATCCATCTACTCAAAATATTATAGATCCTTCAGATTAACTATTAATTCCAGAGTAGTACACTTTTATTTTTCTTTTTGCACTAAAAATCTTCTTGATCATCTATAAAGTGTTTCCTGGGAGGGTTGGTGAAGTGAATTTATTTGGGGTATATGAAAAACTCTTACAATTCAATAATAAAATGGTGGAAAAAATATAGTAAAATCATAAGCAAATGATTTGAATAGTCAATTCAGTAAAGAGGATGTAAGCATGGACCATAAGCACCAGAAAAAGTGTTCAATATTATTATTCATGTTAGAAATGTAAATAAAACCACAACGAGATACTACTACACACCTCCTAGGATGTCAGATGGACGAAGTTTAACAATGACATCAAACGTGGAGAAACTGAAACTCTTATATATTGTTTGTGCAAATATTGAAAAGGACAACGGCTTTGAAAAAAGTTGTCAGTTTCTTACAGAATTAAAAATATACCTAGCCTATGACCAGAAATGCAAAATTTAGTTTTTTATCCAAAAGAAATAGATACGTGTTAACAAAAGAATTGCAAAAAGTGATTATAGGAGCCCCAAAATTGAACTGTCCCAAGTTTCCATTTAGATAGAGAGATATTCACAGAAGGAAACATTACTCATTGTTTTGAAGGCACAGACTATTGATTATATGTACCAACATGGGTGAATCTGAAAGTCATGTATCAATCTAAGTGGTAAAAAAACCTTGCACAAAAGAGTGCATGCTCTCTTTTTTCCTCAAAATTTTTAAAGCTCTAAAACAGTCAAATCAAATTTATGGTTAAAAAAAAAGTGTGATTATGGTTACATCTGGGGGCAAGATTGTGGGAACTGACTGGGAAAGAACATCAGGGAATCTTGCTGGATCACGGTAACATTCTATATCATAATAGGTTGCGTTTACACAGGTGCATGTCTTTGCCAAAACTAAGCAAACATAAATGTGTGCATTTCAGTGTGTGTAAATTTTACATAGAATTAATAAATCTATATTGATCACTAGGTAATAATATATGTACTGAAGTGTTTATGGAAAGTAAAAAGAAACCTGTAATTTAGCTGGGAAAAAAACAAACAAGCATTGACTCTGACCTCATACCATACACACAAAAATAGAGAACCCACAGGATGGAAAAAAAATTGCAAATCACATAACTGATAAGGGATTAATATCTAGAATATATGAAGAACTCCTACAAGTCAAAAACAACAACAACAAAGCAATCCATTATAAAAATGGGCCAAGGGCTTGAGGAAGCATTTCTTCAAAGAAGATATACAAATGGCAAATAAGCCGAAGAAAAGATGCTCAAGATCACTAATCATTAAGGAAAAGCAAATTAAAACCACAATGACATACCACTTCACACCCATTAGGATGGCTATTGTTTGTCTGTTGATTTTTGAAAGTAACAGGTGTTGGCAAGGACATGCAGAAACTGAAATGTCTGTGCATTGCTTGTGGGAATGTGAAATGGTATAGCTACTATGGAGAACAGTATGGCAATTCCTCAAAAAAATTAAACATAGAATTACTATATGCTTCAGTAATAATTAAAATCAGAGACTTAAACATATGTTTGTACACTACTTTCATAGCAACATTATTACAAAACCCCAAAAGTGCAAGCAATCCAAATTTTCATCAATGAATGAATGAATAAACAAAATGTGTTATATACAAACATCAAATATTATTCAACCTTAAAAAAGAATTACATCTTAATACATGATATAATACGAATGAACTTTGAAAACATTGTATTAAGTGAAATAAGCCAGACACAAAAGTTAAGTATTGAATAATTCCACTTACCTGAGTTACCTAGATTAGGCAAATTCATAGATACAGAAAGTAGAAGTTACTAGGGGTTGATGAGAGGGGGAATGGGAAGTTAGTATCTAAAGAGTAGAGAATTTTTGGGTAGGATAATGAAACTGTTCTGGAAATGGATAGTAATGATGGCCACACAATACTGTGAATGTACTTAATATCACAAAATTGTACACTTAAAAATGGTTAAAAAGGTAAATTTGATGTTATATATATTTTACCACAATAAAAAATTATCTCAAAATGGATTACAAACCAAACTACAAAACCTATAGCTAAAATTTCTAGAATTAAACACAGGAGAAACTCTTCCTAACCCTGATTTAGGTAAAGATTTCTTAGATAGAGCAGAACTAACAAATAATAAAATAATAATTTTAAAATTGGACTTCATCAAGATTAAATGCCATCACTAATACAATAAGGTAATCTATGGGCTGGAAGAAAATGTTCAAACACATGAATCATACAAGGACTTGAATTTAGAATATATGAAAACCTCTTACAACTCAATAATAAGAAAATAAATAATGGGCAGATTTGCTCAGATACTTCACAAAAGGAGATATATAAATGACCAATATGTACATGAAAAGACACTCAACATTATAAGATAAATGCAGTTAAAATAACAATGATGACGGCTTCCCTGGTGGTGCAGTGGTTGGGAGTCCGCCTGCTGATGCAGGGGACGCGGGTTCGTGCCCTGGTCTGGGGGGATTCCACATGCCGCGGAGCGGCTGGGCCCGTGAGCCATGGCCGCTGAGCCTGCGCGTCCGGAGCCTGTGCTCCGCAACGGGAGAGGCCACAACAGTGAGAGGCCCGCATACCGCAAAAAAAAAGATGATTTTAAAATAAGAAGAAAAATCAATGTTAAACAAATTAACAAAATCTAAAAGTAAACACACATACATATGAAGAA
Source organism: Monodon monoceros (assembly GCF_005190385.1). Taxonomy (NCBI): domain Eukaryota; kingdom Metazoa; phylum Chordata; class Mammalia; order Artiodactyla; family Monodontidae; genus Monodon; species Monodon monoceros. The sequence continues at coordinate 87,554,850 of NW_021703784.1, read as the reverse complement.
TACAAGGAGATATGGGTACACATCCCTTATAATAATTAAAATTTTTGACAAAACCATACCAAGTGTGTATAAGGAAATCCCATTCATCTTTGGTGTAAAATGGTCTTAATGCTTAAAAAAAAACTGTTTAGGAGTTTTTCAAAAATTAAACATTTATTTATTATATTATCCAGCTATTTCATTACTAGGTATATGCCCACAAATAAAAACGTATATATGCACAAAAACTTGCGTGCAAATATTCATGCAGCGTCATTTGTAATAGGAAAAAAATTGAAACAACCCAATGTCCATCAAAATGTGAATGAATATACAACTTTTTATACATACTTAAAATGGAATACTGCCCTGCTCTAAAAATGAACTACTGATTCACAAAACTACACTGATGAATCTCAGAAATGTTATGCACAGTGAATGGAGCCAGGTAAAAATGCATACATATATTTTGATTTCATTTATATCAAATTCCAGAAAATGCAAGCTAATTTAATTGTTTACCTGCTGACAAGGGTAGGAGTAGAGATGGGTTACAAAGGAACAAAAGAAAAATTTGAGGGTGATAGAAATGTTTATTATTTGATTTTCATGGTTTCATAGTTGCATGTGTGTAGACACATCTGTTAAACTGATACAATAGCACAGTTTAAAAATGTGTAGCTTACTGTACTATAATTATGCATCACTGAAGATATTTTAAATGACACGTAAGACATTGAAAAGGCAATTCAGACACTGGATAAAAATATTTGTAAAACATGTATCTCAAATGCAACGTATTTCTGGAATATATAAAGAACACTTACAATTCAATAACAACAACAAAAGAAGACAAACCACTTAATAAAAAATGGGCAATGATTTAAACAGATGCTTTTTCAAAACAGATGCATAGCTGACAAACTAGTACACAAAAAGAAGCACACCCTCATTAGTCACTAAGGAAGTGCAAATGTATTCTACAATGAGTTATGCCCACACATATTAGAAAAGTTAAAACAACTCACAATGCCAAGTATTAGCGTGGATGTGAAGCAAGTAAAACGCACATATATAACTTATAGGAAAACAATTTGGCATTTTATTATAAAGTTAAACATATCCTTATCATTTGACTTATCAATTTCACTCCTTTGTCTTTTCCCAAGATAACATATGTCTATGCAAAAAATTTTATGTAAATTTTCATAGCAGCTTTATTCTTAATAGCCATTAATGGAAAACATTAATCTTCTGGAAAAGTGAATGTGGCATCAATTTGTAAATCACTAAAGAAATTGTGTTGTATTCAGACAATGGTTTACTATTTAACAGTAAAAAAGCATGCAACAACATGAACGAATCACAAAAACTTTACATTAAGTGAAAAAAGCCAGACAGAATAGGTTATATATTATATTATCTAACTGATATAAAATTTGGAAAAAGTCTACAGTGACAGAACCAGATTAGTGGTTGCCTGGGGCTAGGATGGGGGAATGAGTTTGAGTTTAACAGGGAATGACGAAATGTTTTGTGGTTACAGAAATGTTATAAATCTTTAGCGGTGATGGTTAACTGACCATATGTACTTGTAAAATCTATTTAACTGTACACTTTAAATGGGACAATTTTATTATCTAGAGTATAACAATATAACTGATCAAAATGAAAAGAAAATGATAAAAATAATTAATTGGTGTTGGCACAGCAGGGACATCAGAACACATTTAGAGTTTTGCTCCAGGTCTATAGACATCTCCTGCTCTGTCATAATGCAGAGATTTGGAAATCACATTGAATCATTAAATCCATGACATAGGATGACTGGATAGGATGAGCAGCCTTGGTGAGACAAATGGACCCCAGAGGGTGGAATGTAAACCCTTTGATTATTTAGGAGCCTGCAACATACGTAAAGTTTTTAGGAGTCCAATTGTAGAGTAGCCACTCTAAATTGAGAAAAAATCCTGAATTGTACATCCTTTGCTACAATAAGGGAAGCAAAATCCCTGGTATGCACGCATAAATTCCAGAGGCATATATATATATACATACCACATCTGGGAATTATGTTCCAGCCGATATATTAGTTAACATGGAAAGAATTTTGCATCAGATCCAGGCAGAAGTGTAAAGAGTTTTGCCACCTAATCTAGGTGATCCAATACATCTTTGTGTGTCTAATTCTGTCTTGGCACCTGCTTCTCAGAATACCTAACCTAATACAGCATGGCTTCACTAACAGGAAATCATTGGGCCACTACTTTCCCATTGGGTGGGCTGAAAAACTGTCAGATCTATATTTTAGTCTGAGGCTCTCCCTGCCAAGTTTTATTTTATTTCCTCTTTAAAAGTTTGTGCTCTGCACTGCAGTCTGAATGTTTCCCCTCCACAATCCCCCCACCCACATAACCCTTTATTTTCACAGGTACTACCTCCCAATAATGTTTTTGTACCTCTGACTCTGTCTCAGCATCCAGCATTACTGGAAATATCCTAACTGCAAAAACATGTCTGTACAAGATTTATACATGATTGTTCATGGCAGTTTTCTTCATAATATCCTAAGACTGGAAACAACCTACATCTCCTTTATTGTTGGCAGGATAAACAAAGGTAGAATATTGGTTCCCTGGAACACTACTAAGCAATACAAAGTAATGAATTACATATACACAAAAATGTGGATACATTTCAAGAATGGTAGGCTTGATTGAAAGAAACTGGACCTAGAAGAATGCATACTGTATGATTCCATTATATGGCTCTCTTTAAAAGAAAAATACCATCCATAGGGTCAAGAGATCAGTGGTTGCATGAAACCAGGCATAGAGTAGGGATTAACTGGGAAGAGCCACAAGGGAGCTTTATGAGGTAATGGAAATCGTCTATTTATTAATTATGGTGATGGATATATGAGTATATGTATTTTTAAAACTAAAAAGTTCACTTAAAAAGGGAGAGTTTTATGATATGTAGATTACACCTAAATAAATGTTTTCCTTTTTTTTTTGATAAAGAGTGTATATCAAGCCGGATTGTATTTAGTCCTGAGTGGCAAATAAATACATGCAGGTATGCATATATACATACACAAACACATAAACAAATGATGTATCTGCCCCCAATCCCTCCACTATTATATAATTATTTATGAAAATATGATTATGTGATATAGATTTTTGAACACCTACTTTGTTTCAGGCAATTGCCTAGGTACAGGGAATATATTGATATATATAAAGTTGAGATAGGCTTTATCCTCAAAACCTGCACTTTAATGATAACTAGAGTTTAGTATTGGGATAGAAGAGTGGAGTGTCATTTAAAATGGGCTATTTATAGAAGACCATTAAGAAAAGAAAATATTGGAGAAAAAACATGAATTAAATCAAGAAATTAGCCATGAAAATACCTTGAAAAGTGTGGGAGGCAGGGAGACAAATACAACAGCTGTGAGATTATAATGCATTGGAATGTTTCAGGAAGAGCAAAGCAGCAGAGGAGCAAGAAGGAAAGTAGTAAAAATTTCAGTCAAGGAGGAGATTATATCAGCCATGGAAGGCTGCAGAAGGTACTTGAGATCATGCATGTAATAACTGTATTTCCTTGAGCCCAGGAGTTCCACTGACCTTCTTCAGGAACCATCTTAAGAACAAAAGTAAAGTCAACAATTGGGAATCTTTATAATTTACCTTCTCCTGTCTTCCTTAACTGACTGCCCAGAAGATCTCTGCTTCTATTTTTCATTCAGAGATTTGATCCAGCATTTCATCAAATTAAAAAATTACAAACAAAACATGAAAGAGATAAATAAACAGTTCATGTCTGTTAAATAAATATCAGGGGCAAACCAGTATCCCAGAACCTTGCTTGTTTATCATTTTAACAAGTATATGGGATAAACGATATTATCCATATTTTTTAAAAGAAGAAGTTTAACTCAGATAATCTAAGTTATATATCCAAGATCACATAACTAGCAAGAACCAAGGAAGGGTTCAAATCCAGGTTAGCCTGATTTTAAGACTATACTCACTCCATTATAACCACACTAATTCTGTTACTCTCCAGTTATGAATTAGACATTCTCAAAGCTGGTCGCAAAAGTGAAAATGTTCTACCCAGTGACAACAACTACTAAAATCCTTTGAAACTTTTCTTTCTTTTCTTAAATTTTTAATCATCCTTCTCATCTGAGTATTTTCTTTTTTATTATTATTTTTAATTTAATGTAATTTATTTTTCATACAGCAGGTTCTTATTAGTCATCCATTTTATACACATCAGTGTATATATGTCAATCCCAATCGCCCAATTCAGCACATCACCACCCCCACCCGCCGCCACTTTCCCCTCTTGGTGTCCATACATTTGTTCTCTACATCTGTGTCTCAATTTCTGCCCTGCAAACCAGTTCATCTGTACCATTTACTGGGTTCCACATTTATGTGTTAATATACGATATTTGTTTTTCTCTTTCTGACTTACTTCACTCTGTATGACAGTCTCTAGATCCATCCACATCTCTACAAATGACCCAATTTCGTTCCTTTTTATGGCTGAGTGACATTCCATTGTATATATGTACCACATCTTCCTTACCATTCATCTGTCGATGGGCATTTAGGTTGCTTCCATGACTTGGCTATTGTAAATAGTTATGCAATGAACATTGGGGCACATGTGTCTTTTTGAATTATGTTTTTCTCTGGGTATATACCCAGTAGTGGGATTGCTGGGTCATATAGTAATTCCATTTTTAGTTTTTTAAGGAACCTCCATACTGTTCTCCACAGTGGCTGTATCAATTTACATTCCCACCAACAATGCAAAAGCGTTTAGTTTTTTTCCACACCCTCTCCAGCATTTGTTGTTTGTAGATTTTCTGATGATGCCCATTCTGACTGGTGTGAGGTGATACCTCATTGAAGTTTTGATTTGCATTTCTCTAATAATTAGTGATGTTGAGCAGCTTTCCATGTGATTCTTGGCCATCTGTATGTCTTCTTTGGAGAAATGTCTATCTAGGTCTTCTGCCCATTTTTGGATTGGGTTGTTTGTTTTTTTAAATTTGAGCTGCATGAGCTGTTTATATAGTTTGGAGATTAATCCTTTGTCTGATGATTCCTTGGCAAAGTTTTTCTCCCATTCTGAGTGTTGTCTTTTCATCTTGTTTATGGTTTCTTTTGCTGTGCAAAGGCTTTTAAGTTTCATTAGGTCCCATTTGTTTATTTTTGCTTTCATTTCCATTACTCTAGGAGGTGGATCAAAAAAGAGCTTGCTGTGATTTATGTCAAAGAGTGTTCTTCCCTTGTTTTCCTAAGAGTTTTATAGTGCCTGGTCTTAATTTAGGTCTCTAATCCATTTTGAGTTTATTTTTGCGTATGGTGTTAGGGAGTGTTCTAACTTCATTCTTTTACATGTAGCTGTCCAGTTTTCCCAGCACCACTTATTGAACAGACTGCCTTTTCTCCATTGTATATCCTTTCTTCCTTTATTATAGATTAGTTGACCACAGGTTCATGGGTTTATCTCTGGGTTTTCTTATGTGGTTCCATTGATCTATATTTCTGTTTTTGTGCAATTACCATATTGTCTTGATTACTGTAGCTTTGTATTATAGTCTGAAGTCAGGGAGTCTGATTCCTCCAGCTCTGTTTTTTTCCCTCAAGACTGCTTTGGCTATTCGGGGTCTTTTGTGTCTCCATACAAATTTTAAGATTTTTTGTTCTAGTTCTGTAAAAAATGCCATTGGTAATTTGATAGGGATTGCATTGAATCTATAGATTGCTTTGGGTAGTATAGTCATTTTCACAATATTGATTCTTCCAGTCCAAGAACATGGTATATCTCTCCATCTGTTGTTATCATCTTTAATTTCTTTCATCAGTGTCTTATAGTTTTCTGCATACAGGTCTTTTTTCTCCTTAGGTAGGTTTACTCCTAGGTATTTTATTCTTTTTGTTGCAGTGGTAAATGGGAGTGTTTCCTTAATTTCTCTTTCAGATTTTTCATCATTAGTGTATAGGAATGCAAGAGATTTCTGTGCATTAATTTTGTATCCTGCTACTTTACCAAATTCATTGATTAGCTCTAGTAGTTTTCTGGTGGCATCTTTAGGATTCTCTATGTAAAGTATCATGTCATCTACAAACAGTAACAGCTTTAATTCTTCCTTTCCAATTTGTATTCCTTTTATTTCTTTTTCTTCTCTGAACGCCATGGCTTAGGACTTCCAAAACTATGTTGAATAATTGTGGTGAGAGTGGACATACTTGCCTTGTTCCTGATCTTAGTGGAAATGCTTTCAGTTTTTCACCAGTGAGAATGATGTGTGCTGTGGATTTGTCGTATATAGCCTTTATTATGTTGAAGTAGGTTCCCTCTTTGCCCACTTTCTGGAGAGTTTTTATCATAAATGGGTGCTGAATTTTTTCAAAATCTCTTTCTGCATCTATTGAGATGATCATATGGTTTTTATTCTTCAATTTGTTAATATGGTGTATCACGTTGATTGATTTGCGTATATTGAAGAATCCTTGCCTCCCTGGGATAAATCCCACTTGATCATGGGATCCTTTTAATGTGTTGTTGGATTCTGTTTGCTAGTATTTTGTTGAGGAGTTTTGCATCTATATTCATCAGTGATATTGGTCTGTAATTTTCTTTTTTTATAGTATCTTTGTCTGGGTTTGGTATCAGGGTGATGGTGGCCTCGTAGAATGAGTTAGGGAGTTTTCCTTCCTCTGCAGTTTTTTGGAAGAGTTTGAGAAAGATGCATGGTAGCTCTTCTCTAAATGTTTGATAGAATTCACCTGTGAAGCCATCTGGTCCTGGACTTTTGTTTCTTGGAAGATTTTTAATCACAGTTTCAATTTCATTACTTGTGATTGGTCTGTTCATATTTTCTATTTCTTCCTGGTTCAGTCTTGGAAGGTTATACGTTTCTAAGAATTTGTCCATTTCTTCCAGGTTGTCCATTTTATTGGCATAGAGTTGCTTGTAGTAGTTTCTTAGGTTGCTTTATATTTCTGCAGTGTCTGTTGTAACTTCTCCTTTTTCTTTTCTAATTTTATTGATTTCAGTCCTCTCCCTCTTTTTCTTGATGAGTCTGGCTAAAAGTTTATCAATTTTGTTATCTTCTCAAAGAACCAACTTTTAGTTTTATTGATCTTTGCTATTGTTTTCTTTGTTTCTATTTCATTTAGTTCTGGACTGATCTTTATGATTTCTTTCCTTCTGCTAGCTTTGGGTTTTGTTTGTTCTTCTTTCTCTAGTTCCTTTAGGTGTAAAGTTAGCTTGTTTATTTGAGATTTTTCTTGTTTCTTGAGGTAGGCTTTTATAGCTATAAACTTCCTTCTTAAAACTGTTTTTGCTGGGCTTCCCTGGTGGCGTAGTGGTTGAGAGTCCACCTGCCGATGCAGAGGACATGGGTTTGTGCCCCGGTCCGGGAAGATCCCACATGCCGCGGAACGGCTGGGCCAGTGGGTTGTGGCTGCTGAGCCTGAGTGTCCGAAGCCTGTGCTCTGCAACGGGAGAGCCCACAACAGTGAGAGGCCCGCGTACCACAAAAAACAAACAAAAAAAACCTGCTTTTGCTGCATCCCATAGGTTTTGGATCATCGTGTTTTCATTGTCATTTGTCTGTATGAATGTTTTGATTTCCTCTTTGATTTCTTCAAAGAGGATGATCTGTCTTTGGTGTAAGTGAGGTGTTTCAGTCCCCCACTATTATTGTGTTACTGTCGATTTCCTCTTTTAGAGCTGTTAGCAGTTGCCTTACATATTGAGGTGGTCCTATGTTGGGTGCATAGATATTTATAATTGTTGTATCTTCTTCTTGGATTGATCCCTTGATCATTATGTAGTGTCCTTCCTTGTCTCTTGTAACATTCTTTATTTTAATGTCTATTTTATCTGATATGAGTATTGCTACTCCAGCTTTCTTTTGATTCCCATTTGCATGGAATATTTTTTTCCATCCCCTCACTTTCAGTCTGTATGTGTCCCTAGGTCTGAAGTGGGTCTCTTGTAGACAGCATACAGGTGGGTCTTGTTTTTGTATCCATTCAGCAAGCCTGCATCTTTTGGTTGGAGCATTAAATCCATTCACGTTTAAGGTAATTACCTATATGTATGTTCCTATGATCATTTTCTAAATTGTTTTGGGGTTTTGTTTTTGGACGTCCTTGTCTTCTCTTGTGTTTCCCACTTAGAGCAGTTCCTTTAGCATTTGTTGTAGAGCTGGTTTGGTGGTGCTGAATTCTCTTAGCTTTTGCTTGTCTGTAAAGCTTTTGATGTCTCCATCGAATCTGAATGAGATCCCTGCAGGGTAGAATAATCTTGGTTGGAGGTTCTTGCCTTTCATCCCTTTAAGTATATCATGCCACTCCCTTCTGGCTTGTAGAGTTTCTGCTGAGAGATCAACTGTTAACCGTATGGGAGTTCCCTTGTATGTTTTTTGTTGTTTTTCCCTAACTGCTTTCAATAATTTTTTGTTGTCTTTAATTTTTCCAGTTTGATTACTATGTGTCTCAGCATGTTTCTCCTTGGGTTTATCCTATATGGTACTCTCTGCACTTCCTGGACTTGGGTGGCTATTTCTTTCCCATGTTAGGGAAGTTTTTGACTATAATCTCTTCAAATATTTTCTCGGGACCTTTCTCTCTCTCTTCTCCTTCTGGGACCCCTATAATGCGAATGTTGTTGTGTTTAATGTTGTCCCAAAGGTCTCTTAGGCTGTCTTCATTTCTTTTCATTCTTTTTTCTCTATTCTGTTCCATGGCAGTGTATTCCACCATTCTGTCTTCCAGGTCACTTATCCATTCTTCTGTGTCAGTTATTCTGCTATTGATTCCTTCTAGTGTAGTTTTCATTTCAGTTATTGTATTGTTCATCTCTGTTTGTTCTTTAATTCTTCTATGTCTTTGTTAAACATTTCTTGCATCTTCTCGATCTTTGACTCCATTCTTTTTCCGAGGTCCTGTATCATCTTCACTATCATTACTCTGAATTCTTTTTCTGGAAGATTGCCTATCTCCATTTTATTTAGGTTTTTCTCTGGGGTTTTATTTTGTTCCTTCATCTGGTCCATAGCCCTCTGCCTTTTCATCTTGTCTCTCTTCTTTTAATGTGGTTTTTGTTCCACAGGCTGCAGGATTGTAGTTTTTCTTGCTTCTGCTGTCTGTCCTGTGGTGGATGGAGGCTATCTAAGAGGCTTGTGGAAGTTTCCTGATGGGATGGACTGGTGGTGGGTAAAGCTGGCTGCTGCTCTGGTTGACAGAGCTCAGTAAAACTTTAATCCGCTTGTCTGCTGATGGGTGGGGCTGGGTTCCCTCTGTGTTGATTGTTTGGCCTCAAGCGACCCAACACTGGAGGCTACGCAGGCTCTTTGGTGGGGCTAATGGGGGACTCTGGGAGGGCTCACGCCAAGCAGTACTTCTCAGAACTTCTGCTTCCAGTGTCCTTGTCCTCATGGTGAGGCACAGCCACCCCCCCACCTCTGAAGGAGACCCTCCAACACTAGCAGGTAGGTCTGGTTCAGTCTCCCCTGGGGTCACTGCTCCTTCTCCCTGGGACCTGATGTGCACAATACTTTGTGTGTGCCCTCCAAGAGTGGAGTCTCTGCTTCCATCAGTCCTGTTGAAGTCCTGAAATCAAATCCCGCTAGCCTTCACAGTCTGATTCTCTAGGAATTCCTCCTCCCATTGCTGGACCCCCAGGTTTGGAAGCCTGATGTGGGGCTTAGAACCTTCATTCCAGTGAGTGGACTTCTGTGGTATAAGTGTTCTCCAATTTGTGAGTTACCCACCCAGCAGTTATGGGAGTTGACTTTATTGTGATTGTGCCCCTCCTACTGTCTCACTGTGGGTTCTCCTTTGTCTTTGCATGTGGGGTATCTTTTTGGTGAGTTCCAGTGTCTTTGTGTCAATGATTGTTCAGCAGTTAGTTGTGATTCTGGTGTTCTTGAAAGAGGGAGTGAGAGCATGTCCTTCTACTCCACCAACTTGAACCAATTTGAGAAATTTTTCTTAACAGATGTCTTGAATCAGGTCATTGTTTTTAGTTAGGTGGTGACTTACCCACTAACATATGAACAATTAGTGAAGGAGTTAGAAATACAAGTCTCCTGATGGCTAGTGAAAGATATTTTTTAAAAGAGGGAAGCTGTCTTTTATCATAACAAAATATACAGAAATAAAAAATTTCACACTCTTGTTGAAAAGATATAGGCCTCAGGACACCTTTGTTACAAGACACCATTACAATCTTTTTTTCTTTTTGGTGATCTAGAAATTAGGTATCAACAAATACCTCTATTTCCATATAAAATAAAATGCATACAAATCTCATTATAAAGCTCTACTAATTACTATATAAGCTTCCTTGTTGTATTTGCCTCTCAGTTTCTTGAGAATCGTTAGCTGTCAAATCCAGTGATCAAGCAAGAAACATCCAAATAGCCATTATCTCTGACAGGCATTACAGCAGCCTTAAAAACCTGAGGTTTATTGACTTTGCTCAAATATGATGGATATTGGATGCTTCATTGATTCTTGAGAGGCAAGGAAAAATATATTATTACTTTTAGGTACACAGGAGCTGCAAGTGTTCAAACACTAGTGAGCTTCAGGATGTATATCAAGATTAAAATCAATGTTTTTCAGGTTTATATCCATTATACATTTACAGTACTGAGTGGTTTTTTAAGTGTGCCCCCAAACCTTCCAATTCAGACTAAAAAGCATCACATTCAGTCCAGTCAACTCTCTCACAAGAGTTGAATTATAGAAGGTATTGAATTTAGCTCTGAAATGAGAGCAACAAAATTGATTAGAGGGCTGTGTAATCAGGAAAGATGAAAGGGAAAATGTCTTTACAGCTAAGCCAAAGGGGGAATATGTACACATATTTGTACACATATTTGAATAGAGCAAATGTCAGAGTAAAAGACCCACTTATTTTGGCACAAGGTATTGTACAGCTGTGAATATTGGGGTGAAATATAGTAAAAAGCATATTTTTGGTGAAATCTGAAATGTAAGATAGATGTAATCTTTGTAGGAATGTAGTAAAACTAAAATGAACTGACATAGTTCTAAGAAATGTGTTAAACTTTACTCAAGGAGTGGCAAAACCTGGATGTTTTATGCTTTCATTGTTACTGTTTTTACAAGTTTTTTTTTTTGTGGGGAGAGGCGAAGTTCTTTGAGGAATGGCTGAGAATATGTTCATTCTAGATTCCATGTAAGATGCATCTGCCAACAAAAACCATAATAATATTAAGTAAGATATGGGAGGCTTACTATGTGTTATTCAAACTGCAATGAAACTGCATTAATAATACTGTATTAAATACTTCAGTGTAAAGAATCCCAATATCTGGATTTAAATTAAGTGAATTTCAAAATTTGTACTCTGCACTCTCTAAAAAGGAGAAGAATCAAAGAAAAAAAAATAACAACACAACACCAACAACAGCAATAATTATAACAATAGTTAAAAATAATTTCAATTCCAGTATGTCCAGGAGTGAACCAAGAGTGGAAGCTCTGAATTGATTGCACGCTCAGTGGATTCAGTTCATGGGCCTCCCACAGAATGAGAATTATGCTGTACTCTATGTTATTCTAGTGTTAAAAATAAGTAACTTTTATATCATACAGTCTTTAAATACAAGCTAAATGTTGTACTTGGTGCTTGATTGAGGAAACAGAGATTTCTTCTTGCAGTGGAGGAACAGGGGCTGTCTTTGTTGTACAGACATGGCTAAGTAATTTGTTAAGGTGATTTTGGTCTTTAGACAATTATGCCCTAAACACTGACTTTAGAACTTAAGTTCTACACCTAACTCCAATCTAATCCAACTAAGTCCTTTGATTGTCATACCTTCAGGTAGACACATTCATTGACCTTATTTATGAAAAGGAAATTAATGTTTCACAAATGTAATGTAACCTGACCAAGACTAAATTAGTAATCCAGTAAGTAGCAGAGACCTCTCCAAACCCAAATCTGTTTGACATCCAAGCCTGTGCTCTTATCCACTTCCCCGTAATTCAACTTAGCCGCTTCCCCATATTTCAACTTAGTGATTTTCAAACTGTTGTGTGCATCAGAATCATCTACATGCAGTGCTGTAAATCACTTCTCAACTCTGCACTCAGGAATGTTACATTTGCATCTTCTAGCTGACCATGGTGGGAGTATTTATACCACAGAAATAGGTAAATACCACACATCAGGGTCTTCTTTTTATAAAGACAGATTTCTGGAATCCACAGATCTTGAATGAGTCCAAATACTTTGTGTTTCTCACAGTTTCCCAGGTGGTACCATTGCTGGTGGTGTGAGACCAATTATAGAATCACTAATCCAACTCATTTTTTCTCCACAGACACATAGGTTTATTACAAACATTGAATAATACACTAAGGTGCTATGTATTCATAAAATCCTATTTATCTTGAAATTTAATTGGATAGTAAATGATATTAAATTAATCTTTCATCAAATTTTAGGAGGCTACAGGCAACAAAAAACTAGTAAAGGGGAAAAATATAAAACTTCATTAATGGTTTGGGGAAAATCAAGTACATGTTTGGTGAAATATACAGTCCTCTTTTTCTCAATGTGGCAATTTATATATATTTAAATTGGACTAACAATTTACTTAATACTGCAAAAAATTAACCTATACCTTTCTGTAGACTCAACAAACAAAACAAAGCAAGTTAATACATGAACGTACACTCTAGTTCTTAAGCACTCTAAGAGAAATAAAGTTAATATTTAGTCTCAGCAGTTTTAACATTCATAAGAATTAATTCTTGACTTTATCTGTAAGCTTACTGACCTCATTTGTTGCAGTTTTAATTCTCCCAAGTTTCAGTGATTCATTCCCGTACAATATTCTTAAGTCTATCCTTTAAATTTTTATCTCAAAATGCTAAGTCTAAAGGCAAAGAGAGGGGAAATTTACTGGTGTAAAGGATAATAAAACATAATAAAATTATATATAAAATATTTGGGTGAATGTATTAATATAAATACTTAGAGAAATGTAATTATTTATAACTGCCATTAAAATTCTGGTTCAATTATTTTACATTTACTATTGCTAAATTCTTGATGAAAATAACAATGTGTTGAATAAAATTCATAAGCAACTTAATTTAAATGAGCAACTCTTTATAAAGTCATTTAAATAGTAATAAATGGAAAATATAGTAGCTACTGTCTCCTAGGTTGAAATGTAAACAGGATGCTTGGTTCTCAGGATAGATAGAGAGATAGATAGATAGATAGATAAATAGATAGATATAGACAGATAGGGATATACAGGTATAGGTATAAATAAAGATATAAATATAGGTATAGTTATAGGTAAGATACAGGTATAGATATATCTATGTCTATCTGTAGATGTATATGTATATATCGATATCTATATCTATGGAGAGAGAAGAGAGATTGTATATTTAAAAGCCAAAATATTTTAGGATAAGCTTTTTGGATGTTGTCTTCTGTCTATTAAGTCTACCATATCACCATACTTCGGGGGTGATGTACACACAAGCAATACACACTGTCCTGGCAAACATGGTGGCTCTGCTGTATAGTTTTCAGTTAGATAGAATTATTGGAACTGGTCCTAGAGGATGGTTTGTAATTGTTAAAAGTATATATGCAGCAAAACATTTTTAATGTTAAACTTAGCTCGCTTATTTTCAGAGTCACAATATGGTGTTCACTTGTCAGATTCATGCTTATTGTTACTTAATAGATATCAGCACATGGATTTGATCATTGGGATATTGGAACTACAGCCTAGTTTGGGATTTGCATGCCCATAATGCCTACTTGTTTTCTTTTCTTTTCTTTTTTTTTTTCGGTACACGGGCCTCTCACTGTTGTGGCCTCTCCCGTTGCGGAGCACAGGCACCAGACGCGAAGGCTCAGCGGCCATGGCTCACGGGCCTAGTCGCTCCGCAGCATGTGGGATCTTCCCGGACCAGGGTACGAACCCGTGTCCCCTGCGTCGGCAGGCGGACTCTCAACCACTGCGCCACCCGGGAAGCCCTTGTTTTCTTCTTGATTAGAAGGTTTTACAGAATCTGTCTTTTAAGGGTTGCTAAGTGGATCATTCTTTTCAGAAACAGTGCATATTCAGAAAACTTGATGAAATGTTTCAAAACTTCATGGTCAATTCATGTTTAACAGTTCTTTGAACTTCACCAATCGCCTGCATTGAAAGGCATCGTAAAACAGTTAAGCTTCTTTTGGTGACAAAAGATGAATAAAATATCTTAGCTTTTGGTTCCAAATGCACAACATGATACAATTGGAAAGGAAGGCAGACTCATTGCTTTTTGGCTCCAAACTTCTTCATTGCTGGCTGCTGTGGAAGAAGTATGTTTTCAGCAGGGAGAAATTGACAGGAATACATAAGCTGTTTTGGCAAGCACTTCTGCATTTGGCCTTTTCCAGTTGATGCACCAAGATGATGAAAGGCCCCAAATAAATTAACAATCTTCTTTTTTGTTCCCTTGCCACATTAAAGTCAATGGAAATATAGTACAAATTGAAAAAGAAAGATTTTAAAATGGAAGCAAACAATAACTAAAAGGGAAAACTGAGAGAATGAGTGGAACATTGAAGCAAATTAATTTCCACCTGATAGAGTGGAAAACTAATTCAACACTTGTTTACAAAATACTTACTATATGCTGGGCATTGGGCTGATAAAAAGTTGATTGCATAGCTTTTGTTCTAATGGAGAGACAAGGCACATTAACAAGTACTTATAGTGTGACAAATGGTACATTAAGAGTATGAGCAAAAAGCAAGGAGCAGATAGGATCAGGTTAGTCCCCACTCTTACCCTACTTTGCTGTATCTTTGGGCAAAACATTTCATCTCTCTGGCACTCATTTTTCTGTCATACTGAATAATGACAAGAAGTGTAAAACTCTCTCCATCTCCAAGTTTAGTTGCGTGAGAAATATCTCCACTCAGTACTCTAAGGAATGGGTACAGAATAGAGTCTTCAAATCAAGTACCCACAGTGGTCAGAAAGAAAATAAATGAAATGAGTATAAGCCAATGTGAGGTATTAGGGATTCTGCTCAAATGGAGAGTGTATGTCCCTTCTAAATTCATTTAAATTAAAATAAATGAAGTCTCCTAGTACAGAAGTGGGAGAAAAACATATACCAAAACAAACAAGAAAAAAGGACAGTTATCAGTAAAGCCTCACATGAATTTTATAAAATAAATAATGTAAAGAAGAGGAAGAGATACAACTGACTGAATAGTCAAGAAAGGTGTCATATGGGAGGAACAACATAGTCCAACTTTGACAGATTAGTGTTTAGAGGAACGGGATATTCTGAGGTGAAAGCCTTGCCTAAGTGCACCAAGTCAGAGATTGAAGTATTTGTTTTTTTCTGGAAAAGTTTGAGTAGATTGGACAAAAAGTCTAGATAAAGTTAGCTTGAAATGAGTTAAAAATATAGATCAGGTTGAAATTTTATGGAAACTTTAAATTATTAGGAAATATTGAGGATGTGGGAGATGCAGGTAATGGTAGCTTTATAAAAGTGACGGCTTGGATTAAAAATGTATTTTTTGTCCAGACATTCTCTTATCCTAAATTTACTATTTCATTAAATATTTTTAAAAAATCAAAGCCAGTTAAGGAGACTTAGTATTCTATTATTCTGTATATGGCTATTATTATAAGCATTACAGAACTTGAGAAAAAGTAGAAAACTATTTAGAATGGCTTGAAGAAAGTTCTGCCTTAAAGAAGGGGACTAGAGTAGAGAAAAACTTAAAGTTGATTTTAGATCTCCAAATACAAGATTTTTGGTCTTTTGCATGAGAATATATATTGTATCTGCATAGCCCGTTTTTCTTTCATATATAATGTGAATTTCTATCTTTTAATATTAAAAGTTAAGAATGGACCATTGACATGCATTATAGGAAAGTAGAATTATATACAGTAAAATACTGACATATAAAATGTGTTCACTAAAACTGTTTCCTATTGGATAGAGTTTTTAAAGAAGCATTTGGAAATCTTTATTCAAGGAAAAAACTAAAAATTCACAAATAACTTTTTTGCTTATATTTCAAATTTCAGCCAGTTTGTCAGAAGAATTATTCAGCATATTGGCCTCCAAAATTTAAAGAGCTGCCAAACTCACCATAGTTAATTTATATGAAAGAAAATTGTATTTTTTAAAAATTGCATTCCTCCTCTTCTATTGCCATGCTTAGAAGTTAAAGTATCAATAGTCTCAGATTTACTGTTTTATTAAGATCCAGATGTATTTTTTCCAACATGTAAATACTGTCAGTGATTAAATGAAAAACAAATAAATTATATTAATTAGAAATCAAAACTAATTGAAGGGATACACTAGAATCTAAAAATGTAATATCAACAGCAAATACTTGCAGAGGTTCAATTTAATTAAAGACTTAAAGGTCAACAAATGAGTCTGCTCTGCATATCAACTACCCTGCTCCATCTCTACTATTACCACCTGGTCCATGTGTCATCATTTCTCACCTGGACTATGCCAAGAGCTCCCTACATCTTCTGACTGCTGCCTTTCTCTTTTTTTTTTTGAGTTGTGGATTTTTAAAAACTTTTATTTACCTTCTCCAGGTCATATGTACTATTTTTTTCCACTCTATTCTTTCTTTTCTTTTTTTTAACATCTTTATTGGAGTAAAATTGCTTTACAGTGGTGTGTTAGCCCACGTACCTGGGTAGGGCAAAAGAAAAAATTGCTGCCTTTCTTGTTCTTCTATAATCCATTTTCCATACAGCTGTCTCTCTGTGCTCTAGCCATAGGGTCTTTCTTTCCATTACTTAAACATGTAAACCTCCTTTAGGTGCTCCTTAGTTGAGGTGCCCTGCCACCACACACTCACATGCTTGGTTTCTTCTTGCCAGTCTATTCTCTGCTCACAGGTCACCATTTCTGAAAGGTTTCCCTGACCATTTCATTTAAATTAGACCCTGACCCAACTCACACTGTCTCACATTATCCTGGTTACAGACTTCATAACACTTAATTCTTTATGTCTATTTCTCCTTGAGTGAATATAAGCTCTATGAGAGCAGAGCTTTCCCTGTATTATTTACTGTTAGAGTTCCAGGATCTAAAAAGTTACTAACATAATAATAGGCTCTCAAAAATATTTCCTGAAATAAGGAGCAAGCTTTTTGAGGAAATTCTTAGAAAACTGGATATTTTTGTGAGATACTGATTCTGAGTATTAATCAAAATTGCGAGATTGGGATTGACATACGCATACTGCTATATATAAAATAGATAACTAATAAGGACCTACTGTATAGCATAGGGAACTCTTCTCAGTACTCTGTAATGACCTATATGGGTAAAGAATCTAAAAAAGAGTAGAGATAGGTATATGTATAACTGATTCACTTTGCTATACAGCAGAAACTAACATTGTAAATCAACTATACTCCAAAAAAAATTTTTTTTTAATTTTTTGAATTTAGAAGAAACAGAACACAACAGGAATTTTTACCACCTCTTTTGACCTTAGGACATGCAGAAGCATAGAAAATATTAATAATGTTGTTTATGATTAACACATGAAATGACTTAAAAACATAACTGGAGTGTTATGAATAGTGTTCAGTAAGAATTTAATCATTTTTCATGTTTTAAATATGTGTATATTTGAAATCCTGATAACTATAAAAAGAGTAAAATGATCTCACTCATTTTTTTCTTAAATTTCTGCTTGTATAATTAAATTGTACTTTGCCTATTTATATGTTTAGTTTTATTTAGGTGTATAATATAGTGACCCTTATTCATTTAATTATATATTTCCAATTTAGCTGTTTTAGAAAATTTATTTTAAAATGACTTATGGATATCTAATACAATGAATATAACTGATATAATTTAAGTCAAGAAAATCTTTTACAAGCACTTTTCTGAGAGCATCACTGCTCTTTCTTTTATTAATGATGGTTTGTTAAAAAATTGGAAGTGAGTAGATACTTTTAGGAAAGTCAACAAAAATAGAAGTCATGTATTTAGGCTTCAAGGAATATAAAATATGATTCTTTGAATGAGACCTGGAAATTTTAAGCCTCTGTACTGCCCCCAACCCAAACATTAGTCACATAGGTTATTTAAGTGATATTTGTAGCTCTCTGTATTCTTCAATTAGTCCACAATTTTAAACACTGTGATGAAATATTCCAAAAACTAATGTTTTCAGAGCATAAAATGTAGAAATGCAAATTATTTGTTTTGCCATGACTTTCTAATTTTCAGAACTGTAAATTCAAAGTTGGGGATGCTAAGAACCTAGGAGATACTGTCACTACTTAATCTCAGCATATATTCCATGTGTTTTCAATAGAACTCTGCTTGTTTTTAAAGAAATCTAGCGTCTCTCAAATGTCTGCTTTGTATTTTACATGCTGTATCAATATTAGCTCATTAATATTCTAGCTTTTCTAACAAGTCATAGAAAAGTGAGTCTATTCCTAGTACAAAAATCCATAGTAACAATTAGTATTAAGTTGTTAATTTTTGAAAGTTGTAGAAATTATGATGTGTTAAATAATATTATAGGTGGCAAAGTCAGGAATATAGATCAATTCCATTTTCCCCTTCCCCATCCTAAACCAATACGCAGTCAATGTGATCAAGATTTTACTTTCATACGAACACTTCTTTCTAGACAGAGAAACATGAAAACTTTGAAACGATAAGTCAGAAAGTAATGAGGCTGCAAGAAATGGTCTGCATCCTTCCCCCTCACTTTCCTACCTTCTCTGCTGCCAAATCTTTTTGCTTTCTCTCATCACCTTATCAAAATGTATCTTTCTGAGAATCAGTATAGTAAAGAGATTGGGTTGACATTGACTATTCACTAAATACAGGACCTGAAACAACTTAATTAGTCCTTTGTGCTCCAGTTTCTCATCTATAAAGTGGAAACAATATTAGTTTTCACTCAATAAGATTGCAGTATAAATCAAATATATTAAAATATTCAAGATTTTATAATCAGGCTGAACTCACTGTGAGCATTCAATAACTATTAACTGATAATTTTGATGGTAGAAATAACAGCAGCAGTAGTAGTAGTATTAACAGTAAGTACTAGTAATATGTACTAGTAGTAGAAGCAGTAGTACACCTACTGTGTTAAAAAATTATACTACTTGTTATATTTATAGTGGTGAATCAAGCAAGACAACCCTTGTTTCAGTCTGTATATTTTCTTGTAAACTATTTTCCATGTCATTAATTCTCTCTTCAGCTGTGCCCACTGTAGTCTTGTGAGTTACGTCATGATTCGTTTTCAAAAACAAAAACCACAAGTAAAGGTGGTATAAAAAAATAGGACTTATTAGTAAATCCCATATAACAAGAAGGTGGCTGAAGGTAGATGATATAAGGATTTGTTAAATCCCTCAGCAATATCAAGGACACAGGCTTTTTCTAACGTTCCACTCTGTCTGCCATTCTTAAAGTATCAGCTATATCTCCCCACATGGTAGAGATGCCTGAGACAGCTCCAAGTGTCTCATCCTCACATGGCTTCACCCAAAATCAGAACAAGATGAGCTTTTCTTTCATTCCTCAAAATCAGTGGTCAGGCACTGTTGTAGATACTAAGGGTATCTCAGTCAACAAAACAGACCAAAATCCCATGCTCAAGGCATATATATTTGAGGTAGGAAGAAACAGAAAAAAAGAAAAAGAAAACTAAGTGAAATATAGAGTCTGCTAGTTAGTGAAAATGTCAACAAGAAAAAAAAATAAAGGAGAACCGGAAGTGTGTGCACATCTCAATTTTGTAGAGGGGGTGAGTTGCCATTGTGGATAGTATAACGCAGGTAGGTTTTAATGATTAATGACATGGCAGTTAAGATTTAAAGGAGATTAGAGAAGTTACCTTGCAGTCACCAAGGGGCAGAGGTGTCCAACAGGTAGAACAGCATTCCTGCCAAGTTAGAGGAAAAGTAAAGAGAATGCTGTTAATGGAAGCAGTGTTAGAAAGGAGGAGGGAAGCAGGGGGTGAGGTCACAGAGTTAAAACAGGGCAAGGACAAGGGAGTGTGTGCTATGTAGAGATTTATAGGCTACTATGAGAATGTTTACTGCTATTCAGGAGATAGGAAGCCAGGTGAGGGCTGTGAGTAGAGGGGTGATTGACTTCTTTTTCAAGGACTTCCTTTTTAAATGGCTGCCATATTCTGAAAAGACTGAGGAGAAGCAAGGACAGAGCCAGTAGAGGCAGTAGGAGCTAATACAATAATCTTTACTCATCTCTCTCATTCTGTCAAGGAGGAAAATGTTTGCAAGAAGCTCTCTAACAGGTTCTATCTCAGGTTCAGTTGGCCAAAATGGAGTTATTTGCTTACTCTCAAGCTGCAAATGTGTCTGGGAAAGGAACTTTCTGGCATTCACAGTGAACAGTGGAAGATAGGCTCTGTTGGTAAGAAAAATAAAAGAAATAGCTGTTGTTTACACACTCATTAATGCTTTTCATGGTGCACTAAGAGCATTAAAATGGCTTGCAGCTTTTAAGTAGAATATTAACTTGATACATTTTTATTTCAGAATAGTAGTTCTAAATGCCTAGAAAAAATGGACCAGGTTAGGGAAAGACTAGAAGCAGGGAATCGATTAGATGCTGTTTCCATAATCCAGGTAAGACATGATAATATATGATAGTGGCCTGGGATTGATTGATTGATTGTGAGAATTGAGGGTGATGGAGAGGATGCATCAATTGTGTTGCTCAGACTAGATTTCTGTAATGGACACATGGGTAGAACATACTGCAATTATTTGAAATTTGTAGTTTTTTAAAATAGGGAACAAGTTTAAGAAAGAAATGAATTTATCTCTGGATATGCTGAGTTTAAGACATGACAGGAAAAACCTAAGTAATGATGTGCAATAGGCAGGGCCTGAAGGATAGGAAAATATCAAAGCTCAAAATATGATTTTAGGGTTATCTACATATATACAATTATGCTCAAAGTATACAAAATGTCTAATCCAGAAAGAATAGAATTGGTTCAATATGTTCTAAACAAATAATTTTACTGTCTCTCCTGTTCCACATGCAATGGGATGAGTGAGAGAGAGACAGAGAGAGAGAGAGAGAAAGAGAAGAGCATGTGGAAGAAAGATATTAGTAATGAGCTACAAATGTTTAGAATCAGAATATAAAGAGTATATACAACATAATCTTCAGAAACACAGACTGAGAAGAAATCACAATGCCAAAACCCATGGAGAAAATATTGTTGCACATTTACAAGTAATTCCAGGAGTCAATCTGAGAATTTCTCCTTGAGAGGAGAAAGTGTAGAATTATTGTCTCTATACTGGAAAAGTGAATTGCCAATGAAAATAAGTGTTATTGACAGACTCCTATGATCATGCATGCCAAATTTGTAGTCACAAATTTAAAGGGAGACAAGTCAGCATCTTTGCTTGTTTCTGCAAATTAGGTATAGTTTTGGATGTAATCATAGTTGGGGTTTTGCCAGTTGAGAAACACAGAGGAAGAGTGGGTTATTTGTTTTGAGTGTATTAAGCAAGAAATTCTTAGGCATAAGAACAAAAGAACATAAGCTGTGTGCAAGAATAAATTGCAAACCTGGGGATGGTGGTAGACATTCAAAAAAAAGTGATAAAGTCAATGGATTATGATTCAGGGAAATCAAAGAATTTTTGAAATGTGTACAAAGTGAGTTGAAACATTAGAAGGTGGTAGTAAAAGTTTCCCTTAAATCAGCATTCTAGATGCCATTTATTTATTGGTAGTAAAAACAAAAGTCCAGGAAATGACTATGAAATGTGGTGGATACGTAGGATGGAGGAAACACTTATTTCAAATGAGGATACCAAGGATCTGAAGTTCCCAATGCACCTTTGACTTACCAGATGTTGAAGACCATATAATAAACAACACTATAAGCAGTAAAGAGAAGGATGGCAGGTGTTAAAACGTAAGTTTTATATTGACTACTAAGTTTAGAAATAGCACATAGTGCAGTCAGATAACATGAGTTTCAAAGGAATTGGGATTTAAGGGAGTGTTAAGGATTTAATGCTTGTGTCTCCCCCCAAATGCAGTTGTTGAAGCCCTAACTGCCATTGAAACGGTATTTGGGGGTGGGGTCTTTGGAAGTTAATTAAGGTTAGATGAGATCATGAGGGTGGTGCCTTCATGATGGGCATACTGCCCTTACAAAGAAGAGGAAGAGACACTGGTACCCTCTCTCTTCTTGAGTGCACAGAAAAGAGACCATATGAGCACACAGTGAGATGGCAGCCATCTGAAAGCAAAGCAGAGGGTCCTCACTAAGAACGAAATCTGCTGGCACCTTGATCTTGGGCTTCCCAGGCTCCAAAACTGTGAAAAATAAATGTCTGTGGTTTAAGCCACCTAGTCTATGATGCTATGTTATAACAGCTCAAGTTAATTAAGGCAGGGAGTAATGAGAAGAAACCATGTAGAACCAGCAATGAGGAGCATGTTGAACACTCTTCCACCTCCAGCCCCAGCCCCATGGAAGGTATGTGGTGTCAGAGAAATAAGCAGCCACCCTGAAGGGAGCTATAGGGGCAACGTCCCTCAGCTTTCACTGAGAGGTGTTATGAGAAAGAACATTTGGAGAGGAGGTGTAAGGGGTAGAAGATCTGGCTGGTGATAGACCACATATATTAGAGGGCATCATGGAACAGTTCTAGGAGTTGGGGAAAAGTCTGAGTTTAGGAGATGTAGACAGGGGACAAAAATCCAGGTGAGGAATTAGAGCACTGGGTCAGGACTGGGGTAAATAAGTATGTAAGACAAGAATATCTTAATTGTCTTGCAATTAAATAAGGATATTTTATTCTCATTATAGCAGACAGGTCACAGTGGTGAGGTCTGGTGTTGGAGGTGGCCCAAGAGCTGGTCCTGCCGTGGAGAACATGAAGCTCTGTCGGCCTCTCTTACATGTGCCACAAGTGTGATGACACAGCTGGGAAATGGGTGGTTGCACCGCAGCATCTGGAGCTCAGTGGCTTCACATAACTTCAGAACATCTGGAACTTTGTAGTTTGCCTTTAAATACATGTTTGGGCTGACAGTTTCTGTTGCAAACTAGCATTTTTGCATTTAGCTAATGATTATCTCAATATGTGCATGGGTTTTGTTTTTCCTAGCATGTCTATTAGTAAAGTGGTATTTACTTTTGATAAAATTTTACATAAACAATTTTTTTCTCACAGTTAGCTGTTTGAAACTTCTTACAAATTTACAAGAATGTATTTTTTGGTTATGTGTAAATACTTCATGAGGACATTTGTATAAAACAATTTGATGACAAGTACATCAATGCAAATAAAAGTACTAAACTTATTTCATAAAAATCATGTGAAATATATGCAATATATAAAATAATATTAATTTATGACATGCAATAATAATAATGGCTGACATTTATTGAGCATATTGTATGTGTTAGACACAATCCTTAGACTTTTACATATATTATCTCCCCTAATAGCCATAATGACCCTATAAAGTAAATACTATTATTAATTATATTTTCTACATGAGGACACTGAGGCACAAGGAGGTTAAAGAAGTGACACAAGGGGCTTCCCTGGTGGCGCAGTGGTTGAGAGTCCGCCTGCCAATGCAGGGGCATGGGTTCGTGTCCCAGTCTGGGAAGATCCCACATGCCGCGGAGCAGCTGGGCCCGTGAGCCATGGCCGCTGAGCATGCGCGTCCGGAGCCTGCGCTCCGCAACGGGAGAGGCCACAACAGTGAGAGGCCCGCGTGGCGGAAAAAAAAAAAAAAAAAAAGTGACACAAGTACACTCACACATTATGGAGAGCCACCAGAATTTAAACCTTGAGTTCAGACCCAGCACCTTTAACCATTATGCTATCCTGTTTCTCATTCAACATACAACATAAAATTTGATACTCGAATCACTAAATCAGGGAGCAATGATTCAGTGAAGGGAAACAGATCATTCACTCTGACACATGATCATATGTTGAGATATGGAAAAGAGTATCAAAATATTCTTTGTTAAAATTTATTTATGTGCTATTCATTCATTACTTCACTCACTATTTATTGCATGCCTATATCCATGATAATGTTAGGCTCTATGAGAGCCAAGCATAAAGAAAATATGTCTTTGAACATGACTAATAGGTTGTGTATGTTATGAAGACAAATCTCTGTGTATATGTGTGTGTGTGTGTATATATATACACACACAGATATATATACACACATGTGTAACATACACATATATACACACATATTCATATATCCATATATTACATATATATGTGATGAGATGATTTATGAAATATAGAGTATGGAAACTTCAGGTAGAATTACCAGAATGCACACACACACAAAGTGTATATTTGCAGAGGGCAAGTATCTTGACTTAGCTGGAGAGCCAGTAGATATGAAAAGGAGTAATGGTCAATATGGATAGAATAATAAATTGGGACAACATTAGTGAAGACTTGGATTGTATGCTAATTTTTTAGAGTCTGTTTAATGTATAGTGGGAATCTTAAGACATTTGATCAGAGAAATTCTGTTTTGAGAATAGCTGTATTTGGGGAAGATCAATCTGGAAGAGGTTAATGATATGAATCAGCAGAAGAATTGCTAAGTTGTAAAATCACTAAAAGGCATTTCTATAATAAATATTGGAAAAGTAAGGAGGATCGTTTCATACTTTGCTGTGACTTAAACAGTAAATTCTGTAGCTTTAATTTTACAATTACATGATCTTAGTGGGAAATTACTTATCTAATAATTCAAATCCTTAAAACTTCTGGCAGAAATCAAAGACAAAAATTAAAACTGAACTAATATTAAATGTTAATGTACTAAATAAATAAAATGTTCTTAGAATGTACTCCTCAGTTCAGTGTTTGCCATGCTTCCAGGAGGGTTATAGCACGTGATAAATCTCACTTTGCTTGTATTCTGAAAGGAAAAAGGAAGCAGATAGAATAATAATGAGGAACTCAATATACCTCTTTTCTTTCATCATTTCACCTTTACACTCGCTTAAATAACTGTTTAACAAAGCAGACATAATATGACTACAGAGATGGCCTGCAAGGGCAGCTAAAGATATTTCCAATCAAAATTGGTTATGCAAGGGCAGATGTAGCCACACCTATCCACCCACCATCTTCAAAAATTTTATTAAAACTTCCATTTTTATCAAGTGAATGATTTACGTACGAGAAATGAGGTACTTCTACATTATTGACCAATCACAAATAGACTAATACCTGTGAGATGCAATGATTTGTGACATCAATAGTTTTACATAATTTGTTCTATTATATTTTAGGTAACTCGACATCTTCTAAGAATATAGTGACCTCAAAACATATATAATCATTTCCAAAATCTTTCAAAGTTAATAATGAATAACAGCTTGAAAAGTAAATGCAAGTAAAGTCACTTTTCCTGAAGGAAGATAAAACCCACCACAGGTCAGCAGAACTTAGAATTTCTTTCTCTCATTAGTGAGGAAGATTTTATCTGTGGTCCATTTATTATCTGAAAACTTTTTCAGATCATTCCTGCCGTTCAAGCTATTTTTATAATGAAAATTAGTCACATTAGCTTCACTGTACCTTTAAAATAATCCTGACAAACAAACATTAATTTGCTTTGTAATATTCCATTAGTAGATAAGCATGGAGCATAACAGAAGAACTTGTAGAATTTGTAGAAAAACAAAGTAGCAGAACTTGGCCTGATAACTGAGCTATTGTACATGCACTCATCGACTTTTTTATTCCCTTCTCTATTTGGGATGAAAGCAACGTAACCTTCACTGTGCCTTATCATTTCTGTGGTTAAGCGTGTAATTTGGAAGTAAGAACACGTTGTAAATATGGGTAAACAAAACCCTCCTTCTATATGTAGAGGGGGTAATTAGGCATATGCTGCAGACAATTCTGAAAGCCCAGAAGAGAGGTTTTCTTCCCAGTAATCTAAACTTGTCAAATATATTTTTAAATGAAATATTTCCCTGCTTTCCTTGTTTTGGAACTCAGAAAGTTGTTTGCATATATTAAGTCCAAATATCTAAATGTGCTGAAAATGATGTTTTCAGTATCTAAAAATATTTGTTTTTAAGGCAGGCAGCATACATATTCAAACAAATCAGTTATTCACTCTTTCTTTTTTTTAAGGTCTGTTTCTAGATACAAAGACTAAATTAGTCTCTTTTTTAAGCAACAACCTTCAGCTGGAGCAGGGTATTCTATGAATACCCTAAATGTCAGGACTCTTTCTGGCCTAAAGTAACTGAGTCATTTTAATAATGAAGCCTAGGGTTTTTGTCTATTTTCTGAACGATTTTACAATCTTTCATAAGAGTAATCCATAGACTTTTTTCACCGCACCAATGTATTTGATGATGTCAACATCTGGGGAGTGCATTACACACCCCGTTATCTGAAGATAAGATTTCCTGCAAAAACATCCAGCCAGCTAAGACCCAATCTCCATGGTGATTCACCAGCCAACAAACATTTTTTTTTCTTTTTTGCCAAAACCCACACGCCTTATTCTAGAAGACACTCTTGACTCTCACTCCAAACTTAATGACTCTTGTAATCGTCTTAATGCACTTGTTTTGAAATATTCTCTTCCATTGCAGATTATAGAAAATAAGTCAGAAGAACTGACAGAAAGCTACATTGAGTACTAAAGATTCTAGGCCCAGGAGATGAAATTAGTGACATCTTGATCAAAGATACAAAAAGTGAAGACTACACCAAGAGGGTATTTAGTATCATGCAGCTGCTTCCTCACTTTCATCACCTCTGACATGATCATTACATGTATTAAGGTGAGTCACACCTGTTTCTCGTAACCATGAGTCATTAAGAAAAAGCTAAGTTAGGTTCCATATAGTATGTTTAAAGAGGCATGACAGTGTGTCCAGTATTAGAGGTTAATATCTCCCAGGGGGAAAATAGCCTATCCTTTCTTTTAAGTTTCATGGCTTAAATGAATCTTTAGGGAAATGTTGCACAGGTAAAAATTCATCTTCCAAAGATGGAGGAGTAAAGTCTCATTTATGGGGTGAATATGTTATTTATTCAAAACTCATATTGGAATGATTTATCACTAATCATGGTAACAGTCAGCGTTTACATTTTGAAAACTGTTAGAATACGTTGATTGCATTTGATGACTCAAGTGTTTGTTCAGATTTTACCCACAAGGAAACTGAAGATCAAAGATATGAATCACACCAAGTCACAGAGCTGGTAAACAGTAAAATATGACCATAAATTCAAATGTCGTAAAACTAAATTTGTTAGAGTTTCCTTCAAAACCTGCCACTTCCCATTTTCCAGATACTATACATACCAGTATAAATATGTCACATTACAGACTAGATAAAATCCAGCTGTTGAATGAAAGTCACAGCTTACTACAGTAAATCATATTATTCCTTTGAATTCTAAGATGAAATGGAAAATACTTTCCCATGGGAAAAACAATCTGCATTATTCTGAGTTTCTATCTTCTGTTAGAGAAGCTTAGCCTGAATTTAAAAGTCATAGCCCTTTAGCTAATGTAGTACATGTGGGGCTTTTGCCAGTTTCTAGGAATATAAAAAATGACGCACCTCCTGCCTTTTTCAAAAGGCTTCAATGTCATTGCATATTCTTACAAGACAAGCATGGAGAAGTGGTTAAGAGTATTCTAGAACCAGATTCTCTAGCGCAGATCCAGTCCTTTCACTTCCTTAGGTTTGTGACCTTGAGCAAATTACTTCCTCACTCAGTGCCTTCTATTTTCCTCTGCAAATAGGGATAATAATATTACTTACCTCAGAGTCTGTTGTGAAGAATAATTGAGTGTAAGCTCATTTACATAAGGTTAGAGCTTTGAATAAAATGTACATTTCGGGCTTCACAACAACCCTAAGATATAGGTGTTTTTAATCTGTATTTTAGAGATGAGATCATTGAGGCTTAGAAAGTTAATTAACTTGCCCAATGTCAAACGTGTGTGTGGCAGAGCAGGAAATGAAATGCAAGCCTGATTATAAAGGCTCTGTTTTAACCAATATGTTACATTTTAACCTGGAACTAGCTGATGTGTAAAATATCATATTCCCTAAAGTAGTGCAATATTCAAACAGTTCAGAAAAATGTAGAGTTACATTAAATGAGTTTTGTTTTCTAAAAACTAGACATTGCACTGATGTCATTAAATTTTTTTAAAAAGTTTGTTGAAGGTGCAGCACCATAGTGTTTAAAGCTAGGTGGTTTACCAAAGACAACAGAGTATTGGCAATGGTTGCCCTCACCAAATAGTATTACTTACAACAGAAAAATACTTGTTATATTTCAGCACCTCTCATACATTGTATCAAGACCTTATGACAATAATATAACATAAATACCTATGTTTGCAGACGAGAACACAGGCTTTTATAGGTCGAGAAATGAACCTACAGTTATCCAGATATAAATTTGGAGACCTGTAAAATGAAACCAATTGACTTAGATCCCAAGCCCATACCTTTTCTTCTATGCCTAAGTGCCTGTTTTTTTTTCCTGTAGGCATTTTATTTTATTTAAACTTCTTATTATGCTTTAATAATTTAAAAGTTGATTATGTTACACATACCCTGTGATTTTCTTCAGCTTTATTGAAACATAATTGACAAATAAATTTGTAAGATAAAGTATACAATGTGATGAGTTGATGTATGTATACAGTGTGAAAAGATTCTCCCCATTGAGTTAATTAACACATTCATCACCTCACAACTTTCAATTATGCAGTACAGTGTTATCAACTATAGTCAACATGTTATACACTAGATCCTCACACCTTATTCATCTTATAACTGAAAGTTTCTATGCTTAACCAGTCTCTCTCTATTTTCCCCACCTTCAGCTCCTGACAATCACTTTTCTACTCTTCATTTCTATGAGTTTGAGTTATTAATATTGTTTTTAGATACCACGTATAAGTGATACCATGCACAATTCGTCTTTGTCTGGCTTACTTCACTTAGTATAATGCTCCCAGGTTTCATCCATGTTGTCACAAATGACAGGATTTTTTTAAGGATGAATAATATTCCTTTGTATATGTACATACCACAACTTCTTTATCCATTCAGCCATTGACAGACACTTAGGTGTTTCCATTACCTTGGCTAATGTAAACAATGCTGTAATGAATATGGGAATACAGATATCTCTTTGAGTTAATGGTTTTGTTTCCTTTGGAAGACCAGAAGTGGGATTGCTGGATCACATGGTAGTTCTATTTTTAATATCTTGATGAAACTCCATACTGTTTTCCACTATGGGTGTACCAGTTTACATTCCCACTAACACTGTACAAGGGTTTCCTTTTCTCCACATCCTTGCCAGTATTTTTTATTCTCTTGCCTTTTTTTTTAAACATCTTTATTGTACTATAATTGCTTCACAATGGTGTGGTAGTTTCAGCTTTATAACAAAGTGAATCAGTTATACATATGCATATATCCCCATATCTCCTCCCTCTTGCGTCTCCCTACCACCTGCCTTATCCCAACCCTCTAGGTTGTCCCAAAGCACCGAGCTGATCTACATGTGCTATGCGGCTGCTTCCCACTAGCTATTTTATATTTGGTAGTATATATAAGTCTATGCCACTCTCTCACTTAGTCCCAGCTTACCCTTCCCCCTCCCCATGTCCTCAAGTCCATTCTCTACACCTGCATCTTTACTCCTGTCCTGCCCCTTCAGAACCACTTTATTTTATTTTTTTAGATTCCATATATATGTGTTAGCATATGGTATTTGTTTTTATCTTTCTGACTTACTTCACTCTGTATGATAGACCCTAGGTCCATCCACCTCACTAAAAATAACTCAATTTCATTTCTTTTTATGGCTGAGTAACATTCCATTGTATATATGTGCCACATCTTCTTTATCCATTCATCTGTCGATAGATACTTAGGTTGCTTCCATGACCTGGCTATTGTAAATAGAGCTGCAATGAATGTCGTGGTACACGACTCTTTTGGAATTATGGTTTTCTCAGGGTATATGTCCAGTAGTGGGATTGCTGGGTCATACGGTAGTTCTTTTTAGTTTTTTAAGGAACCTCCTTAATGTTCTCCATAGTGGCTGTATCAATTTACATTCCCACCAACAGTGCAAGAATGTTCCCTTTTATCCACACCATCTCCAGCATTTATTGTTTGTAGATTTTTTGATGATGGCCATTCTGACTGGTGTGAGGTGATACCTCATTGTAGTTTTGATTTGCATTTCTCTAACGATTAGTGACATTGAGCATTCTTTCATGTGTTTGTTGGTAATCTGTGTATCTTCTTTGGAGAAATATCTATTTAGGTCTTCTGCTCATTTTTGGATTGGGTTGTTTGTTTTTTTTGATATTGAGCTGCATGAGCTGCTTGTAAATTCTGGAGATTAATCCTTTGTCAGTTGCTTCATTTGCAAATATTTTCTCCCATTCTGAGGGTTATCTTTTCATCTTGTTTATGGTTTCCTTTGCTGTGCAAAAGCTTTTAAGTTTCATTAGGTCCCATTTGTTTATTTTTGTTTTTATTTCCATTTCTCTAGGAGGTGGATCTAAAAGGATCTTGCTGTGATTTATGTCATAGAGTGTTCTGCCTATGTTTTCCTCTAAGAGTTTGATAGTGTCTGGCCTTACATTTAGGTCTTTAATCCATTTTGAGTTTATTTTGTGTATGGTGTTAGGGAGTGTTCTAATTTCATTCTTTTACATGTATCTGTCCAGTTTTCCCAGCACCACTTACTGAAGAGTCTGTCTTTTCTCCATTGTATATTCTTGCCTCCTTTATCAAAAATAAGCTGACCATATTTGCATGGGTTTATCTCTGGGCTTTCTATCCTGTTCCATTGATCTATATTTCTGTTTATGTGCCAACATCATACTGTCTTGATTACTGTAGCTTTCTAGTATAGTCTGAAGTCCAGGAGCCTGATTCCTCCTGTTCTTTTTTTCTTAAGATTGCTTTGACTCTTCAGGGTCTTTTTTGTTTCCATACAAATTGTGAAATTTTTTGTTCTACTTCTGTGAAAAATGTCATTGGTAGTTTGATAGGGATTGCATTGAATCTGTAGATTGCTTTGGATATTATAGTCATTTTCCCAATGTTGATTCTTCCAATCCAAGAACATGGTATATCTCTCAATCTGTTTGTATCATCTTTAATTTCTTTCATCAGTGTCATAGTTTACTGCATACAGGACTTTTGTCTCCTTAGGTAGGTTTATTCCTAGGTATTTTAATCTTTTTGTTGCAATGGTAAATGAGAGTGTTTCCTTAATTTCTCTTTCAGATTTTCATCATTAGTGTATAGGAATGCAAGAGATTTCTGTGCATTAATTTTGTATCCTGCTATTTTACCAAATTCATTGATTAGCTCTAGTAGTTTTCTAGTAGCAGCTTTAGGATTCTCTATGTATAGTATCATGTCATCTGCAAAGAGTGAGAGCTTTACTTCTTCTTTCTGATTTGGATTCCTTTTATTTCTTTTTCTTCTCTGATTGCTGTGGCTGAAATTTCCAAAACTATGTTGAAAAATATTGGTGAGAGTGGGCAACCTTGTCTTGTTCCTGATCTTAGAAGAAATGGTTTCAGTTTTTCACCAATGAGAACGATGTTGGCTGTGGGTTTGTCATTTTATTTTTTATTTTGTTGAGGTAAGTTCCCTCTGTGCCTACTTTCTAGAGGGTTCTTATCATAAATATGTGTTGAATTTTGTCAGAAGCTTTTTCTGCATCTATTGAGATGATCATATGGCTTTTATCCTTCAATTTATTAATATGGTGTATCACATTGATTGATTTGTGTATATTGAAGAATCCTTGCATTCCTGGGGTAAACCCCACTTTATTATGGTGTATGTTCTTTTCAATGTGCTGTTGTATTCTGTTTGCTAGTATTTTGTTGAGGATTTTTGCATCTATGTTCATCAGCGATATTGGCCTGCAATTTTCTTTTTTGTGACATCTTTGTCTGGTTTGGGTATCAGGGCGATGGTGGCCTCATAGAATGAGTTTGGGAGTGTTCCTCCCTCTGCTATATTTTGGAAGAGTTTGAGAAGGATAGGTGTTAGC
Source organism: Monodon monoceros (assembly GCF_005190385.1). NCBI lineage: Eukaryota > Metazoa > Chordata > Mammalia > Artiodactyla > Monodontidae > Monodon > Monodon monoceros. The sequence continues at coordinate 87,522,632 of NW_021703784.1, read as the reverse complement.
TCTTCTCTAAATGTTTGATAGAATTCGCCTATGAGGCCATCTGGTCCTGGGCTTTTGTTTGTTGGGAGATTTACATCATAGTCTCAATTTCATTGCTTGTGATTGGTCTGTTTATATTTTGTATTTTTTCCTGGTTCAGTCTCGGAAGGTTATGTTCTTCTAAGAATTTGTCCATTTCTTCCAGGTTGTCCATTTTATTGGCGTATAGCTGCTTGTAGTAATATCTAATGATCCTTTGTATTTCTGCAGTGTCAGTTGTTACTTCTCCTTTTTCATTTCTAATTCTATTGATTTTACTCTTCTCCCTTTTTTTTCCTGATGAGTCTGGCTAATGGTCTATCAATTTTGTTTATCTTCTCAAAGAACCAGCTTTTAGTTTTATTGATCTTTGCTATTGTTTCTTCATTTCTTTTTCATTTATTTCTGCTCTGATCTTTATGATTTCTTTCCTTCTGCTAACTTTGGGGATTTTTGTTCTTCTTTTTCTAATTGCTTTAGGTGTAAGGTTAGGTTGTTTATTTCATATGTTTCTTGTTTCTTGAGGTAGGATCGTATTGCTATTATATTCCCTCTTAGAACTGCTTTTGCTCCATCCCATAGGTTTTGGGTCGTCGTGTTTTCATTGTCATTTGTTTCTAGGTATTTTTTGATTTCCTCTTTGGTTGCTTCAGTGATCTCTTGGTTATTAAGTAGTGTATTGTTTAGCCTCCGTGTGTTTGTAGTTTTTACAGATTTTCTCCTGTAATTGATATCTAGTCTCATAGTGCTGTGGTTGGAAAAGATACTTGATATGATTTCAATTTTCTTAAATTTTCCAAGGCTTGATTTGTGACCCAAGATATGATCTATCCTGGAGAATGTTCCAGAGGCACTTGAGAAGAAAGTGTATTCTATTGTTTTTGGATGGATGCCTTATAAATATCAATTAAGTCCATCTTGTTTAATTCTTTTCCACAGATGCAGGGTACATCAAGTTGATTGTGGAGATTTAATCCGCCGCTCCTGATGCTGCTGGGAGAGATTTCCCTTTCTCTTCTTTGTTCGCAGAGCTCCAGGGGTTCAGGTTTGGATTTGGACCCGCCTCTGTGTGTGGGTCCCCTGAGGGCATCTGTTCTTCGCTGAGACAGGACGGGGTTAAAGGAGCAGCTGATTAGGGGGCTCTCGTTCACTCAGGCCAGGGGCAGGGGAGGGAGGGTACAGAATGCTTGGCGAGCCTGCGGAGGCAGAGACCGGTGTGACGTTGCAAGAGCCTGAAGAGTGCCGTGTGTTCTCCTGGGAAGTTGTCCCTGGATCACGGGACCCTGGCAGTGGCAGGCTGCACAGGCTCTAGGGAGGGGAGTTGTGAATAGTGACCTGTGCTTGCACACAGGCTTCTCGGTGGCTGCAGCAGCCTTAGAGTTTCGTACCCGTCTCTGGTGTCCACACTGATAACCATGGCTCACACCCATCTCTGGAACTCGTTTAGGTTGTTCTCTGAATCCCCTCTCCTTGCGCACCCTGAAACAATGGTCTCTTGCCTCTTAGGCAGTTCCAACCTGTTTCCCAGACTCCCTCCTGGCCAGCTGTGGTGCACAAGCCCCCTTTAGGCTGTGTTTATGCAGCCAACCCCAGTCCTCTCCCTGGGATCTGACCTCCGAAGCCCGACCCTCAGCTCCCAGCCCCCATCCTCCCCGGTGGGTGAGCAGACAAGCCTCTCGGGCTGGTGAGGGCTGGTCGGCACCGATCCTCTTTGCAGGTTATCTCTCTGCTTTGCCCTCTGCACCCCTGTTGCTGCACTCCCCTCTGTGGCTCCAAAGCTAACCTCCCCCTGCCACCCCCATCTCCATCAGTGAAGGGCCTTCCTAGTGTGTGGAAACCTTTCCTCCTTCACAGCTCCCTCCCAGAGGTGCAGGTCCTGTCCCTATTCTTTTGTCTTGGTTTTTTTCTTTTTTGTTTTTCCCTACTCAGGTATGTGGGGAGTTTCTTGCCTTTTGGGAGGTCTGAGGTCTTCTGCCAGCATTCAGTAGGTGTTCTGTAGGAGCGGTTCCACATGTAGATGTATTTCTGATGTATTTGTGGGGAGGAAGGTACTCTCCACATCTTACTCCTCCGCCATCTTGAAGGTCTCTCTAAGTGCCTGTTATTATAAACTTCCTCCAGTAAGAAAAATAGTATCTTTACTATGTCCATGACTACCTTAAGGTCATGTTCTTATTCGTGTGAGATAATGTAGCTAGCATGCCTCCACATTCTTCTTCACTTATTTTAAACACAACAATATTTTAGTTTAGTGTCTTTCTTCTATTTGTCATCCATCCACCCATCCATCCATCTATCCACCCATCCGTCTCCATTCATCTTTTACTTCACCCATCCATTCAGCAAATTGTTATTGAGCATCTTTTCTGTGCTAGTAGCACTCCGTTTAATGTTTAGGAAGGAGATACTATTTCAGTTTTGTGTGTGTGTGTGTGTGTGTGTCACTGTGTCTCTGCGTGTTTATGTGATGCACCAGTTCTTCTAAAATCTGAATTCCCTTGAATATGTTTTGCAAGGACAATCACTTCCTCTTCTTAGTTCTTTTGCTTCAGATTCTTTCTTTTACACCTGGAACATTATTACAAACATACATTCTACTGTATGATCTATTCACTTATTTATTATTTAAAGAGTTATTCATCATGCTCCTATCATCTATTGATGTTCATCAGATGCCTGGTTACAGAAGAAAGCAAAACAAAGAAAAGACCTTGCCTTCGTGAAACTCATATTTAATGTAGAAAAGACAGAAAATAAACCAGTAAGGACATGTTTGCTGTGTCAGGTGGGACTATGGAGACAATTAAGGCCAGTTAAAGAAAATGTGATTACAGGACATGTGACTAGTGTAAATTACATGATCAGAAAAGAGTTCTCTAAAGGGTAGTGCTTAAAGTGGTACCAGAAAGAAGTGAGCCGTACAAATACCAGGCAAATGTCTTTAAAGCAGGTGAAGAGCAAGTGCAAAGGTCCTGAGGCAGGAGCTTGCTTGGCATATTCAGGAATATGGCCATGTTGGCTGGAACAAGAAGCAGGGAGATAACATGGTAGATAATGGGACCAGAAAAAAGGTGGGGATACACTGAGAGTGTAAGTCTAATCCTTTTAGAGCATTATAAGCCATTTTAAGAACTTTGATTTTCAATCTAAATGAGTTGAGAAGATGGTAGAATGATTTAAGAAAGGGAGTGACTTGATCAGACTTACTTTTTTAAAACATCATTCTGATGGTTGTATTGAGAATAAACTGTGTAGAAAAGAAGACAGTTAAGTAAGAGATGAGGGCTGCTCGGGCCAGGGTAATTGTAGTGGATAGAGAGAAATACAGAGAAAGTGAAACAAGTTTTCTGGGGGCATGGGATGCAATATGTGTGATACAGAGGAGTCAGTAGTGAGTCCAGGTTTGGACTGAGTACCTGGAAGGATGCAGTTGCCATTTACTAGAATGTGAAAGAGGAGGTTCTAATGGGGAAAATCAGGAAAATTCTAAGCAACATCCTTATTATATGCCAACACTTTTTATACATTACCCCCTTTAGTCCTTACATAAAAATTTATAATTCAGTTGTTATCATCTACCTTTTATAACAGAGGAAACCAAGAATAAGTGAGGTTAATGATCTAAGTTTACACAATTAAGACAGCAAGTGAGAATTTCAATTCATGCCTGTTTCATTACCATGCCATTTTTGTGTGCATTATATCTTTCTCCCTCTCTACTTGGTATTCTGTAAATGTTTACCTGACTTTTTGATCCAACATTACAATAAGACTCTACACCATAAATATATATACTGGGCTTCTTCGTCATTTTGGGGAGTGCTGTGTTCAAAAGAGGTACACAATAAAAGAGTTTTAAATAGAGTGTACCATGCTTGACAAAGAAGAATAAACCCTATCATACTGCTGCAAGCAAGGTGACCAGTGTTGTTGATGTGGCATGATGTGATATTTAATTGTATGAGTTTATCATCTAGAACAGTTTTGACAATGACTAATGTAATGTTCAACTTCTAAAAATAGGAGCTGAAACACACACACACACAAACCCAATTACAATCACTGGAATGTTAATGCTAGCAAAGAACACAGAAATAACCATGTTATAAAAGAAATGACAAAATAGAGCCCAGAATAATTAAATTATTTTTCAGTATCACAAAACTGAGAATCTGGCTTCAGATTTTCTTCACTTCTTTACAAAGGGATATTTTATTTGTGTTGCTCTGTATCCCTAAGTATTTCATACAGTCAGTAAAAGTGGGGTAAAAATTTGGTAGCATACATAGCCCATAATTAACACTAATATCAGAAAAAAAATATGGTGAATTAAATGTCTCAGAAATTTTTCTGCAACGTTTGCATTTCCTAGGATTATAAGTTTGGAAAATTTGCTGCAAGGTTTGTCTAAACAAATCATACTTTTATTTGAATAGACCTGCTTTGCTTAGAGAGTTGGCTGCTTATAAGTTATCAAGTGCTGTTCCATAAAGGTCTTAGGAATGTGTAGTCTGTAAGAATCTTTCAACTGGTAATAAATTTTTACTGATTCTGTGTCATTTGGAAGCTTTATTAACTCTTTCAGTCCTCTAGAGCCCTATTAGACAATAACTAGTTCAGTAAATGAAGTAATACTGCTAGATCTGGAAAAACAATCCAAAAGAAAGACTCAAAGAAGAGCTGCTAAGAGGTTCTTAATCTCTACACGACACATTGCTGTATCTCACTGTACGTGTTTACAGACATAAAATATATGCACAAACTTTCAAAGTCAATATCATATTGCTTTTTGTACAAAAGAAAGATAATATATTTAATAGTTGAGATTAGCCACTACTAGAATTCTATACATAACCCCCCTCATTTACTAGAGCATTTTAAAGGCAATTGTATCTAGAAGTGTGTGTGTGTGTGTGTGTGTGTGTGTGTGTGTGTGTTTTGAGTAAGAGTCAAGGTTAAGTGGTAAAGAATTGCTTATTAAGAAAAGCTATTTCATGTGACATTAATAACTTTAAAACTGGAACTTTCTTTAAAATAATGGAAATTTCAGATTGTTTTATCACTTTTTTTGGCAAGAATTCACATCTAGAATGGAGGAGGATTGTCGGAGAACTTAGTGATGTAAAGTCCTTGGAAAACACATTAGGTAAATAAATAAAGGAACTGTAGACTTAAAATAATGATTCTTATGTGTCTAGACTCAAATTGTCTAGAATAGATGCTTGAATATATTCGAACCTTTCTGTTTTATTTTGTCCTTACCTTTTTCAAGGCACCATCTTTAGGTTCTGAATGCCTTGATTATCACAACCTCTATGGCAAAATTTTACCCTTAAAATATAAGTCATATAAATAAAGTCAGGTTTAATTAACAATTGCAAATCTTTTCTGCAGAGCAAATAAGTCATTCATTGTAAATTATTCACAAAGGGCATTTAGAAAGTCATGATAATTAATCATTATGTTTATATTTGTGTTTGTATAAATCTTCATTTCTTTGACTAAAGCTCTGAAGGTTAAAATACTGTTAGTGTTTTTTCTTATTTGTAAGAAAAGTTATTAGGGATACTAGAATACATAGAGCACAAACACTGCTGATTTTATTCTAGCAGCATTTAGCGTATTGGAGCCAGACTGCCTGGGTTCGAATGTTGACACCAACACTTGCTAGCTGAGAAATTTTCGTATTCATAAATTGCTTCATCTTCCTAAAATGTTAAATGAAGTTGAGAACAGTACTATGTCATAAGGTGGTTGTCATAATTTAGATAATTAATGCATATAAACCTCTTAGAACATATATCTATAGTTTAATACATGTGCAAATGTAAATCACTGACATTATTTTATTTTTATTGGCATTTGGCATTATTTTCTCAAACTTTGCTAAAACATATCTGATTTGACCCTACTAGATTCTCTTATGTTAGATTGTAACTCTTCTATTTAGTATCTAAAATATTTTATGTATTTATAAAATACATACTTATTGGGCAAATTTTAGAAATAAATTTATCAATAAGCAAGAGAAAAGCACAGTCTCATCAATCAAAAATCATCACTATTTGAATTTGGTAACTTTGTGAGGTTTTTTTCAGTCATGTCTTTCATGAATGTTTTACATATTTTAAGTCATTATATACACAAACTTCTCTATTATCACTATCTACTTAGTAGTTTTTAAAAAAGCATTTTGGTGTATCATCATATTAAAAAAACATTTTAATGAGTGCATAATAGTGCATCTGGTAAATAAAGCATAACTTGATTAATCAGATTCTTACTGTTGGTCATTTAGTCTGTTTCCAATTTTATCATTATAAGTCACCTATGTTATGAATTTGTTAAATTAACATGTGTTAAGTAGAGCCCTGGGGTGCAAGATGTTAAACCCTGGTTCAACAAAAGACCATGAGAAAAACTGAAATAGAAAGATGTATTACTCACTGGTCCTGGAAGAAGTACTAGGCATGGTTTGAGGGGCAACACAGGGGGTCAAGGCAGGGTATAGGCAGAGAGACAGATAGGACCTGGGGCACATGCCTTTATTAGGGTTCATGGGTGGAGTGCTTTGGGTTCTTGCGCTAAGGCCTGATTGGGCTTAATATCATAACTTGATCAGTCTGGTTCACAAGGCCATGATAGGTGAAAAATGTAGTTACTTTTCAAACTCCCTAATTTTTTAAATAAAAATGTTACCAATCAACCTGAATTTGAATTTATTTAGTTCCTACTATGCTTAATAACCATGTATATTTCCTCTTGCTTCTATTAAATTTTTAATAACAGCATTATTGACATACAATCCTCAAATAAGAAATTTCCACTATATAATTCCAGAAAATTTTCATAGCCACAAAAAGAAGAAACACGATACTCCCTAGCAGTCAGTCTGCATTCCCCCTTTCACTCAGCATCTGGTAACCTCTCATCTGCTTTCTATCTCTGTGTATTATTTCTCTATTCTGGACATTTGATACAAATGGGATCATAAGATATATGGCCTTTTGCATCTGGCTTCTTTCACCTAACATAGTATTTCAAGTTCATCTATGTTATACCAAGCATCAGTATTCCAATCACGATTATGATAAATCATTTTTTTTAAAAAAATCAGGCAACTGTGATGTAACACTAAGTTTTCTAGCATTTTCCTTAGAAAACTTGTTCTATTAGGATATTAATTGGTGAAAAGGGATTGGAGTAAAATATGTTAGGAAATCCCTTGGTTAAACAAAGTTAAGTTTTTCACTGCGGAAATTCTCTGAAACTTAATAATACTCGTGTTGTGTACGTCTCCAAGAGGACGAGGCTGTATGCATCATTTCTTAAATATATTTGATTTTTTGAGGGGGTGGAATATCCAGAAGTACCAATGACCTACAAACATACTTTTGAATAGAATGGAATAGTGAAAAGGACATTGTCTTTGGTAAGACAATCTTTGAATCATTGCCAATTCTTCAGTGTATTAGTTAAGAAACTTTCGGCAATTTGCTAAAACTTTGAGACAGTCTTTCATCATCTGAAAAACAAACAATAAATCCTATTTAATAAAAATAAAATATGGAATATATTTGATAATTTATGTTAGGTCATATAGCATAAAGACTGTTATAGATTTTAAATTCAATCTATTTTGTGAAATCTCAACTTAGTGATATGACAAAAATAACACATTATTTTGATCCAAATAATAATTAGATAAATTCAGAAAAGTTATAGAAATTTAATTAATATTTAGTCTTGAATTTGCTAAGAATTCATCATTTTAGAAAGTATGTGTACATCTATCCAGAGATGGATTTCTGCAACATCAAACAACTGTAACACAGACACAAATGTGGGTATAAAAAAAAGAATGAAATAATGCCATTTGCAGCAACATGGATGAACCTAGAGATTATCATACTAAGTGAAGTAAGTCAGACAAAGACAAATAGCATATGATATCACTTATATGTGGAATCTAAAAGATGATACAAATGAACTTATTTACAAAACAGACTCACAGACTTAGAGTAGAAATTTAGGGTTACCAAAGGGGAAAGGTGGCAGGGGAGAGATAGATTAAGAGGTTGGGATTAACATATACACACCACTATATATAAAATAAATAACCAACAAGGACGTACTGTATAGCACAGGGAACTCCAGTCAATACTCTTAAAATAATCTATATAGGAAAAGATTCTGAAAAAGAGTAGATATATTTATATGTATAACTAAATCACTTTGCTGTACACCTGAAACTAACACAACATTGTAAATGAACTATACTCCAATATAAAATAAAAAATTTAAAAAGTAACTCTTAAAAATAATAATAATATGGCAGGTACAATGACTGCATATTCTGTTCCAGTGACAGGGCTGTATCTAGAAACAGTGATTGGAAGTGGGTTAAAAGCATTTCCTATGCATGTAATTAGCATTGCGCATAACAAATGTTGTCATTGGTCCTTTGCTTTCTGAGTCATAATTTTATGTACGTTAAGTTTTTAATTTATCCTTTTTTAAATTGTTCAGAGAACACTTAAGATGAGATCTAACTTTTTAACCAATGTGTAAGTGTAAAATACAGTACAGTTAACTATAAGCAGTGTTGAATAGCAGGTCTCTACAGCAGAGTCAACTTACATAACTGAAACATTGTACCTGTTTTACAGCAACTTCCCATCTCCCCCTCCCCAGCCTCTGGCAAGCACCATTCTACTATATTCTTCTATGAGTTTGACTATTTTAGATAACTCACGTAAGTGGAATCATGCAATATTTGCGCTTCTATGACTGGCTTATTTCACTTAGCATAGTGTCTCAAGGTTCATCCATGCTGTCGCATACAGCAGAATTCCCCCTTTTTTTTTTACTTAAATAACATTCCATTGTATGTACATGCTACATTTTCTTTATCCAGTCATCTATCAGTGGATATTTACGTTGTTTTCATATCTTGCTATTGTGAATAATGCTGCAATGAACCTGAGTCCAAATATCTCTTCCAGATTTTCATTTAAGTTCTTTTGGATAAGTACCCCAATGTGGGAATACTAAAACACATTGTAGTACTATTTTTAATTTTTTGAGGAACTTTCATACTATTTATCATTCTTAATTAAATAGTTCCACTCCATTTTATAGATGTTACTGCTGATAAGAGATTGGAAGAACTTGGATGTTTATTCGTGATATTCATGTTACAGTGATAAAATATGGAGATATTGGAGAAAATGACAAAAGTCCTATCTGCATTGTGGAACAAGCAATCATATATACTTCAGCATTTATCAGAAGAAATGTCTTTCACTGTATTGTTAAATAAAGTCAGGGATTACTATTATAGTACAGAATAATATCCAAATGAAATTATTCATGCTTAGGCCATAGGTGGTAAAAATTGGAAAAATGAACTTAGTAGAAACATAAAAGTGCTGTACTTCTTAAATTCATGATACAAAATAAACTCAAACTCACCTAAGGAATAAAAAGATGAAGATATTTACTAAGAGACATGTTTTTAACAAGCGAGTAAAAATATGTCACTTGGCAATAATGCATTTGTTAAATACATGATTAGTGTTCAGCATACAACATTCTAGGCACTTCCATCTAAATATGCATAAATAAGAGCCAGATGGATTGTGCTAATGTCAGGATTGCAAAACATTATCTCAAGCAGACACACTCTAAAATAACTAGATTAATCATTAATAGCTTTGGTGTTCATCAAAATAACCTTAATCCTTATAAATTAAGTTGTATTAATGCACATGAAATATGGATTTACAAAGAAAAAATCCTTGTAATTATCGCCTTTATTGCTGTTCTCTGTATCTAGCAGTCATTTTAAAGGGAGGAATGTAACATTTGCCAGGTCCTTAAAACAAGCACACTTCAAATCAGAATATACTTGTTGTTTATTTTAATTCCTGACACTTTTCTCTGTGGCACAACTTACCTCTAAAATAGTATGCCTTTGGCATCTTTGCCTCACAAAGCCCAAAATTCATCTTTATTCCAAGTGACAATTTTTTGATTTGCAGATGAGGCAAATCCCATAATATTCAGTGACAGAAGGCATACCACCTTGCTTCTAGATCTTCTAATTCCAGGTTTTCCTATTTTTACACAATGCATTTTCATTTTTTTAATTGAACCATCATGTGCACAAAGTTCACAATTTTAAGCCCATAGATTTATGGATTATCACTGACTTAAATACACTCATGTAAACACCACCAAAGGTGAGAAATACACCGACACTCAAGAAGATAGACAAGCCTCCTCCTAAGCATGTCTCTTTTCTGCCCCAAAGAAAACACTCTCCTGATTCCTAAGACAATATACGTTTTACTTATCTTTGAACTTTATTAAGTAAAATTATAATGTACATATTGTTTAAAGTCTGCACATCTTACTCATTATTTTCATCATATTTTAGTATTACATTGTATGACTATAACACAATTAAACTTGCTATGACCATTCTCGTACATGTCTGTTGGTCACAGGTGCACCATTTCTACAAGGTATATAACTAAGTATGTCAAATTTAGTAGATAATGCTAAAGTTTTTCCCAGTAGTGAGTAAAAATTCCTGTTGCTCCATATATCCACCGCTACATACTTTTAGACTTTTAAACTTTAACGATTCTGATCATCATGTAATGGTATGTCATTATGGTTTTAATTTTCATTTACTTGACAACTAATAAAATAGAGGAAGTTTTCACATCACAGTTATTTTATGACTCGGTATCCTTGTTTTAACCCCCAGCTCCACCCGGGGCTCATGGCCTTGTTTTTTTGAATCACTGACAATGAGAAACTAATATTTTGTATTTTGTAATAAACACTTAATTCATATTTAAAAAAATTCAAGGGCTTCCCTGGTGGCGCAGTGGTTAAGAATCTGCTTCCAATGCAGGGGACACGGGTTTGAGCCCTGATCCAGGAAGATCCCACATGCCGCGGAGCAACTAAGCCTGTGTGCCACAACTACTGAGCCTGTGCTCTACAGCCCGCGAGCCACAACTACTGAGCCTGCGTGCCACAACTCCTGAAGCCCGTGTGCCTAGAGCCCATGCTCTGCATGCAACAAGAGAAGCCACTGCAATGAGAAGCCCGCACACTGCAACAAAGAGTAGCAGCCGCTAGCCACAACTAGAGAAAGCCTGCACACAGCAACGAAGACTGACACAGCCAAAAATAAATAGATAAAATAAATTTAAAAAAAAAATTGAAGTTTTGTGACAAGACTTCATTTAGGTTATTGTCCCTAATGCTACTGCTTTGCAAGAGTTCTCTTTTATTCTGGATACAAACTCATTACCAGTTATTTATGGAAAATGGTTAGTCTTTTAAATAAATTATTCTAGGTCAATTAGATATCCATATGGAAAAAAATTAAATTGGACTCATAAATCATGATATACACAAATAACAAAGTCAGACATATTGAAAATCAAAACGTAAATAAGTGTGGAAAATAAAACAACATGCTTTTAAAAAATAATCATAGTATAAATACCCTGGGTTTGCAAAAGTGAAAGATTTATTAAACAGAGGATTAACAAATTTAAAACTTGGACATTAAAAGTATAAATTTCTGTTAATTAAAATTCACAAAGACACTCATATTTTCTTGCTCTGACAAAAGCAACCACATCCTGGTAGAAATGAGTATAACCAATGCCCAGATCTTGGTTTCTAATATCATTCTTCAATAAAAGGAAACATAGTTCTTTGGAGAAATAGCTAATTCTAGGGCTGAGACAGGGAACATACAAGATAAGCCTGGGCCATCTTTTAGTGCCAGAAAATAAGAAGGCACTCAGACAAACAAACAAAGACACACAACCAAGAGACTATGTCAAAAGGGCACAGGAGCAAATTGAAAGATTTCTCAGTGACCAAAGCTGTAACAATGTAAGCAACAAAATAACTAATGCATTGGATGGTCACCCAAAGTTTAAAATTAATATCCATGAGTCCGTGGCTATTACATAAATAAATGATAAAATACATAAATAACTAAATGGGGGTATCTTAGTTTATTCAGGCTGCTATAAGAAAATGCCATAAACTGGGTGCCTTATAAGTAACAAACATTTATTCTTATAGTTCTGGAGGCTGGGAAGTCCAGGATGATGAGGCCAGCAGATTCAGTGTTTGGTTAGGACTTCTTGGTTTACAGACAGCTATCTTTTCACTGTGTCCTCACATGGCAGAAGGGGCTAGGGAGCTCTGGGACCTCTATCATAAGACACTAATCCCATTCATGAGAGCTCTACTCAACCTAAGAACTTCCTAAAGGTATACCGCCTTCTATTACCACCACATTGAGCAGTAAGATTTCAACATGAATTTTGAGGAGACACAAACATTCATATTATAGCATGGTGGCAGACAAAATAGATTTGTCAAGAAGAATTCCAAAACATTTATAGAGATAATCTGCCCCCAAGGATTCTGAGCACAATTCCCTGCTCTTTGAATGTGTGCTGCTCATAGTGACTTTCTTCCAAAGAGTACAGTATGGAAAGACAGGAAAAAGAATGATTCTACAATGGAGAAACACTGCCTCAGCCAGATGATAAGTGTCAACATCAACAGAATAAATCATGTTGATAGTATATACTCTTGATATAATGCAATAAAAATGGGACTTTACATCTATAGTCTTCCTCCAAAGAATACATACCCCAGACACAAGCAAAACGTCAGAGAAATCTCGATTGAGGGACATGCTACAAAATACTGACCAGTACTCCTTAAAACTGACAAAGTCATCAAAAGCAAGGTCTAAGAAGCATCATAGTCAAGGGAAGCCTAAGCAAACATGACAGCTAAATGCACCATGGTATCCTGGATGAGATCCTGGAACAGGAAAAGGACATTAGGTAAAAACTAAGGAAATATGAATGAAGTATCAAGTTTGATTAATGACACTATATCACTAATCAGTTCATTAGTTGTGACAAATGCACCATACTAACGTAAGATACTAACAATAGGGAAAACAACATGTGGGGTGTATAGAAATTCTCTTTGCAACTTTTCTATATTTCTAAAACTATTCTAAAATAAAAAGCTTATTACAAATATTCCAAGAAAGTAAAAAGTCCAGTCATTGAATTAAGGATATCTTAATATACACATAAACAATAAAGGCCTTGTATTTGGAATATATTGGATAATGTAAATAATTTTTAAAGTATGCTTTTTGATGGATAAAGTTTAAGATAAAGTTTAGATTTATTTTAGGATACAGTTTGATTAGTTTTGACCACGGTATGTAATAATTTAACAAATAACACAAAAAAGATTAGAAATATTTTAATCACTCTCATGTCCCTTGTAAACAATTCCATTTGCCAACCCAATTATTCCATTAATTTTCTTTGTTGTTTTTTTCTGTTTTATCTTTCATTAGTATCTACCCTTATCTTTATTATTTTCTTCCTTCTGCTTACTTTGAATTTAATTTACTCACCTTTTCTAGTTTCCTAAGGTAGAAGCTTATATAATTAATTTTAATTCTTTTTTTCTTTTTTAATATAAACACTACTACAAATTTCCCTGTAAGGCATGCTTTAGCTGAATACCACAGATTTAATAGGGTGTGTTTTCATTTTCATGTAGTTCAAAATATTGTCTAATTTTCTTTGTGATTTTTTCTCTAAAATATGTCTTATTTTAAATGATGGTGTTTAATTTTTAAATGTATTTCAGTTTTGCCAGTCATCTTTCTGCTATTGATTTATTGTGGTCAGAGAATATAATTTAATGGTTTTAATTATTTTAAATGTAATAAGACTTACTTTTATGGCCTAAGATATGATTTATTTTAGTGAATATTCCATGTGTATTAGAGGAAGTATACATCCTCTGATGGGCAGCTACAGTGTTCTAAAAACATTAATTATGTCAAGTTGCTTGCTGGTGTGTTCAAGTGTATTATGTGCTTATTGATTTTTAATCTACTTGTTCTTTCAATTACTGAGAGAGGAGTGATGAGATTCTGTACTATAATTGTGGATTTTTCTATTTCTCCTTTCAAACGATATCAGTTTTTGTAAATATTTTGATATTTTCATATATTTTGAAGCACTGTTTCTAGGGTTATACACATTTAGGATTGCTATATTCTCTTGATGAATTGGCCTGTGTATTAACATGAAGTAGTCCTCTTTTTCCCTAGTAATAGTCATCATTCCAAAGTCTAACTTATTAGCATAGTCCCTCAAGATTTCTTTTGATTAGTGTTTTTATTGCATATTTTTTATTATTTATATTTAATGTGTTTTATCTTTGTGCTGAGTCAGTTTTTTGTGGACAGCACAAAAAGTGATGAATTGTTAATATTAATATAAAAGGCATGCCTCCTAATTAAAATCCAGGAAGTTCAGATATATGAAGAATGGAATGAACTCTATTTAAAATAATGCCATTGTGGATGAAAAACTAATTGTTTCTTCTATTTCCTTCCAGACTTTATGAATATCTTCCCCAAATTTTGTTCTTCCCTTAGGCTTTTCAAACTCCTAAAGCACTTGGCCTTTTACTCTGTTCCTCAAACAAGAATCCTAGGAATCATCTTTGGATCTTGCCGCTCCTCCCTCACCTTCTTCTTCCCAGGCAGTGGATATCTTCTCAAACTGCATGGGTTCTCTCTTTTTTTTTTTTTTTTGAATATGAATTTATGCATTTATTTATTTATTTTATTAAATTTTTTTAACATCTTTATTGGAGTATAATTGCTTTACAATGGTATGTTAGTTTTTACTTTAAAACAAAGTGAATCAGCTATACATATACATATATCCCCATATCTCCTCCCTCTAGCATCTCCCTCCCACCCTCCCTATCCTACCCCTCCAGATGGACACAAAGCACCAAGCTGATCTCCCTGTGAGATGCGGCTGCTTCCCACTAGCAATCTATTTTACATTTGGTAGTGTATATATGTCCACGCCACTCTCTCACTTTGTCCCAGCTTACCCTTCTCCCTCCCCATGTCCTCAAGTCCATTCCCTACATGTGTGTCTTTATTCCTGTCCTGCCCCTAGGTTCTTCAGAACAAATGTTTTTTTTAATTCCATGTATATGTGTTAGCGTACAGTATTTGTTTTTCTCTTTTTCACTTACTTCACTCCGTACAACAGCCTCTAGGTCCATCCACCTCACTACAAATAACTCGATTTTGTTTCTTTTTATGGCTGAGTAATATTCCATTGTATATATGTGCCACATCTTCTTTATCCATTCATCTGTTGATGGGCACTTAGGTTGCTTCCATGTCCTGGCTATTGTAAATAGAGCTGCAATAAACATTGTGGTACATGAGTCTTTTTGAATTATGGTTTTCTCAGGTTATATGCCCAGTAGTGGGATTGCTGGGCCATATGGTAGTTCTATTTTTACTTTATTAAGGAACCTCCACACTGTTCTACACAGTGGCTGTATCAAGTTACAGTCCCACCAACAGTGCAAGAGGGTTCCCTTTTCTCCACACCCTATCCAGCATTTATTGTTTGCAGATTTTTTGATGGTGCCCATTCTAACAGGTGTGAGGTGATACCTAACTGTAGTTTTGATTTCCATTTCTCTAATGATTAATGATGTTGAGCATCCTTTCATGTGTTTGTTGGCAGTCTGTATATTTTCTTTGGAGAAATGTCTATTTAGGTCTTCTACCCATTTTTGGATTGGGTTGTTTGTTTTTCTGATATTGAGCTGCATGAGCTGCTTGTAAACTTTGGAGATTAATCATCTGTCACTTGATTTGTTTGCAAATATTTTCTCCCATTCTGAGGGTTGTATTTTTGTCTTGTTTATGGTTTCCTTTGCTGTGCAAAAGCTTTTAAGTTTCATTAAGTCCCATTTGTTTATTTTTATTTTTATTTCCCTTCCTCTAGGAGGTGGGTCAAAAAAGATCTTGCTGTGATTTATGTCATAGAGTGTTCTGCCTATGTTTTCCTCTAAGAGTTTGATAGTTTCTCACCTTACATTTAGGTCTTTAATCCATTTGGAGTTTATTTTTGCCTATGGTGTTAGGGAGTGTTCTAATTTCATTCTTTTACATGTAGCTGTCCAGTTTTCCCAGCACCACTTATTGAAGAGGCTGTCTTTTCTCCATTGTATATCCTTGCCTCCTTTGTCATACATTAGTTGACGATAGGTGTGTGGGTTTATCTCTGGGCATTCTATCCTGTTCTACTGATCTATATTTCTGTTTTTGTGCCAGTACCATACTGTCTTGATTACTGTAGCTTTGTAGTATAGTCTGAAGTCAGGGAGCCTGATTCCTCCAGTTCCATTTTTCATTCTCAAGATTGCTTTGGCTATTCAGGGTCTTTTGTGTTTCCATACAAATCGTGCAATTTTTTGTTCTAGTTCTGTGAAAAATGCCATTGGTAGTTTGACAGGGCTTGCATTGAATCTGTAGATTGCTTTGGGTAGTATAGTCATTTTCACAATGTTGATTCTTCCAATCCAAGAACATGGTATATCTCTCCATCTGTTGGTATCATCTTTAATTTCTTTCATCAATGTCTTATAGTTCTCTGCATACGGGTCTTTTGTCTCCTTAGGCAGGTTTATTCCTAGGTATTTTATTCTTTTTGTTGCAATGGTAAATGGGAGTATTTCCTTAATTTCTCTTTCAGATTTTTCATCATTAGTGTATAGGAATGCAAGAGATTTCTGTGCATTAATTTTGTATCCTCCTACTTTACCAAATTCATTGATTAGCTCTAGTAGTTTTCTGGTAGCATCTTTAGGATTCTCTATGTATAGTATCATGTCATCTGCAAACAGTGAGAGTTTTACCTATTCTTTTCCAACTTAGATTCCTTTTATTTCTTTTTCTTCTCTGATTGCTGTGGCTAAAACTTCCAAAACTATGTTGAATAAGAGTGGTGAGAGTGGGCAACCTTGTGTTGTTCCTGGTCTTAGTGGAAATGGTTTCAGTTTTTCAACATCGAGAAAGATGATGGCTGTATGTTTGTCAAATATGATCTTTATTATGTTGAGGTAAGTTCCCTCTATGCCTACTTTCTGGAGGATGTTATATAAATGGGTGTTGAATTTTGTCAGAAGCTTTTTCTGCATCTATTGAGATTATCATATGGTTTTTCTCCTTCGATTTGTTAATATGATTTATCACATTGATTAATTTGCATATATTGAAGAATCCTTGCATTCAGGCGGGATAAACCCCACTTGATCATTGTGTATGATCCTTTACTGTGCT
Source organism: Monodon monoceros (assembly GCF_005190385.1). NCBI lineage: Eukaryota > Metazoa > Chordata > Mammalia > Artiodactyla > Monodontidae > Monodon > Monodon monoceros. The sequence continues at coordinate 87,505,357 of NW_021703784.1, read as the reverse complement.
GTTGGATTCTGTTTGCTAGTATTTTGTTGAGGATTTTTGCATCTATTTTCATCAGAGATATTGCCCTGTAGTTTTTTTTTTTGTGACGTCTTTGTCTGGTTTTGGTAGCAGGGTGATGGTGGCCTCGTAGAATGAGTTTGGGAGTGTTTCTCCCCCTGCTATATCTTGGAAGAGTTTGAGAAGGATAGGTGTTAAGATCTCCTCTAAATGTTTGATAGAATTCACCTGTGAATCCGTCTGGTCCTGGGCTTTTGTTTGTTGGAAGATTTCTAATCACAGTTTCAATTTCAGGGCTTGTGATTGGTCTGTATATATTTTCTGTTTCTTCCAGGTTCAGTCTCTGAAGGTTGTGCTTTTCCAGGAATTAGTCCATTTCTTCCAGGTTGTCCATTTTATTGGCATATAGTTAGTTGCTTGTAGTAATCTCTCATAATCCTTCGTATTTCTGCAGTGTCGATTGTTGCTTCTCCTTTTTCATTTCTAATTCTGTTGAGTCTTCTCCCTTTTTTCTTGATGAGTCTGGCTAATGGTTTATCAATTTTGTTTATCTTCTCAAAGAACCAGCTTTTAGTTTTATTGATTTTTGGTATTGTGTCCTTCATTTCTTTTTCATTTATATCTGCTCTGATCTTTATGATTTATTTCCTTCTGCTAACTTTGGGGTGTTTTTGTTCTTCTTTCCCTAATATTGCATGGGTTCTTATTTCAATGTTCAAATATCTAGAATTTGACCATAATTCAGCATAGCCATTTGTAGTTCAAGCTATCATTATCTGTTGTCTAAATCATGACAATATCCTTCTAATTGGTCTTGACACTTTCACTTCTATTTCAGGGCAATGGAAGTTTATCTAATGATGGGGAATGGATCTGGAGAGGCAGTGGAAGATAAGTAAAACATTCGTCGTTACATCCCTAATTAATATTTAATATATTTGGATTTTTTCAACCTTCAAAGGAAAAAAAGATGTAGAATGTATTTTTTCTTGTTGTTGACATACAATATTATGTTAGTTTCAGGTGTACTACATAGTGGTTTGACATTTATATACATTATGAAATGACCACCACAATAAATTTAGTAACCCTCTGTCCCTGTGCAAAGTTATGATAATGTTATTGACCATATTTCTTATGTTGTGTATTATATTCCTATGTCTTACTTATTTTATAATTGAAGGTTTGTACCTCTTAATACCCTTCACCTATTTGCCCTCTCACCACCATCGCCTCTGGCAACCACTCATTTGTTCTCTGTATCTATGAATCTGATTTTGATTTGTTTTGTTTGTTCATTTGTTTTGTTTTTTATATTTCACATATAAGTGAAGTCATATGGTGTTTGTCTTTATCTGTCTGACTTACTTCACCCAGCATAATACCCTTTAGATCCATTCACATTATCACAAAAGACAAGATTTTATTTTATTTTTTTTATGGCTGTGTATATATACCACATCTTCTTTATTTGTTCAGCTATTGATAGACACTGAGGTTTATTCTATATCTTGAGTATTGTAAATAATGCTGCAGTGAACGTTGGGTTACATATATCTTTTCAAATCCAAAGTGGAATTATTGGACCACATAGAAGTTCTCTTTTTAATTTTCTGAGGAACCTTCATACTGTTTTCCATAGTGGATGCAACAATTTACCATCCTACCAACAGTGCATGAGGGTTCCCTTTTATCCACATCCTCACCAACACTTTATATTTGTTGTCTTTTTGATAATAGCCATTCTGACAGGTGTGAGATGGTTTTGATTTGCATTTCCCTGATGACTAGTGACTCTGAGCATCTTTTCATGTGTGTGAGATGCAGAATATTTTTGTGAAATCAACCTTTGGTTTGAGTCAGAAGTAAGAGGGAATCTTCATAAGATACTAGGTTCTATACTGGATTTGTTAACATAAACTGTTTTTATTTTCTTTTTTTAACCCATAGTTTAGTATATTACTAGCTGTCAACTTAAACTTCATTTGTCTTATCTCTTTGATTGTTACACAGTTCTAGAGAAAGGAATTGTTGGTCTTATTTTTATATCAGGTACCTAAGGTTTGGAGGGGTTAAACAAATAAGTGATAGAGTTACAATCAGAACTATATTTAAAAAATATATATGATTTCTATTACATTATCTTGCCTATCTTGCTAGTGGCAAGACATCTGTGCAATAACTCAGGTTTAAAATAATGAGGAGGCTAATTGCTGGCTATGGGAATGGGAACTTTCTGTAATTAGCAGATCAAGTTGAAGCGAGAATCTATAGAACTTGATGAAAGTATACAACAGATAATGAATTTAGGGAAGACAAGACTGATGGTGGGGTTTGAGGGCTGACCCTGGGAGACTTGTGCCTAGTTTATTGTAGAGGCACCTGGAATTATACATCATTATTCCAGGTTACTTTAGTTACACTGTTGATTTGAGAAGTCTGTGCAATTTCTCTCCTAGTTATAATTCAACCGCTGCTGATTCTACGTTTAAAAATACATACTGCACTTCCTAATCCAATGAAAGATGAGAACTACATTGATATATCTGCCAGATTTTTGTTGTTGTTACTTCTGTTGTTATTTTCATTTTTCTTCACAAACTCCAGCTGTCCCTCAGTCCCTCTGTTTCTACTGCATTCACCATATACTGTTCAGCATGAAGCTTACAGAAGCACAATCATGCAACTCTGCAGGTGCAAATTTGACACATTTGGCACCTGCAGACATTTGGAAAATTCACCAAGAGGCCTCTTCAGCCGTTAGGGGATGGGAAAAAAAACAAGTAGTGGACAACATAAACCCTTAATATTGTTATTATTATTTTTTCAAAACCAAATGCCTTCCAGTATGTCTCCTAGAGGACCAAATTAAAGCCAAGTTTGAATTAAAAATAAAATAATAACTCGTTTTGGGTTCTCCAAATACATTAAAGCACTAGAAATTCTCTTAGCTGCCTGCAAAAGAAAGCCATTCTTCTTAATGGTCATATAATTAAAATAGGGAAAATACATTTTTACAGATCTCTTTGTAAGTAAAAATTACCTGTGGGGAAACAATATGAGGTATTTCCATCAGAAATGTTTTTTCCCTTAAATAAAGGTCATTCTCTCTTTCAATGCCTTCATCAACCAGCATCAATAAGCATTTGTCCCAACCACGTATTAAAAGATGAGAACACTCTAAGCAGTTAAAAAGTAAAACTTTAAATTTCTCAACCCTTTTAATTTTAATTAACCACAGATCATTTTAGTGTGTGTATTCATCCTTTCATACATAGTGTTGTGGCTGACCTTTAAAAGTGTATGGAAATTAAGAAATGCAAAGCTACAACTCCTTCAGCAATCAAGAAACTTCATTCATTTATTCATTTATTTTGTTTCTAGTGTCCATATATATGAATCAAAAAAGTGGAGAGAACACTAGGCATTTTGATTGATCTGACATTCCAGGAAATACTTTGGAATAGGCACTTGGCCCCTTATGGCTGAACTGAAACGATGTTAAGAGAATAACGAAAATCTACCAAGATTGCCTTATTATAATTCGAGTAACTTTTATAATAAAAAAAATATAGATCATTGTGTATCACCATTTCTTCATATTGATAAGATTTTCAATAACCAGCCACAAAAACATAATTTGAGAACCTCTTGGAATTTATTGCATTGGAAATGGTGTATTAAAGAAAAAGGGTGCTTCACTTATTGGAAACACCATGGACCAGGTACTTTTGCTTATATTATTTTATTAAATCCTACACTGGTGTCCAGAAGGTAAAATCATTAACTGTATTTTCTATAACAGAGACTCATTATACCATGTACTTAGTACATATTATATATTCTAAGTGACTTACATATATTATTTATTTATAGCATGCTTAATTATCATAGGAGGAAGATACCATTATAATCTCCATTTTATAAATGAGGACACCCAGGCACAGAGGGGTTATGCAAATTACCCAAAGTCACACATCTAGTAAATGGTAGAGATGGAATTTGAAACCAGGGAATCTTGATCAGCATTCCCATATTTAGTCACAAAGTGATAACACTTAGGTCACTCCTGCATTAGTCAATCTAAGTTACCAAAAATGCAATAGAGGGATTTTAAAAAAGCCAAGATAATATCACCTAGTGGTTCTATTCAAATGTATACTAGGGAACCATAGTATTGTTAATACAGAACTGTAGGGGGCTGTAGCATTGTTTAATGCTGGAAGAGAGGTGACACCAAAATACTTCAGGATAATTTCCCTACTTCTTAATGTAATCTAAATCTAGCATGTAATCAAGATGCAATACAAAAAAAAAACCCTAGGGGGGGTGGAGATAATGATGTACTCCAGGAGGGCTCAAACCAAGGAGTACTTCCCAGAACTTCTGCTGCCAGTGTCCTTGTCCCTGTGGTGAGCCACAGCCACTCCCCCACTTCTGCAGGAGACCTACAACACTACCAGGGCTGGAAACAGAAGAGTTACCATTTGTGTTGAATGGAAATTGTCCCCATCCAAGATGTGCAGTTGTGCAGGAAACCAGCAGAGGACAGCATGAGGTCATACATGTCTATTGTCTTCTAGTACCAGTCTTTCTCAGGCAAGTTTTGAATGGGTAACAGGCCTCCCTAGACACAAGATCATAATATGAACACGCCCAAATGAAAAGATGGGTTCAGGAAACTTGCAGAAGCCTCTTAGATAGCCTCATCCACCAGAGGGCAGACAATAGAAGCAAGAAGAACTACAATCCTGCAGCCTGTGGAACAAAAACCACATTCAAAGAAAGATAGACAAGATGAAAAGGCAGAGGGCTATGGACCAGATGAAGAAACAAGCTAAAACCCCAGAAAAACAACTCAATGAAGTGGAGACAGGCAACCTTCCAGAAAAAGAATTCAGAATAATGATAGTGAAGATGATCCAGGACTTCAGAAAAAGAATGGAGGCAAAGATCGAGAAGATGCAAGAAATGTTTAACAAAGACCTAGAAGAATTAAAGAACAAAGAAACAGAGATGAACAATACAATAACCAATATTAAAAATACACTACAAGGAATCAATAGCAGAATAACTGACGCAAAAAATGGATAAGTGGACCTGGGAGACAGAATGGTGGAATTCACTCCTGTGGAACAGAATAAAGAAAAAAAGAATGAAAAGAAATGAAGACAGCTTAAGAGCCCTTTGGGACAACATTAAACACAACAACATTCATATTATAGGGGTCCCAGAAGGAGATGAGAGAGAGAAAGGACCCGAGAAAACATCTGAAGAGATTACAGTCTAAAACTTCCCTAACATGGGAAAGGAAATAGCCACCCAAGTCCAGGAAGTGCAGAGAGTCCCATACAGGATAAACCCAAGGAGAAACATGCCGAGACTCATAGTAATCAAACTGGCAAAACTTAAAGACAAAGAAAAATCACTGAAAACAGCAAGGCAAAAACAACAAATAACATACAAGGGAACTCCCATAAGATTAACAGCTGATTTCTCAGCAGAAACTCTACAAGCCAGAAGGGAGTGGCATGATATACTTAAAGGGATGAAAGGCAAGAACCTACAACCAAGATTACCCTACCATGCAGGGATCTCATTCAGATTCGATGGAGACATCAAAAGCTTTACAGACAAGCAAAAGCTAAGAGAATTCAGCACCACCAAACCAGCTCTACAACAAATGCTAAAGGAACTTCTCTAAGTGGGAAACACAAGAGAAGACAAGGACGTCCAAAAAAAACCCCAAAACAATTAAGAAAGTGGTCATAGGAACATACATATAGATAATTACCTTAAACATGAATGGACTAAATGCTCCAACCAAAAGACACAGGCTTGCTGAATGGATACAAAAACAAGACCCAAATATATGCTGTCTACAAGAGACCCACTTCAGACCTAGGGACCCATACAGACTGAAAGTGAGGGGATGGAAAAAGATATTCCATGCAAATGGAAATCAAAAGAAAGCTGGAGTAGCAGTACTCATTTCAGATAAAACAGACTTTAAAATAAAGAATGTTACAAGAGACAATGAAGGACACTATATAATGATCAAGAAATCAATCCAAGAAGAAGATATAACAATTATAAATATATATGCGCCCAACATAGGAGCACCTCCATACATAAGGCAACTGCTAACAGCTCTAAAAGAGGAAATCAACAACAACACAATAATAGTGGGGGACTTAAACACCTCACTTACACCAAAGACAGATCATCCAAACAGAAAATTAATAAGGAAACACAAGCTTTAAATGACACAATAGACCAGAAAGATTTAATTGATATTTATAGGACATTCCATCCAAAAACAGCAGATTACACTTTCATCTCAAGTGTGTGTGGAACATTCTCCAGGATAGATCACATCTTGGGTCACAAATCAAGCCTCAGTAAATTTAAGAAAATTGAAATCATATCAAGCACCTCTTCTGACCACAACACTATGAGATTAGACATCAATTACAGGGAAAAAAATGTAAAAAACACAAAAACATGGAGGCTAAACAATATGTTACTAAATAACCAAGAGATCACTGAAGAAATCAAAGAGGAAATCAAAAAATACTTAGAGACAAATGACAATGAAAACAGGACGATCCAAAACCTATGGGATGCAGCAAAAGCAATTCTAAGAGGGAAGTTTATAACTATACAAGCCTACCTCAAGAAACAAGAGAAATCTCAAGTAAACGATCTAACATTACACCTAAAGGAACTAGAGAAAGAAGAACAAACAAAACCCAATGTTAGCAGAAGGAAAGAAATCATAAAGATCAGAGCAGAAATAGAAACAAAGAAAACAATAGCAAAGATCAATAAAACTTAAAGCTGGTCTTTGAGAAGATAAACAAAATTGATAAACCTTTAGCCAGACTCAATAAGAAAAAGAGGGAGATGACTCAAATCAATAAGATTAGAAATGAAAAAGGAGAAGTTACAACAGACACCACAGAAATACACAGCATCCTGAGAGACTACTACAAGCAACTCTATGCCAATAAAATGGACAACCTGGCAGAAATGGAAAAATTCTTAGAAAGGTATAAACTTCCAAGACAGAACCACGAAGAAATAGAAAATATGAACAGACCAATCACAAGTAATGAAATTGAAACTGTGATTAAAAATCTTCCAACAGAAAGAAGTCCAGGACCAGATGGCTTCACAGGTGAATTCACTCCCTAACACCATACACAAAAATAAACTCAAAATGGATTAGAGACCTAAATATAAGACCGGACACTATAAAACTCTTAGGGGAAAACATAGGAAGAACACTCTTTGACATAAATCACAGCAAGCTCTTTTTTGATCCACCTCCTAGAGTAATGGAAATAAAAACAAAAATAAACAAATGGGTGAAACTTAAAAGCCTTTGCACAGCAAAGGAAACTACAAACAAGATGAAAAGACAACCCTCAGAATGGGAGAAAATATTTGCAAATGAATCAACGGACAAAGGGTTAATCTCCAAACTATATAAACAGCTCATGCAACTCAATATTAGAAAAACAAACAACCCAATCCAAAAATGGCCAGAAGACCTAGATAGACATTTCTCCAAAGAAGACATACAGATGGCCAAGAAGCACATGGAAAGCTGCTCAACATCACTAATTATTAGAGAAATGCAAATCAAAACTTCAATGAGGTATCTCCTCACACCAGTCAGAGTGGGCATCATCAGAAAATCCAGAAACAACAAGTGCTGGAGAGGGTGTGGAGAAAAGGGAACCCTCTCACACTGTTGGTGGGAATGTAAATTGATACAGCCACTATGGCGAACAGTATGGAGGTTCCCTAAAAAACTAAAAATAGAATTACCATATGACCCAACAATCCCACTACTGGGCATATACCCAGAGAAAACCATAATTCAAAAAGACACAAGCACCCCAATGTTCACTGCAGCAATATTTACAATAGCCAGGACATGATAGCAACCTCAATGCCCATCAACAGATGAATGGATAAAGAAGATGTGGTACATATATACAATGGAATATTACTCAGCCATAAAAAGGAATGAAATTGAATCATTTGTAGAGACATGGATGGATCTAGAGACTGTCATACAGAGTGAAGTAAGTCAGAAAGAGAAAAACAAATATCGTATATTAACACATATATGTGTAACCTAGAAAAATCGTACAGATGAACCAGTTTGCAGGGCAGAAATTGAGACACAGATGTAGAGAACAAATGTATGGACACCAAGGGGGGAAAGTGGCTGGGGGTGGTGGTGGTGGTGGTGTGATTAATTGGGAAATTGGGATTGACATATATACACTAATATGTATAAAATGGATAACTAACGAGAACCTGCTATTAAAAAAATAAATAAAATTAAATTTTAAAAAAAAAGGGGGAATTCTCTGACAGTCCAGTGGTTAGGACTCCATGCTTTCTTTGCCTAGGGCGCAGGTTCAGTCTCAGGTGTGGGAACTAAGATCCCGCCAGAGGTGTGTCACAGCCAAAAAAATAAAAAAATAAAAATTGGGCCTACCTTGGTGGCACAGTGGTTAAGAATCAGCCTTCCAACATAGGTGACACGGATTCTAGCACCGGTCCAGGAAGATCCTACGTGCCATGGAGCAACTAAGCCCGTGTGCCACAACTACTGAGCCTGCGCTCTAGAGCCTGAGAGCCACAACTACTGAAGCCCACGTGCCTAGAGCCTGTGCTCCATAACAAGAGAATCCACCGCAATGAGAAGCCCGTGCACCACAACTAGAGAAACTGTGTGCACAGCGATGAAGACCCAACACAGCCAAAAATAAATAAATAAATTTATTTAAAAAATAATAAATGAATAAAAAATAAATATTAAAGGAGAAAAAGAATGCTTTAAATAAGTTTGGAAGCAACTAAGGAAGAAAAAAAGAAAACCTAGCAGAAAGGGCCGAAACTGAGAATTTAAGTATAAGATCTTTTAGTGAGTACCAAGGAGAGCAAGTCTTTAAGATCAAAAATATTTGTAAAAATATTCGCACGTGTCTTCATTTTTTTTTTTTTTTTTTACTAAACTCTAGGGACAGTTTAGATCAGGAGTAGAGGGGTTCAAACAAAAATATGCAGTAATGCAGTAGTTTGTGAAAGATGAATTTGTCTCCCTTTATTTCTAATGAGGTCGGAGTCTTACCTTAAGACCTACCTTACCTAAAGTAAGTCATTGAATTCGACTTACTTTATTTTGTTTTTAAATAGCAAAAATAAAAAGATGTTTAACATCATTAGTCATTAGGAAAATGCAAATTAATGTCACAATAAAATACCACTTTATCTCCATGGCTAAAATTGAAAAGACTATCTATATCATGAATTGTCAAGGATGTGGAAAAATTGGAACTATTATGCAGGTGGGGATTTCAAATTATATCACCACCTTGGAAAACAGTTCGGCAGTTTCTTAAAAAGTTACGACATACAAAGGCCGTATCACTGGGTGTTTCATGACAAATTTGCCCCAATGGTATTCAATCTTATAAATCTGACAGTTGACATGTTATCACTTTTGTATTACTCTTGTGAAACTCCTGAAGCCACCATTTGCTTTAGAAATTAAACATATTTTTTTTTTTTTTAAGACTTGGGCATCTATTTCTTAAACATCTTAGTCTTTCCTGCCTGTAAAAAAACATAATTATTCTTCAAAAGCCAGTTTGCATATTCCTTCCCTGTGAAGCCTTCCCTGATCTATTCTACATGGTATTAGTTTACTCAGGCTGTTAAAACAAATGACCACAAACTTGTTGTCTTACAACAACAGGAATTTATTATCTCATAGTTCTGGAAGCTATACCTCTGAAATCAAGGTGTTGGCAGGGACCTGTCCTTTGTGAGGGTTTTAAAGACTCCTTCTTTGCCTCTTCCAATTTCTGGTGGTCTCAGGCATTCCTTACCTTGGGGCAGCAGAACTCCAATCTCAACCTCTGTCTTCACATGGCTGTCTTCTCCCTATGTGTGTCTCTTTCTCTCTAACCAAATTTTCTTCTTAAAAGAACACCAGTCATACTGAAATTAGAGTCACTTTAACCAGTATGACTTTATCTTAACTAATTAAATCTCCAAAGACCCTATTTCCAAATAAGGTCACATTCTGAGGATCTGGGTGGACATGAATTTTTAGGAGATGCTATTCAACCCAGTAGAGTCCACCCTATGGCCACCAAAAATTCACATCCATCCTACGTGCAAGATACATTCATTCAATCCCAATATCCCCAAAGTCTTAATCTCTTTGAGCATTAACTCTATACCAAAATCTCACATACATATCAAATTAAAATTTTTCAAATTTCATTATCTAAGTACTCTAAATTTAAAAAGTTAATAATAATCTAAATAATCTACAGGTGAGATTCTGGATATGATTAATCCTGGGGGAAAATTTCTCACCATCTTTGTACCTGTGAAACTGGAAAAATTATCTGATTCCAAAGTACAAGTTATAGAACTGGCATGGGATAGACATTTGTATTTTGAACTGGAGAACATGAAAAGAATAAAGGAGTTACTGACCCAAAGCATTTTTGGAATCCAGCAAAGTAAATTCCATTAGGTTTCACAATTTGAGAATAATTCTCTGGTTTGATCTCCCTTTGGATTTATGGAAGGTCTTTTTTTGGGTGTAAGGAGGCCTCAACAGCTCATCCTCTGGGCCTACAGAACTAAGTCCATTATTTGTGCCTTTGGGTCGACCTATCTGGCTTCTGCTTCTTCCCTCAAAGTAATTTTGCTTTTGCTTGAAGGGTAGCTCATGACTGTACCTGAATAGTTTTTTCAACTTGTTTCCTGCCTATAATCCTAGAAGACCAACAGCCTTCCTTCATTTCATGCTGTTTCTATCCCCTTCAGTTCAAGCTCACAGTGTTTCTGTTGATGAAACATTCTCAAAAATCTTGTCAGGTGGTGCACAGGCTTAGTTGCTCCACGGCATGTGGGATCTTCCCGGACCAGGGCTCGAACCCGTGTCCCCTGCATTGGCAGGTGGATTCGTAACCACTGCGCCACCAGGGAAGCCCTGGGCCGTTTTGTTTGAGCACCTCTCAGAGAATTTATGGAAAGCAAGGTAACCCTCGCATGTTTTCAAGTGGGCATCTAACACCATTGCCATTATACAATCATTGCAGGGGTTGGCATATTGTAAATAGTAACGTGTTAAAACAAAACGGGTCACATCATATTTTAAATATAATGCAGGAAGTATTAACACCACCATGATTTGATACTAGGATGCATTTAAAAATACAAGAACAAGCTCTTCTTTAATAGACAGTTTGCATGTTTCCTTTTTCTCTTTGTATTTTCATTCCCCTCCCTCCATGAATTGATGAGAATGTGAAAAAAAAACTTGTCAGTTTACCATGTATGTTGAAGGAATCCATACCATTAAGGAATCCATACCATTAAACAAGAAGGTTCTTTAAAGATCGTGCCTGCATAACCCATCTCTATTCCATAACCCACCACCCATGAGCTGGGTGACACACATAATGTGTGTCACACACATAATCTCCTCAGCAAAAGTTACTAAGGCACAACCATGGACATGTTTCCCAAGCATTCTATCTCAATAGGGTGAAAATTTTCCAAATCATCAAGTACTGGTTCATTTTTACTTAACAGTTCTTTTCTCAATTTATCTTTTTGCTATAAACTAAATTAGCAAACAGGCCACCCATTCCAGAGCTTGGTGGGAATCTCCTTAGCTAAATATCCAAGTTCATAGCTTACAAGTTATACTTTCCACACAATACTAGAACTCGATTCAGTCAAGTTTTCTGCCACTATAGCAAAGATCACTTGACATCTAATATCCAGTAATAAGTTTCTTCTTTCCTTCTGAGACTTCACTAGAAACATCTTTAATGTTCATATTTCTACCTGTTGATTCTGTGAATGATGATATATGTAATTTAAGACAACAGAAGATTTCTCTAACTTACTGTTTATTCTTTACTCTTTCTGATCTCCCACCAGATTTGCCTCTAACATTCATATTTCTATAAACCGCCTTCTCAAGGCAATCTAAGATTTTTTAATCATGCTCCTCAAAATTTTTCCAGCCTTTCTAGCCAATTCCTAGCTACTTCCACATTTTTAGGTGTTTGTTAAATAGCTATACAACTTCTGGTACCAAGATCTGTATTCGTTTCTGAGGGTCACTGTAGGAATTGCCAAAAATTAGGAGACTTACCACTAGAGAAATTTATTCTTTCACAGTTCTGGAGGCTAGAAGATATAAGCAAGGCCAGGTTCTGTCTCAAAGCTCTAAGGAAGAAAGCTTTCTTGCCTCTTCGAGTTTCCAAAGGCCTCAGGCATTCCTTGACTTGGGACAGCATAACTCCAATTTCTACATCCTTCTTCAAAGGCTATCTTCCCTCTCTATGTCTCTGTATTCAAATTTCCCCCTCCATAATAAGGACATAAGTCACTGGATTTAGAGCCTATCCTAATCCAGTATGACCTCATCTTAACTAATTATATTTGCAGAGACTGTTTCCAAATAAGGTCACATTCTGAGTTTCCAGATGGACATGAGTTGGGGGGTAGGGAAGGAGCACTATGCAACCTAGTACAAACACTAAACAAAATCAGCTCCCCTCATCTGAATGTTCTCATGATACCCTATATCAAATTCTACTATAGAATGAACATATTATATGATAATTGTTTGTTTCACTATCTGTCTACTCTATAGAACAATAATGATCATGAACGACAGATTTTATTTTTAATTTCTTACCTCATTGTATCCCCATTGTCTAGCGTAATGACTAAGACATGATCAATAAATGATTATTTAATGACTTACAAATGAATAAGTGCTCCATATATCCTAGAGCTAAAGTTAAATTGAACAAAATGGTTTATAGTCACTACTAAGGTTATATTGAACATATTTTAGTATCAAAGCCCCTGTTAGCTTTTCACATATTTGGTTTAAAAGATTGTCTTAAAAAAGTAAACACTAAAGTTGCATCTAAAGTGAATGACATTACAATAAAAAATAGAGATGTCTTGTTGTAGTAAAATTGTTTTACCTATGTCAAGTGCTTTTCTGTGGAAACAGAAGATCTCTTCAGCAACACGTTAAAGGCCAAAAATTTTTTAAAAGAGCAGAGTTGCAGTATTAAAAATTGCTCAAGCTATTTACATTTTTGTAAAATGGATCTCCAATTATATAAATTACAGACATTTGATTTTTTAGTCTTTTTCTCTCCATAGTGAACTTTTGCAGGAAAAAATTTACATCATTTAAATCTTGTTCACTCGTGTCCTTGCCCAGTCATTGGCTTGTTCACGTAAAAAAACTAAAACACTAACAAAAGCAAAAAAATCTTAATAAAGAACTTACAGATCATCTCTTAAACCAATTTATTATTTCAGTGAGAAAGGAGGGTTTAGGGACTAGCAGTTCTTTTACTTAGCAGTTTATAGCATTGATTCTCCTAAGAACTATAAGTTAATAATGTGAGTTTTTAAGGGCTAATGGAAACAGTATACTTATCTGTGATAAATCTGTTCAAATTAATGTATCTTACTGAGTAAGAGTGTGGGGTTCTGTCATCAGACTGCATGCATGTTAAGCTTGTATCCCACATTCACTATCTCCAGAATCTTAGAAGATATGTTCTCTAAGACTCAATTTCTTCAACTGTAAAATCTGTATAAAAGCGGTACTTGGTTCATTTGGTTGATGGAATGACTCAATGAAATCATCACTTTTCATAGTGCCTGTCACACAGAGGAGCTATTTTTCAGTTCCTTATGTTTTTATTTCCCTCTTTTCATGATCAATCAGGCTTACTAAAATATTGCATTTACTTGCAATTAATAAGATTCTTATCAGCTGGTATTTATCAGCTGGTATTATCATACTTGATGGTGGAGTTTAATTGAGGTGGCAAAAGTGGCGATCTCATTCTGACCAAGTGCTGAGATAGGCAGATGCATAAGGCTTTGACAAAGAGAAAATAAGAAACAAAATTGAATGTTACTTAATAAACATATTTTAGTAGACTACATTTTTCTGGTAATAACTTGAAAAGAAACAAAAAAATACATCATCGGTGGAAATATTTGGGGTGGTAAAAACTTTTAACGTTTAATTCCTCAACCTTAGTCATATGTGAGATAGTCTTTCTCTTTTTGTCCCATTCCCTCACTCCTTGTGCAGACAGAGGCATATGTGCAATGGAGGCAACTTGTTGAATAATGAAATTCATTACAGTGGAGGGTGTGATCCAATTTGAAAGGATGATAGTAGAGGAGCTGATAACTATGTCTCCACTTGTCATAGAGAATGTTACCTTGTTTGACTAGAAAATGTCAAATCCAATGGCTACTTCTCCAGACCATAATTAATGTAGTTATGTACAATAACAAGAACAAAAAGAAATCACAATTTTGCTTGTATATTAGCATTACATTAATATGAACTTTGTTTATCTGAGCCTATGAATTTTTGTTTTAGCTAGTGAACTTACTCAAATCAGGAGAGTTTAGCAGGAATTTGAAGAGATTTTTAAAGACATTTCCTCTAACTGGCTCTGTAGAGTACACCAGTTGTGAATATGTATGTACAAATGGAAATATGTATGTTTTCCCCTTTGGATATTTGTTTCTATCCTAATTACCAGAAAAGACACAAAAAGAAATTTGAACTAGTTATTCCAGCAGCCTATATTTAATTTCAAACTGTCAGAAAATATTTCCTTACAACCTCTATTGTAACAGAAATAAGAAAGTGATAACTTTAAAAACATTCTAGTGTTTTCCCATTCTTCAAAAATAGTTTAGACTAAAAGACTAGTTCTTTCTTAAGACATACCATGAGAGGGCTGAGAGTTACCACTCATGATCTTTAATAAAAATGTGTTTACATTTGCCAAGAAAGGAATTATTACAAGTTAATATTCCAATACAAGTTTCTAACATGGAATTATATCAACACAATTACTATAAGAGTATCTTCTATATCTTACTTTAAACTTTTGTTGGCTAGAAATAGAATAAAAGCCTATAAGTGGAAAGTTTTCTGTGACATTGAATCAATGCTATTTTGGAAATCCTGTTTTGTTGTTGCTTTTTGTTGTGTTTTGTTTTTCTGGTGAGACAGGACAAGTTTCCTATATGTTCTGGCAATTAAAATTTCCCTACAAATAAAGCAAGAAGATTTGCTCCAGTGCAACTGGCTGTAGAACTGCATGCTCTTCCAATACAAGGAAAAAAATCCCCTTCCTACTTCACCTCCAGCAGTCCTCTTCACTTGGAAGCAGTGGGGAGTGTTCAGGTATACACAGAGTAGCTGAGTTATATAGCTCTCAAATCCCTTTATTTACCCCCTTTTAAAAAATTTATTTATTTATCTATTTATTTTTGGCTGTGTTGGGTCTTCATTGCAGTGCACGGGCTTCATTGCGGTGGCTTCTCTTGTGATGGAGCACAGGCTCTAGGCACATGGGCTTCAGTAGTTGTGGCATGTGGGCTCAGTACTTGTGGCTTGTGGGCTCTAGAGCGCAGGCTCAGGAGTTGTGGAGCACGGGCTTAGTTGCTCCGCGGCATGTGGGTTCTTCCTGGACTAGGGATCGAACCTGTGTCCCCTGCATTGGCAGGCGGATTCTTAACCACTACACCACCAGGGAAGTCCCTATTTACCCCTTTGAAAAATGGTTTTCCTCTGGAAAAAGTTCATGAAAACTCATGGGAAGGAAAAGGTAAATTTTACTTAATTTTCCCACAAAACTCACAAATATTCCCTCTAGTTAAGACCACATTTCCAAGAAAATATGGTAGGTTGTATGGTATTATAGACTACAGAGACAAAACAGGGAATAAAGCCAAAACAATGAAAAAGTTAACTTCACTGAATTAATCAAGAAATTTAATTCAGATTTTGGGGTGGAGGTTGTATTATACTTGCTTTTACCAATAGTAGGTTATTATACAACTTTTGAGTCATAGTCTTTTAGTTCTGTCTCCCTACTTTGAAGAAGATCAAACTGGAAATGCCCTTAAGAATGAGAAGAGGATTTTTTTTGGCAGTTTAGAAGTATTGGGGTCCAGGGAGGCCACCCCAAAATGGCATACTTATTATTTTGAATTAAAGTGACTTAAGAAATGGCCAGTACAAGAGGGACACTCTGACCCTCTTTTCTGTCTCCCTAAAAACAGGAAATCTCCTATATGAAAGGTGCACTCCCTGCATCTAAAGGTAGAAGGATACCCTTGTCACCAAAGATAGGAAGATAGGGAATTTGGGGCTAAGTAGCCTATATAAACAAACCTGTTATTTATTTCCTCAAGCCCAAACTCTGTTCAGATTCTTCATTAATTGGGCACCCAAAACCTAGGTTTCTTTGCCCTATCAGTTGCTCACAAATTTATTGTTTCTTTGTCTAAAAAGTATAAAAGCTGCCTGCTTTGGCCACTTCTTAGGTCCCATTTCTATGGGACCTCCATGAACATGAATTGAAATGTATTTCTTTTTCTCCTGTTAATCTGTCTTGTGCCAAATTTTTTATTAGTCCAGCCACAAGAACTAAAGAGAAATTTTCCCCTCCCTGACAGAGAGTTAACTTTGCATGACTGTTCTAAACTTCTTGGTTTAAGTTGTGAGTGCCAAAAGTTCAAACTTTCTTTGAACAATAGGCTTCAATTTATATATTGTTCTTTTTTAAGACTAAGCCTCTTTATAAAAATTGATATCAAATTAAAGCAGAGTTTCCAAATACTAATAAATATTTTCACTTAGCTATGCTTTTATATGCTCATTTTAAATTGTATTTGGAAAAAACGGTTGGGTACTGTTGTCTTTTAATTGACTGGAAAGTTTCAAATCCCCCAGGTTTTAGTTTTTGATGAGCTGTGGAGAAGGCTTTTTAATGAGTTGGTGAGTGACATTGATTACCATTAAATCACATTAAACAGAGGAAACAATGCTATTAACTTATAGTTTTCTAGATTCCATAATAGCTAATGCATAGGCAGTCTTAAAGATTAGCAATTCCCCAAGACACAGAGCAGCTAATAACTCACTCTGAAGAATAATAGAAAAATATTCTTGGACATAATTTACTGATATCCTCAAACTTGGTTATAATCTAGACAAATTTTAGACATAATTAAAATGATGGTTTGATAATGATAAAAGTGATGTCACCTCCTGCTTAATTATCATAGCAAATGTTACCAAACAGAGAACGTATTGTAGATTTTCTACATCACAGGTAGTGTTGGATATGGTTCGTTTTAACTTTTATAGACATTCCCTTTCATTTTATTCCCTCAGCCATCTCTTCTATTTAAGCTAATAGCATTGGTACTTGCTCTCAAAGACAACATTCTAATGGAACACCCTGTCTTTGATCTCTCCATTTTATCTTGGCTTACATAGTATATTTAGCTTCACAGATTAATCTTCCTAAAGCACAGTTTGGGTAGATTGATTCCTTGCTTGATTATATCTCCCATTGCTTAGTAGAGAGAACTTAATTTTCTTAGTGGAGCATTCAAGAAATTTTACAATCTGAACCCTTTTTATTCCCAAACTTCTACCAGTCAACTTCATATATACTCTAGGTGAACTTCAACCATTCAGTTTCTGATAGGTTTCAGATGAGCTGAGCTCAGCACTCATTAAATATAGTACAATGTTTCTTCATCAGTGAGCAGCAAATAATTCAAAGGTATGTGGCCAAATTTTGCTGCATTTAAAAAATGTGTTTTGATATAACTAAAAATACTTGCAGTTATGATCAGGCCTGTTAGAGAGACTATTTAGCAGAGGTCATTCAAAGTGGGGTAGAACAGAATGTGATTTGCCATAAGACAGAGGTAAGAAATGTAATGTCAAACCACACCAAAGACAAATCCTTGCTCCCTGGGATCAATAATAATTGCTTTGTAAGTATATAAGAAAGCTTGGTCAGGGCAGTAAACAGTTCAACTCAAAAAGTAATACAATATTGAAGGAACACCAATTCAACAATGCAATAACTGTGGATACCTTTATAGACAATTTGGAATGCTGTTACAGTGTATGGTGATTGTGTTCTCTTTATTATTCTCTCATATAATGTTTTTATGAGATTTTTAATCACTTTACATGTGCTACTAAAAAAATATCTAGTATTCTAAAATGGGCTACAAATGCAAAATATGTGTACCAATGCTTTTAACTAATCCCTTTTTCCTGGAAAGTCTTACCTCTACTCTTCCACCCCCAATCCCCACCTTGACTTCTCATCCTTCAAAGTGTTCTGCCTCAAAATTGCTTTCTTCATTAGCTACTCATCTTCTTAGTTTCTGTAATATTGTGGTAGAATCTCCTTGTGGAGGCACTTCTCTCATTTTTTCTACTTTGTTTTAACATCTTCTGTTTTTCTTTCCTTCTTTAATAGTGTTGAAACTTCTTAGGGGTATGGTTTTGTCATAATCATATGTACTTCTGAATTTTCAATATTCTTCATATTTTATGACACCCATTGGGTCTTTGAAAAATATTTGTTGAATAAATGGTTGAATTAAGTATGAATGAGTGGACATCTTTTTTATAAAAGGAAAATAAATATATAATGTTTATTTTGAAAAGACTAATATTAAATTGCCCTAAGTATAGACATAACCCTTGTTTATTTATCTAATGTCAATTAGATATTTAAATGATTGATTTAATTATTTTAGGCCTTCTTTGCCTAATAGGTCATAATGTTAGTTTTACCAGAGATGCGGGCATTCTTCTCAATTTTCTAAATGTGCTATGTTATTTTATCTATTCCATATTCATTATAATTGGGAAAGATAGATTTTTTATTTTAAAGCATATTTTTGACATTTTAATTAATGATAAATTTTTGAAAACTCTTTGATACCATCAGTATTTAGTATAATTATGGATTTCATGTCCCCTCCAAATTTTTAAATCTCCATTATCAACTTTTTCTCAGATAGTTTTGCAGAAATGCTCTGTGTTAACTTTGATTTCATTTACTCTTAATGATAATTCCTTGTTTTCATACCCTAACTATATGCTGTTGAGCATGCTTGCTACTATTTTCCTCTCTCTTTTTTTTTTTTTTTGTCCTTGAGATTGATGTTTCATCTTAAAGCAGGGATTGTTAAGTAGAAAATTATTCTACTACTTACAGTTATAGCCACTGCATTTATAGGCTATGTACTACCATGAGGACAAATGTCATTCTGAGGGGCAAGAGTCATTACAAACCTGCTCTCAGCAATCCCATATATTGGTACCACTCTTGTCGAATGGATCTGAGGTGGCTTTTCCGTAGATAAAGCAACACTCACATGATTCTTCGCTTTTCGTTTTATCCTCCCCTTCATCATTACAGCACTAACAGCTGTCCACCTACTATTCCTCCATGAAACAGGATCCAACAACGCCACAGGAATCCCATCTGACATAGACAAAATTCCATTCCACCCTTATTACACAATTAAAGACATCCTAGGCACTCTACTACTAATCCTAGTCTCACTAATACTAGTCCTATTTTCACCCGACTTGCTAGGAGACCCTGACAACTACACCCCAGCAAACCCACTCAACACACCACTGCATATTAAACCAGAGTGATATTTTCTATTCGCATATGCAATTCTACGATCAATTCCCAAAAAACTAGGAGGAGTTTTAGCCCTATTACTTTCAATCCTAATTCTAGCATTTATCCCAATACTTCACACATTCAAACAACGAAGTGTAACATTCCGACCCCTTAGCCAATTCTTATTTTGTGTGCTAGTGGAAAACCTACTAATACTAACATGGATTGGTGGACAAACTGTAGAACATCCCTTCATCATTACTGGACAACTCGCATCTATTTTATACTTCCTTTTAATTCTAGTACTAATACCAGTAAATAGCATCATTGAAAATAATCTCCCGAAAAGAAGAGTCTTTGTAATATATCATATTACCCTGGTTTGTAATCTAGAAAAGGAGAACAACACACCTCCCTAAGACTCAAGGAAGAAGCCCCGAGCTTCACTGCCAGAACCCAAACCTGAAATTCTACTTAAACTATTCCCTGAAATTATATTATAAGACATTTACAGAATTGTTAAGTACTATATCAGTATCAAAACAGCCCATTTTATCATAAACTATTATGTACATAGTACATACCTGTATTACCACATTAATAAGTATATACATTTATACGTACATTACATTATATATATAATTGTACATTACATTACTTACCCCATGTTTATAAGCATTCACATCCTATTATTAGTATTACATAGTACATATAATTAATCGTACACAGTACATTAAGTCAAATCAATTCCAGTCAACATGCATTTCCCGTCCATTAGACCACAAGCTTAATCACCAGGACCATCAACCCGCTTGGCAGGTACCCCTCTTCTCACTCTGGGCCCATAATCTGTCGGGGTTTCTATTAATGAACTTTATCAGACATCTGGTTCTTACTTCAAGGCCATCTCACCTAAAATCGCCCACTCTAACCCCTTAAATAAGACATCTCGATGAACCAATGACTAATCAGCCCATGCTCACACATAACTGTGATTTCATGCATTTGGTATTTTTTAAGCTTTAGGGGGGATGCTTGGACTCAGCTATGACCTTAAAAGGTCTTAACACAGTCAAGCAAATTGTAGCTGGACTTCAACTGAAAGTTACTTACTAGCATCAGTAATTCATGGTGTGTAATTAAGTCATTGGTTACAGAACATAACAATATTATATGTGTATACATGTACAATAGAAATAGCATTCCACTCTTCTCCCCCACCCCATCTAAAACAAACTCCCATCAAAACAGATTAGCCTCAAAAACACTCCCATCATACCAATAAAGTATTTAGATATTCACCACCCATATAGACAGACATCCCCCAGATTCATTAGCCATTTTATCAAAAATTTAATACTAAATCTGACACAAACTGCACAACACAGCCATATAAATACCACCTGTACACAGCAAGTTGATGTAGCTTAAACAACCTCTAAAGAAGGCACTGAAAATGCCTAGATGGGCTTTCTAGCCCCATAAACACACAGGTTTGGTCCCAGCCTTTCTATTAATTTTTAATAGAATTGCACATGCAAGTGTCCGCACTCCGGTGAGAATGCCCTCTAAATCACTAAGATTAAAAGGAGCAGGTATCAAGCACACTATGTCAGTAGCCCACAACGCCTTGCTCAACCACACCTCCATGGGAGACAACAGTGATAAAAATTAAGCCATAAACAAAAGTTCGACTAAGCCATATTAATTAGGGTTGGTAAATTTTGTGCCAGCCACCGCGGTCATACGATTGACCCAAGTTAATAGAAATACGGCGTAAAGCGTGTTAAAGAGTAATACAAAATAAAGTTAAATCTTAATTTAGCTATAACAAACCATAATTAAAGTAAAAGTCGACTACGAAAGTGACTTTAGCATATCCTGATTACACGACAGCTAAGGCCAAAACTGGGATTAGATACCCCACTATGTTTAGCCCTAAACCCAAATAATTACAAGAACTAGATTATTCGCCAGAGTACTACTAGCAACAGCTTAAAACTCAAAGGACTTGGCGGTGCCTCACACCCCTCTAGAGGAGCCTGTTCTATAATCGATAAACCCCGGTAAACCTCACCAGCCCTTGCTAATTCTATATACTGCCATCTTCAGCAAACCTTAAAAAGGAGTAAAAGTAAGAACAACTATAGCATGTAAAAACATTAGGTCAAGGTGTAACCCATGGGGTGGGAAGAAATGGGCTACATTTTCTACACAAAGAACACTCTCTTATCTGCACGAAACTTTTTATGAATCCTTAAAAACCAAAGGAGGATTTAGTAGTAAATTAAGAATAGAGTGCTTAATTGAATAAGGCCATGAAGACGCACACACCGCCTGTCACCCTCCCTCAAGTATTATGACAAAACCACAACTTATTAACAGATGCTAGTCAATTACATGAGAGGAGATAAGTCGTAACAAGGTAAGCATACTGGAAGGTGTGCTTGGATAAACCAAAGCATAGCTTAAATAAAGCACCGAGTTTACACCTAGAAGATTTCATAGCCTATGAATGCCTTGAACTAAATCTAGCCCACAACCCTCCATCATACTAGCACGAACCAATCAAATAAAACATTCACCTAACATCTAAAGTATAGGAGATAGAAATTTAAATACTAATGGAGCCATAGAGAAAGTACCATAAGGGAATGATGAAAGAAACATTAAA
The DNA here is from genome assembly GCF_005190385.1 of Monodon monoceros. NCBI lineage: Eukaryota > Metazoa > Chordata > Mammalia > Artiodactyla > Monodontidae > Monodon > Monodon monoceros. The sequence continues at coordinate 87,483,100 of NW_021703784.1, read as the reverse complement.
AGTAACAAAAAGCAAAGCTTACCCCTTGTACCTTTTGCATAATGATTTAACTAGCAAAATTTTAAAAAAGAGAACTTAAGTTAAACTACCCGAAACCAGACAAGCTACTTATGAATAGTTACTAGAAAAAACTCATCTATGTGGCAAAATAGTGAGAAGATTTATAAGTAGGGTGACAAGCCTAACGGGTCTGGTGATAGCTGGCTGTCCAGGAAAAGAATTTCAGTTCAATGTTAAAAATACTAAGAACCCCTTATAAGTTTTAATGTATATTTAAACATTAGTCTAAAAAGGTACAGCTTTTAAGAAATGGGTACAACCTTAACTAAAGAGTAAAAATAAACAGCACCATAGTTGGCTTAAAAGCAGCCACCAATTAAGAAAGCCTTCAAGCTCGACAATATATCTTAATTTCAATATTAAATAAATCAGCTCCTAGTCTTATTACTGGACTAATCTATACAATTATAGAAGCAATACTGTTAATATGAGTAACAAGAAGTATTTCTCCTTTCACAAGTTTACATCAGCAACTAATAATATACCGATAATTAGGAGTAAACAAATATAACCCAACACTAGACTATTTATTGAACATACTGTTAATCCAACACAGGTGTGCACCCAAGGAAAGATTTAAAAAAAGTAAAAGGAACTCGGCAAACACAAACCCCGCCTGTTTACCAAATCATCACCTCTAGCATCACTAGTATTAGAGGCACCGCCTGCCCAGTGAGAATTGTTAAATGGCCGCAGTATCCTGACCATGCAAAGGTAGCATAATCATTTGTTCTCTAAAAAAGGACTTGTATGGGGCTTCCCTGGTGGCACACTGGTTGAGAGTCCGCCTGCTGATGCAGGGGACATGGGTTCATGCCCTGGTCCGTGAAGATCCCACATGTCGTGGAGCGGCTAGGCCCGTGAGCCATGGCCGCTGAGCCTGGGCATCCAGAGCCTGTGCTCTGCAATGGGAGAGTCCACAACAGTGAGAGGACCACGTACCGCAAAAAAAAAAAAAAAAAAAAAAAAAGGACTTGTATGAATGGCCACACGAGAGTTTTACTTCTCTTAATTTTAATCAGTGAAATTGACCTCCCTGTGAAGAGGCGGAGATGACAAAATAAGATGAGAAGATCCTATGGAGCTTCAATTAATCAATCCAAAAAAACATAGTTAAACCACCAAGAGATAACAAAATTTCACATGGATTCACAATTTTGGTTGGGGTGACCTCGAACCACAAAAACCCTCCGAGTGATTAAAACTTAGACCCACTAGTCAAAGCATAATATTACTTATTGATCCAAAAAATTGATCAACGGAACAAGTTACCCTAGGGATAACAGTGCAATCCTATTCTACAGTCTATATTGAAAAAAGGGTTTACAACCTCGATGCTGGATCAGGACACTCCAATGGTGTAACCGCTATTAAAGCTTCGTTTGTTCAACAATTAAAGTCCTACATGATCTGAGTTCAGACCGGAGCAATCCACGTCGGTTTCTATCTATTATGTATTTCTCCCAGTACAAAAGGACAAGAGAAATAAGGCCCACTTTGAATAAGTGCCTTCAAAACAATTAATGATGTAATCTCAATTTCATAAGCAAACACAAAATAACCACGCGAGACCAGGGTTTAGTTAGGGTGGCAGAGCCCGGTAATTGCATAAAACTTAAGCTTTATACTCAGAGGTTCAAACCCTCTCCCTAACAAAATGTTTATAATCAATATCCTAACGCTTGTTATTCCTATTCTTTTAGCCGTAGCATTTTTAACATTAGTAGAGCAAAAACTCTGAAAAGGACCAAATATTGTAGGACCACATGGTCTACTTCAACCCATTTCCAATGAAATCAAACTATTCATTAAAGAACCACTACAACCAGCTACATCCTCCACCTCCATATTTGTTATTGCACCAATCCTAGCTTTGACTCTAGCCCTAACAATATGAATCCCTCTACCCATGCCATATCTGCTCATTAATATAAACCTAGGGGTATTATTCATACTAGCCATATCAAGTTTAGCCATATACTCTATCTTATGATCCGGATGAGCCTCCAATTCAAAATATGCACTAATCGGAGCCCTACGAACAGTAGCACAAACAATCTGATATGAAGTAACACTAGCAATTATTCTCTTATCTGTGCTCTTAATAAATGGGTCTTTCATCCTATCGACCCTCACCACAATACAACTATGGTTGATCTTCCCATCATGGCCACTAGCCAAGATATGCTTTATTTCTACCCTGGCAGAAACTAACCCAGCCCCATTTGACCCGACAGAAGGACAATCCGGACTCTTATCCGTCTTTAATGTAGAATACGTAGCAGGCCCTTTTGGTATATTTTTCCTAGCAGAATATGATAACATCATTATAATAAATTGTTCACAACAATTCTGTTCCTAGGAGCATTTCACAACCCACAGACACCAGAGCTGTATACAGTCGACTTCACCATCAAAACACTATTATTAACAATATTCTTCCTATGAATTCGAGCATCCTACCCTCGATTCTGGTATGAGCAGTTAAAACACCTACTCTGAAAAAATGTCCTGCCTTTAACACTAGCCCTGTGCATATGACACGTATCACTACCCATCATAATAGCAAGCATCTCCCCACAAACATAAGAAACATGTCTGATTAAAGAGTTACTTTGATAGAATAAATAATAGAAGTTCAAGCCCTCTTATTTCTGGAATTATAGGAATCGAACTTACCCTTGAGAATTCAAAATTCTCCATGCGGGCTTCCCTGGTGGCGCAGTGGTTGAGAGTCCGCCTGCCGATGCAGGGGACACGGGTTCGTACCCCGGTCCGGGAGGATCCCACATGCCGCAGAGCTGCTGGGCCCGTGAGCGATGGCCGCTGAGCCTGCGTGTCCGGAGCCTGTGCTCTGCAACGGGAGAGGCCACAGCAGTGAGAGGCCCGCGTACCGCAAAAAAAAAAAAAAAAAAAAAAAAAAATTCTCCATGCTACCATATTACACCCCATTCTATAGTAAGGTCAGCTAAATAAGCTATAGGGCCTGTACCCTGAAAATGCTAGTTTATACCCTTCCCGTACTAATAAACCTCATTATCTCTGTCATTATTTTAACAACTGTCGTTTTAGCGACTAAGATTGTAATAACCAGCTCCCACTGATTGCTGGGCTGAATTGGATTTGAAATAAATATACTAGCCATTATCCACATTATAATAAAAAACTTTAACCTGTGAGCCATAGAAGCCTCCACTAAGTATTTCTTAATAAAAGCCATCACATCCATATTACTTATAATAGCAGTCATCATTAACTTACTCTATTCCAGCCAATGAATACAAAAGTATTAGCCCTAGACATAAAATTAGGACTATCCCCCTTTCACTTTTGAGTGCCCGAGGTAACACAAGGCATCCCATTAAGGGCAGGCCTAATCCTGTTGACATGACAAAAACTTGCGCCTCTATCAGTCCTTTATCAAATCTTTATCAAATCTAGCCATCACAGCACTACTTAACCTGTACTTCTACATGCGACTCACATACTCCACAGCACTGACCATGTTCCCCTCCACAAACAACATGAAAATAAAATGGCACTTTGACTCTACAAAACAAATAACCCTCCTACCAACCATGATCGTAATATCCACAATACTCCTGCCCCTCCCACCAATACTATCAGTACTGGAATAGAAATTTAGGTTAAACCAGACCAAGAGCCTTTAAAGACCTAAGCAAGTATAATTTACTTAATTCCTGCCTAATAAGGATTGCAAGACTATATCCTACATCAGTTAAATGCAAATCAAACATTTTTACATGTTTTTAAATTGTATAACAGAAGCTTTCTTAAAATATACTCTCAAGGTATGCGTAGGCATGCATAAGTTCATCTCAAGATCTGTTACTTAATCTAGAGAGAAAAAAATATTGGTATCAGATATTTCTACCTAGATGAGACTTAAAAGGTAATATTATAGGATTCCCTGATTTTACTATTGGAGATGGGGAGTACAGTGAAGAAAAAACCTGGTCCCCCAAACTGCTCACACTATAGTCAGAGGCAAAGCCTAGGTCTTTTATATATTTCAGACAAATCTTTGTATCTTAGGTCTTATGACGTAAAGAAAACTGGAAGATATGTGATGCTGCATAAGCAAAGAAAGAGCCTCCTTTTAGTAAAATATGAGGTGAAGCTGATGCTGACCAAGTCTCCAGAGAAGTGCAAGATTCAATGTACAGACCCTGCCTAAATGGATAATCACTAACCAGACAGATAACTGGAACGAATGTAACTATTCTCTTATTCTTATGGTTGTGTTTAATGTTAGATGTTTTGAATGTCACGTTTGTAAAATCTTAATACTCTAACAGCGATAACTCAAGCATTAGTCACAAATTATGTTACAGTAAATACTTCCATTTTGATATGTCCTTGCCTCTGATATGTAAGGGGAAATAAAAACGAAAGGCACAAGCTCTTTCATATTCTGTTTGAGAAATGCTGAAGTCCTCTGAAACAATGCAGCAAGTACACATTTGGAAAAGATATGTAGAGTTAGATGTAATGAGGAGGAAGCCCCCAAAGTATAACCAAGAACTTCTTTTGATCCTAATCTCAGTAGCTTCAAGAATATTGCTTCAAGAAGCAAAGAAAGCTCATTTTTACTAGCTTCCCTGGAGACAATATCTCCAATCAAAATTGATTACTTTTCCATGCTACATATCATGCAGAATTGTTAACAGAAAATCTACTACTCACTCAATCCCTTGGCCTACTTCTTAGCAACTACATTACACTGCACTTAATTTTCAAGTAAATAACATATTAAAAATTAATCCGAGGAAAGAGTAATTGAGAATGTAGAAGTGAAATAAACGTAAAATGGTACAACCTAAATTACAAGAAATTCTGCCCCGGTATAGGTTTAAATTTTAGGCCCTAGAGGGAGGGAAGAATTAAGAAAGTTCCCCTTCAGGCATTTAACATTTCAATACAATGGCTCTCCAATTCAAATTCTAGGGCTCAGGGGAAGATTTCCTTAGTGGACTCCGCAGAATCCTTTCTAATAGTTCTGCTCCTGACATTTAGGACAACATGGAACTAGTGTGTGTATATATATATATAAATATCTACATATATTTACATATACTTATATAAAGTTGATGTATATAAAATATACATAAAATGTTCAAAAATGTTCTAATAAAATGTTCTTCTCTCTTAATGTAATCTTATCTCAATAATCTTAAAATATTTTAAAAACACATCTTAAAAATAACTTGAAAGGCCAAGATTAGAATTCTCAAAGTCTTCTGTAGTAACACAAGGACAGCTAATTTAGCCCCTGACTCAACTGCCCCCTTCTCTTTCTATTCATGAACTGTACTCAATACTGCAAGGGGATTCAGGTACATGCATGGATACCACAGCCCACTCATCCAAGCTCACATACTCCACAAATAACTAACTGCTCCTTGGCCATTTCTTATGCTTAGAGATGTGCTTGATGGCCTATTTTCTCAGAAGAGGCTCTGGGGCAGTGAGCTAAGTATTCTTCAGGCTGGGAATTCTAGGTGTCCCCTAAAAGTCTAGAAGCAGAAGTCATGTGACAAGATGGTCATGGTTCTTTGACCCCATGGGCAATTTCTCCCATGGGGCAGCTATGGTCATAGGAAATCCAGGAAGGAATCCTCTATACAGGGCTCAGAAAGAGACTTTTCTTGCCTCTGGCACTGTTCTCTGGCTACCAGTATTTCCCAGGAGGGATTATGAGCCACCTCTATGGTACGGAACCATGTAGGAGGCAATGTGACTTCCCCTCATCCTCTTTACCACCACTGCTTCCCAGAGGGCTGGTCTATGATAGGGTCTGGTTACATATGAAATGGTTTGACAGCCTCATCAAGGAAGCTCTATCACAAATATATCTATAGTTATCATATTTATTGACATTTCTCCATGATCCTGTTTTAAAATGCATATTCCTTGAGGATGATTACATATAATCATGCTACTTTTTCCTATCATTGAGTTTATAAACCTATATTTTCCCATTTTCATCTCTATGTTCCCAAGGCACTTCATGATTTCTTCATGGGAAACAGTATGTAGCATTAGAAGGAGTGCTAAAATTTAGAGTTCAACAAACCTACTTTCAATTGTTGGCAAAGCTATTTCCAAAACTTCATACCCTAGGTGAAAATTAAATAACTTCTTTAAGCCTCAGTTTCCTCATCTGTAAAACAGTGTATTAACTACCAATCACATGGGCTTATTGTGTGAATTTAAAGAGATAATCCTTTAAATGTCCATGTACAGGTGTGGCACACAAAAACTGCTTGGTAAATTGCTGTTCTCATGCATATTTTGGATATTTCATTTAGTACAATTTCTATATCACAAGAATCTAAGCTTTTTAAGGTCAAAAGATGCCTTTCAATCTTCCCTGTATGTTCAGTACCTGACACAGTATCTAAAATAAAATAGATAAGTAAAATAAATTAAAACTGGAGAATAGGCAGCATAAGATCACAGGATAAACGAGTCCTCTCCTACCTTTTTTTTTTGAAGCTTGGCATTATTCCTAGTCTGTTTTATAATTGCTTCTCTACCTGGCTTAACCTACAGGTAAAAAGGATCTGGCATGCATTCATTAGCCAGATTATTTACCTTCAGTCAGTCAATTCAATGAAGCCAAATTTACTGAGTGCCTATTCTGTGCCAGGCTCTGGGAAAATAATGATAAGTAAGATATTTCTGCTCATAGTCTAGTAGGAAAGAGAAACATTAAAAAAAGAGTTAAAGTTCAATGGGACAATTATTCCTTAAGACCTATGCCTCTTTTCCAACTTACCTAGATTTACCATTCCCATTTCATATCCTCTGTTCATGCATAATCAATGTTTTTGTTGACAACTCTCCATTTCATTCATTTCTGGCCGGGTATATTCTATCCACCAACTCTCAGAGCCAATATGCTTGTTTGCGGTATTTGTTAAATATCAAAACATATTTTTAGAACCATTATCTCATTTTAATAACCCCCAAATGTGATAAAGTCAGTGTCACTATATTCTTATGTGAAAGATGATGAAACTGGAGACTTGAAGGGTTCCTATGAACTGCTCAGTCACATGACTAGTAAGATGCAGGATTTGTTCTCAAGCTTATATCTTTGTGAACAGAAGATTTTCAAGATTATTATAATTTTTATGAAGTCTGATAACATTGGTTGGTTGTGGGTCTGTAGTTTTATTTTGCATATTGACTACAGACTTTAACAGTGGGACTTTGAAGAGGTCCAAAACAAATGGCCCACTTTCTTGCACAAGTTCTGAATAAACTGAAAACAGTGATATATAAGAATGTAATGTTTTGTCTAAAGCCAACTAGACTTATTAATACAGAAGCAAGTAATAATGAGGCAACCATTTTTTCACTCCTGAAGGGCTTTCCCAAGGAGTAACTTTCTAATAAAACTCACAGCTTGGAGGAAGAGAACAGATCTTGATTCCTAGAGGCAGAACTGTTTCTAAAAGAGAGGATGAAAAAGAGGCATGGGCTGTTATGCATAGTTTCTCCTTCCAAACCCAATAATCAGCTAAGTTACTCGTCTTCTCAGATGTAATGATTAGGAAATTGGTTTAAAAAAGGGCCAGATGTGTTCCATAAATAGAAATACTTTCACATAGAAGAAAATATCATGAGTTGGGAAGAAATAATCCCAAATAACATTCTCAAGGTTAGGCTCTCTTAATCCATTGTTGGTAACCTCAAGGCAATTGTTCTCCAGATAAATGGTCACTCTCTCAAGGGAGGATACGGGCAGGTATGTATGAGAGTCCTGCTGACATATAAGTTTAATCCCTAATATTAACCATTCTTTAAGCTATTTTCCTTGGTCTACTGTTGATTGATATACATTTTTCTCTCAGAAAACTCCAAAATTTATCAAACGATTTCAAAAATGATATCAGTTTTAAGGCCATTCTATACCTAGAACTGAAATATTTACCCTGATTTTGATATTACACAGCATCTTATGTTTGGCCACAAGTTCAATATTTCTTATCAGAGGTGCACTGCAGTGGGCTCAAAAGACATCATAAAGTTTTGCAAAAAAATAACACATGTAAAAACAAACCCAATATTAAAATTCTAGCAACACTGGTCAGAAGCACTTCTAGAATGGCAGAATTTACATTTTAAAAATCTGCTGCTTCATAAAAGTAATGAGGACACTGGAGGAATTGTCAAAATCAGCTTTTTCAGAAATTAGCTGAAAGATATAACAATCCAGAAAATGTTTGTTCAAGAAAATACTGGTTGAATTGCAGTAAAAATAATGAGTTTTGTGGTATTTCCACTTGCTCTGTAGTAGTCTTGAAAACCAGGAGCATCAGACCAGGTTATCCGTGAAAAGAACAGCCTCAAAGCCCTTTTTAGGAGCCAAAGAGGTCAACAGTGCCCCAGCAAGTTTTATTCTCAGAGATTATCATGATTTAACCTTTCAGACTAGTCCTTTGACATGCCACATCCATGGATATTGTCTTGATTTGATCTAATTCAGAGATAGATCAGTGAGAAAAACCCTATTTCCAGGGTGTTTGTCAAAAACAATGAGCAGAAATTGTTTAACACTGCAGCTACTAAGGGAGTGATAGAAGCCGTGGCATACAAGGGGCTAGCCAAAAAAAAAGGAAAATCTGGGAAACGACATGTTCATAGAAGGCTTTGAAAAGCTCTGAAGTATTCCTGGTGTAGAAGAAGGCTGCACACATCTCAGGGGTATAGGGGCATGCACCTGTGTGTGCACATACTGAGTGTCCCTTGGCAAAGGATGGGAGGTGTATTGGTTTAAAATAGTAAAGGGAAGCTCTGTCCAATAATTAGCTGACCAATAAGCTAAATAAGCAAAGACTCCAGTGTCCACATATGGCAAAGAGTTTAGACTTAACAGAATTCACCTATTAAGGTCAGTAAACAAATAGAAACAACTGTAAACTGGAACAACAACAAAAAAACCTGGGAAGGGTGGGTACTGGAATGTGAATTATTATATTGTGTTATTTAAAATATCCAGTTTCACCAAAAAACATACATGAGACACACATAGAAATAGGAAAGTCTGACCCAAAAATAGATAAAATTGTACGTTTAAGTCAAGGAGATCTACACCTAGACACATTTCAGTCAAACTGTCAAAGGCCAAAAAAAGAGAGAATGTTGAAAGCAGCAAAAGAAAAATGACTCATTGTATATAAGGGATCCTCAATAAGATTAACATGTATTTTTTCCTCAAAATTCATGGACACCAGAGAGCTCCTTCCAGTGGGAAGGCATACAGAAAGTATGTCTTTTCTATACAGAAAGTATAGAAAAAAGATGACTGTCACAGACCAGTTACTAGCAGAGATTGAATTATTACTCAAAAACCTTCCAACAAACAAAAATCTAGGACCAGACAGCTTCATTGGCGAATTCTACCAAATATTAAAAGAAGGATTAATACCACTCCTTCTCAAACTTGTCCAAAAAAAAAAAAAAACAGAATGGGGGGGAACTCTTCCAAACACAATTTTATTTATTTATTTTTTAATTTTTATTGGAGTATAGTTGATTTACAACGTTGTGTTAGTTTCAGGTGTACAGCAAAGTGAATCAGTTATACATATTCATATATCCACTCTTTTTTTTAGATTCTTGTCCCGCATAGGCCATTACAGAGTACTGAATAGAGTTCCCTGTGCTATACAGTTGGTTCATATTAGCTATTTACTTTATATATAGTAGTGTGTATATGTCAATCTCAATCTCCCAATTTATCCCTCCCCTGACCTTATCCCCTGGTAACCATAAGTTTGTTTTCTACATCTGTGACTCTACTTCTGTTTTGTAAATAAGTTCATTTGTACCCTTTTTTTTAGATTCCACATATAAGTGATATCATATGATATTTGTCTTTTTGTGTCTGACTTACTTCGCTCAGTATGACAATCTCTAGGTCCATCCATGTTGCTACAAATGGCATTATTTTGATCTTTTCTATGGCTGGGTAATATTCCATTACATGTACCACATATTCTTTATCCATTCCTCTGTTGATGGACATTTAGGTTGCTTCCATGTCCTGGCTATTGTAAACAGTGTTGCAATGAACATTTGGGTGCATGTATCTTTTAAAATTATGGTTTTCTCCAGGTATATGCCTAGTAGTGGGATTGCTGGGTCTTACAGTAGTTCTATTTTTAGTTTTTTAGGGAACCTCCATACTCCATTACAGTCCATAGTGGCTGTACCAATTTACATTCCCACCAACAGTGTAGGAGGGTTCCCTTTTCTCCACACCCTCTCCAGCATTTATCGTTTGTAGATTTTTTTGATGATGGCCATTCTAACTGGTGTGAGGTGATACCTCATTGTAGTTTTGATTTGCATTTCTCTAATAATTAGTGATGTTGAGCATCTTTTCATGTGCTTTTTGGCCATCTGTATGTCTTCTTTGGAGAAATGTCTATTTAGGTCTTCTGCCCATTTGTTTGATTGGGTTCTTTGTTTTTTTGATACTGAGCTGCATGAGCTGTTTATATATTTTGGAGATTAATCTCTTGTCAGTTGCTTTGTTTACAAATATTTTCTGAGGGTTCTCTTTTTGCTTTGTTTTTGGTTTTATTTGCTATGCAAAAGCTTTTAAGTTTAATTAGATTCCACCTGTATATTTTTGTCTTTATTCTCATTAGGAGGTGGATCAAAAAATATCTTGCTGCCATTTATGTCAAAGAGTGTTCTGCCTATGTTTTTTTCCTCTAAGAGTTTTACAGTGTTTGGCCTTACATTTAGGTCTCTAATCCATTTTGAGTTTATTTTGTGTATGGTGTTGGGGAGTGTCCTAAATTCATTTTTTTTACATGTAGCTGTCCAGTTTTCCCAGCGCCACTTATTGTCCTTTCTCCAAACACATTTTAGAAGGCAGTATTACCTTCATACCAAAACCAGATAAGGGTGCCACAAAAAAGAAAATTACAGGCCAATGTCCATGATGAACATAAATGCAAAAGTCCTCAACAAAATATTAGCAGACTGAATCCAACAATACATTTAAAGGCTCATGTACAATGATAGGTGGAATTTATTCCAGGGATGCAAAGCTTGTTCACCATTTTCAAATCAGAAGGTGATATACCACATTAACAAAATGAAGGATAAAAATTATATGATCATCTCAATAGATGCAGAAAAAACTTCTGACAAAATTCAACATCCATTTATGATAAAAACTCTCAACAAAGTGAGTATAGAGGGAAATAACTGAAAATAATAAAAGCAATATATGACAAACTCACAGCTGACATACTCAATGGTGAAATCTGAAAGCTTTTCCTCTAAAATCAGGAACAAGACAAGGAGGTTTACTCTCACTAATTTTATTCAAAATATTATTGGAACAAGGTATGGGGGATGGTGGGGTGAAATAAATGGGTGAACTTTTAAAAATTTTTAAATAAATAAAAATTAAAAGAAAAAAAACAGACCATCAATAATGATTTCCATATCCAGCACAACAATCTTTCAAAAAGGAAGGAGAAATTAAGAAATCCCCAAACAAAAACTGAGAGAAATCAGTTGGTCTGCCTACCAGAAATACTAAAAGAAGTATTTCAAGCTAACTGAAAGAACACCAGATTGTAATCCAAGTCCACAAGTAGAAATAGAAAGCTGTGGTAAAGTTAACTACATTTGTAAATATAAAAATATAAGGGATGGGTACACATGTGGTACACATGTATTTTGTTTGTTACTATTTTCTTCCCCTATATGATATGAACGTAGCTTCGTAACAAATTAACTATAAAAATATGTTGATGGTCTTATAATTTATAAAGATGTAATCTGTTTGACAGTAACATCATAAAAGGTGGGATGGAGTTACACTGCAGTAAAGTTTTATATAGTATTGAATTTAAGTTGTTAAATTGAGCTAAATTGTATTAAATTTAAGTGTTAATTGTGACCCCAGGGCACTGAAAAAGAAAATAATTCATAAAACATAATAAATAAAATGAGAAGAAATTAAAATATATAGTACACTAGAAATATATGCATTTAATATAAAAACACAGAAAAGAAGTAATAAAGGAACAATAAGGATATAAGACCTATAGAAAACAAATAGCCATGGCAAATGTGTATCATATCTTATTAGTAACTATTATACATTAAATGTAAATGGAGTGGCTTAAATACTCCAATGGAAAGACAAATTTACACAATGGATTTTTTTTTTTTTTTTTTTTTTTTTTTTTGCGGTACGCGGGCCTCTCACTGTTGTGGCCTCTCCCGTTGTGGAGCACAGGCTCCGGACGCGCAGGCTCAGCGGCCACGGCTCACGGGCCCAGCCGCTCCGCAGCACGTGGGATCCTCCCAGACCAGGGCACGAACCCGCGTCCCCTGCATCAGCAGGCGGACTCTGAACCACTGTGCCACCAGGGAAGCCCCTACACAATGGATTTTAAAAATGATCCAACTATATAGTGTCTACGAGAAACACACTTTATATTCAAAGACAAATTGATTTAAAGTAAAACAAAATTTTTTAAAATGTATACTGTGTAAACAGCAAACGAAAGAAATAGTCACTGTATTAGTACCGAAAGACAAATAAAAAAAGATAAATCAAATAACTAAAACTAACAAAATAGATTTTAAGACATATTGTTACTAGAGATAAAGAAGAGGCTTTTTTTTATGTTAAAGGATCAATCCATCAGGTAGACATAGCAATTGTAATCATTTATGCACATATAAAACAGAGCTCAGGGCTTCCCTGGTGGCGCAGTGGTTGAGAGTCTGCCTGTCGATGCAGGGGACATGGGTTTGTGCCCCGGTCCGGGAAGATCCCACATGCCACGGAGCGGCTAGGCCCGTGAGCCATGGCCACTGAGCCTGCACGTCTGGAGCCTGTGCTCCGCAACGGGAGAGTCCACAACAGTGAGAGGCCCGCGTACCACAAAAAAACAAACAAACAAACAAAAACCAAACAGAGCTCAAAAATACATAAAGCATAAAGGAAGAACTGAAGAGAGAAATAAATAATTAAAAATAATAGAGACATTGACACTCTTCTTTCAATGGATAAAACAACTGGGCAGAAGAGCAATAAGGAAATAAAAGACTTAACACCATAAACCACCTAGACCTAACAGATATCTGTAGAACACATCACTCAATGACAGCAGAATATAAATTCTTCTCCAAGGTACATAAACTTTTTCTAGGACATGTTATATGCTAGGTCTTAAAACAAGCCTCCATTAATCTAAAAAGTATTGAAATTACAAAATGTGTATTCTCTCATCACAACGGAAATGGTTAATAGAAGGAAATTTAGGAGATTCACAAGTATGTTCAAATCAAACAGCACAATACTTAACAGTCAAATCGTTGTAACTCCTTAATAGCAAATGGATCAAAAAAGAAATCACAAGGGTAAATGGAAATTACTTTGATATGAGTGAAAATGATAATATATATAGCTTAAGTAGCTAAAACAGTGTCTAGAAGGAAATTCATTAATGTAAATGTCTCTATTAACAAATTAGGAAGGTTTCAAATCAATAACCTACACTTCCATCTTAAGAAACTAAAAAAGGAAGAGAATACTAAACCCAGAGCAAGCAGAACTAAAGAAAAATTAAAGACTAAAGCAAAAATAGTGAAATGAGAATAGAAAAACAATAGAAAAAAACTCAATGCAACAAAATTAGAAAAATTGTTTCCTAGAAAGAAACAATCTACTTAAATTAACTGAAGAAGAAATAGAAAATCTAAATTGACCTATAAAAATATAGAAATTGAATTAGTAAATAAAATACTTCCCATTGATATAGGAAGTTGTGGTGTTTCAATTTACTCTGCAGTGTTCTTGAAAAAAAAAAAATCTTGGTCCATATGGCTTCATTGATAAATTTTACCAAATGTTTAAAAAAAATGTTTACCAATCCTTCAAAATCCTTACAAAAACTAGAGCACTTCCAATTCATCATATAAGGCCAGTATTACCTTAGTAAAACCAGACAAAGACAAACCAAGAAAAGTAATGGATATGGATATAAACATATCTTATGGATATGGATGCAAAATGTTCCATATACCAGCTAATCAAATTCAGCAACGTATAGAAAGGGTTGCACATCAATCAGTTAAGTCATCTTTTATCCTGGATTCAAAACATTTATCCCTAGAATGCAAAGTTGGCTTAAATTACAAAAAAGCAATGTAAGATATCATCATATTAATAAGAAAAAAAGAACAAAACCCACATGATCATCTCCACAGATACAGAAAAAAAATTTGACAAAATCTAAAACCCTTTCATAAACAAAACAAAACAAAAGCAACAACAATGAAATAAGCACGCATCATGTTATGAAATTACAGGACCAACAACATATTTAACGGTCAAAGACTGAATGCTTTTCCCCCATATTTGTCTTGTGAGTCAAATTCCTCAATTCTTCTGCTTTGCACTATGACTAGATTGTGAGGGGGTATTTTCCATCCCATGCCACAGAGTGTTTCTATTACTTCTTGCTATGCAGTTCTTTAGTCCTAAGAAACTTACATCTTAAGGGTGATTTTTCCATCCAAGCTAACTTAAATCAGGAGCTATCTTAAAATCAGGTTGTGAGGTTGCCTCTTCAACCTGAATGCAAAATTCATCTCTAGAAAGTTTCCACTATGATCCTAAATAAAGAATTAAGTTTGGATCAGCTGAGGTATTGCTATTTATCTTGAATAGTCATAAAATTCAAACCTAAAACTTTGCTAAAACAAAGTTTGTTCTATAGACTGAGCACATGAGACTCAGCTGCCTTGCATGTTAACCGTGGAAAGAACTGCTTTAGTATTTTTTGTTTCCAAGTCCTGTTTCTGCAAAGATAACTTCCATGGTGGTCAACTACATTAAAAACAACAGCAAAAAGTATGCCCTTTCTCTAAACTGTAGTGTACAATTAAGCTAGCCTTTACTTTTGCTCAGCTCCACCTTCAAAGAGTGCCTCTGCCCTTGATTTTGCTGAGGTCCATGTGCCTTTGCTAAGATCCTGCAGATTTACTAAGAACTGTGACCCATTGGTTTAAGACTTAGGGCTGACTTTGCCTCCTTCTTAGATGCCATATGAAGATCAGAAGTAGGAAACACATTGTTTGGAAGATTGGAAGATGTGTCTAGCTTAGTCAAAGACTGAAATTTGTATACAGTTTGTCTTCCTTGGACATCAGTAGCTGGCATTACCAAGCCACAATCACCCTGACATCTTTCAACTACAACATTCAAATAATATGATTGATATTAACAGCAATAGGTATCTTCTACTAACTGAATTGGAAGTAATACCATATGTTCAATATATTAGATTGCAGATGGTGTCCAGATTGCAGGAAGAGGGCAGTGTGCCACATGCAATATGTCAGAATAACTACTTAAGGGAATTGATTTTTAAAAAATTAGCATGTTTCAAGTGTTTCATGTATGCCTCTCATGATTTTTCTGAGGAATGTGATCCATGGTTTATATTTGCTCCCTCATAGCAGCTAAGTCAATCCAGAGGCCTCAATATTGTGTAATAAATATCTACTCATTTATTGAAAATGAATAATTCTTCAGCAGCTACAAACTCTTTTAGTTAGATTTAAGGCCCTACATTCCTTAGAATGATAGGAAACATACACACTAAGATTCTTAACGTGTATAATCACTTCAGCCTGGAAGTACTGGCAAAAATTTAGATGCTGTTTTAGTTTCCTACCACAAACTGAGTGGCTTAAAACAACAGAGATTTATTCTCTCAAAATTCTGGAGGCAAGAAGTTCAATTTCAAGGTCTTGGCAGGACCCTCCTCCTTTTGAAGCTTCTACAGGCAGATCCCTCCTTGCCTCTTCCATTTTCTGGAGCCCCGAGCATTCCTTGGTCTGTGGCAGCATAACTTCCATGCCTGCCTCTGTATCCACATAAGCATCTTCCCTCTATGTCTCTTATGTCTTCACATGGCACTCACCTCTGTCTCTGTTTTCTCTTCTTATAAGAATACCAGTCATTTTGGTTTAGGGCCCATCCTAGTGGAGTATAACTTTATCTTAATTACATCAGCAAAACCTCCATTTCCAAATAAGGTCACAATCATAGGTACTGGGACTTAGGACTTCAAAATATATTTTGTGGGGATATAATTCACCTCACATCAGACATTTCCTTTATTTGTTAAATTCCCAAGTGAGATACTTTTAGATTCTTGAATCCATGATATTCAGGAAGTCAAGCATTTGATCAGTTGCATGCTACTTTTTCTGACCGTAGGCATAAGCATAGAGTCAGAGTTCACATTTTTTTCAAGGGAACAAGACTAAAACTCTTTCCTTGCTTTAGTAAAAAAAAAAAAAATAGATATTCTTATTTCAATGTTTATATACTGAGGAATTAACACTGTTTATGGAGGTAACAATCAAAGATAGAAGCAAATGAGCAATAACTCTCCACTGCAATGAAAACCAGAGCGAGTGCCACTGCTTTTGCATACTCAAAACTTACTGATTCAAAAGAATACTGCATTAAAGGAGATTTAATGGGCCCTGAGAACATAAAAGTAATGTATTGTTTTATAATCCATTTGAGCATTCTTAGAAGAAAAGCTCTTCGTGCCTGGTGCGTAGTTTATGGGTCTTAGAGGCCCCTATAAACGTTTGTGTTGATTTCTATACTTTTTGGAAGCAGCTGCTTTCATTAGGAAAAAAGCCTGGTTTTTGGGTAAGAGATACAATGACATAAAATCAGTTTTTCTTCCCACTTTAAAATGTACTTTTACACATTGCAGCCAAAACAATTTTTTAAAGAAATATTATCATATAAAAAATCCTGCAATGCTGGGTGTATTTTTTCATTCAATAAATATTTATAGATGGCCTAAATGTGCCTAGCTTTTGTTAAAAGTTAAGTGTGGCAATATATTGAAACATGCTGCAGTTAAAATGAATATTTAACTGTACCTTGAAAATCTTACTTCAAATGGAGTGTTACTATAGGGAACCTGAGTTTTGGAACAACAGAGGCCAGAATATGAGTCCATGCTCTGCCACTTGCTGGTTTTCTGAAATTACTTTAACTACTTGAAATCGCAATTTGGTTAATTAAAAAGTGAAAATAACAGCTTCTTCTCTAGCTGACAATGTTACCTTTAAGTAACATTCACATGTAAAAGAACTTATCAAAAAACCTGGTATGTTTAATATTTATTAACTATTAATTGCTATTGCTAATTACTATTATTAACAATTTTTAAAAACTAATGTTCAAAAAGTCACAGAAGGTTAAACCTGAGATATATAGGAGATTATTTATCCATATAACTAGTTTATACACATATATATAATTAGTTTATCTATATCTATGTCTATATCTAGATGTAATGAGTTTCCTAGATCTGCCATAACAATTACTACAACTTTGAAAGGCTTAAAACAACAGAAAAGGTATCTTCCCAATTCTGGAGGCTAAAAGTCTAAAATCAAGGTGTCATCAGGGCCATATTTCCTCTAAAAGCTCCAGGAAAAAATTCTTCCTTGCCTTTTCTACCTTTGGTGGTTGCTGGCAATCTTTGCCTTGTAAATGCATCACTCCAACCATTCTCTTCACATGCCTTTCTCCCCTGAGAGTCTGTGTTTCTGTGTTCAAATTTCCCATTATAAAAACATCAGTTACATCAGATTTTGACCCTACCCTAATCCAGTATAATCTCATTTTATCTTATCTAATTACATCTGCAAAATTTTATTTCCAAATGAGGTTGCACTCACAGGGTCTGTGTGGACATCTAAATACAAGGTCACGTCAGCAATGGATATGTTTTTCTGTAGGTCAGGGTAAAGGAGGAGACTGTAGATGCAAATTGGGAGTCGTCAACATAAAGATAATCTTTAAAGACAATAAGCAGACTGGATCAGATTGTCTAGGCAGGAAGTGATACATAGAAAAAGTGTTCTGAAGAATGAGCTCTCTGGCCCTCCAGCAATTTGATATTTGAACCAAGAAAGTAGGCTGAGAAAGACAAGCCAGAGAGGTAGGAAGAGAACCCAGAATTCAAGGGAAGAGAGAATATCACATGAGAAAACGATCAGCTCTCTCCATTGCTGATGAGAAGTTTAGAAAAATGAAGACAAAACGTACCTTGGATTTACTAACGTGGAGATTATCAATAACTCTTACAAAAGCTCTTTTAGTAGAATGTTTGAGATAGGAACTGGATCTTAGTGGATTCAAGATCGACCTGGAGGTGTGAAAGTGGACTTCCAAACTCAAAGTCTTATACTGTAGACAAGGAAAGAGTTATGCAGTAGTAACTGGAAGGTGATGTGAGGTTAAATAAGGGGTTTGTTTTGTTTTCTTAATTTGTTTTTATTTTTACAATACAGAGATTAATGCTTTGATGATAGAAACGATCCAGTAGAAAGGGAAAAATAAGTTAATGTAAGAGAAAAAGATTCAACTATTTCAAAAATAAAGCTCTGGAGGGAAGGGCTCCTCCTTTTTTTTTTTTTTTTTTTGCGGTACGCGGGCCTCTCATTGTTGCGGCCTCTCCCGTTGCGGAGCACAGGCTCCAGATGCGCAGGCTCAGCGGCCATGTCTCATGGGCCCAGCCGCTCCGGGCATGTCGGATTTTCCCGGACCAGGGCACGAACCCGTGTCCCGTGCATCGGCAGGCAGATTCTCAACCACTGTGCCACCAGGGAAGCCCCGCTCCTCCGTTTTTAAATGGAGGGAAGAAGAGGCGCAGCAGCATCCACAGAAGCAGGAGGTGTGGCACGGGGCACAGACTAGATGCAGGGAGGTTAGATAGTCCTGGCAGCATGTGGAACAGCTCTTCTAATTGCTCATATTTTCTTTCAAGAATCAAGGTCAACAACCAAGAATAAGGAAGACAGGAATGGGAGTATCTTTGGAATTTTGAGGAGTAAACACAAGGGGTGAACTGATCACCTCTGGAGTGTGGGAGAATGAACTAACTAAGGAAACTAAGACTGTCAGAAATCACTGAGGGGAAATTTGAAATTCAAGAAAACAAATTTAAAGCATGATGGGTTAGGGTTAGGGTTAGGGTTATGTTGCATGTGTGTAGCAGCAATGACTCAGATTTAAAAGACAGTTGAAATTTTGTGAGGTTGAGTGTAATTGAGGGAGAAAGTTGTAAGTGAACTATAATTGTATACAAAAAAGAGGTGAGACCATGAGACTGCGAATGAACAGGAAAAGATTATAGAATTGTCTCTAAATTTTATCAAGCAGGGTGGTTACAAAGAATTTTTAGTAATACCTAGAGCGAAAGAGCAGGAAATTAGAAATTAGTGGTCAGAGAGTAAGGTACTTAAAATCTTGCTTATGGAGGAGGTGCGATCTGCTATTATTAAGATCTACAATATGAACACAGATGTCAGTGGCTAAGGTGGCATGAAGGACAACATCATTAGAAATGAGGCATTTAAGGAAGGCAAAAGAGTCTTCTTTATGAATATGGGTTTCATGTTCAGTTCTGCCCATGACTAGACATGGAGTTGTGGATAGGGTACTTAATCTCTCTAATCTTCAGCTTTATCATTTATAAAATGAAGATAATGATGATAATTTCCTCAGAGTTATTTTGAGAGTTAAATAATAATGACCATGATGTGATAACTGAAATTTATCAAGCACTTACTTTGTGGCAAGCTATTTATTTGTAATGAATTAATTTAGTGAAATTCCATATCACTAAAGCTGGTGATATTTTCCCATCATATATACATATATATATACTTGCAAAATATTATTATATTAATAAACCAAAGAATTAAAAAACTTGTTAAACCTACTAGGTGGCTAGGAAACCCCTTCCTTCCCCCTCTTCTTTCCCATTGATCCAGCCCTCCCAATTCTGCTGCTGTGTGAATCCCCATGCCTACAAATTGCTGGTTTGTGTCCTCTGTGGGAGTGGCTAAAAATGCAGAATATTCTTTCATTCAGAATTCCTTTTTCTGAATACTTATTGCAGTTTCCTCATGACCATGGAAAGACCTACTAGAGTAGGTATTCTCCCGAGATTGTTGGGCCACTCAGCATTCCCTGGATGCAAATCCACCTACATAATTTGTGGGGCCTGGTGCAAAATAAAGACGTTCAAAATGCAAAACAACAACAACAGAAAACAAACCAAACAAAAACCCCAAAAGCAAAAACAAAAACAAAAAACCTTCTGTTAAAGGTACAAAAACATAAAGATTTTTCCTTTCTTTGTGACCTCTCTCTAACTGCCATGGAATTTTCCATTTTTCATTTAATGTCATTGTAAGTAAAGAAAAAATTAAATTTTAAATTATTAACATGAATTTAACTTTATCTTTACACTGTGTAAGGTCAGTTTTAAGCACAAATATAAGAGAATTTAACTCATATGTGGAATCACCAATATTGTACAGTATGTACACAGTAGTTCCAACAAACACACATATTTTGTTCTTATCAGAACCATGAAAGCGCTGCATAGAAATAACTCAAATGTTTTTATTTCATGTCTTAATACACACATATTCCATCAACACACTCTACCTTTGCCCTACTGATGAGTAAGGAAGGACTTAAAGGAAAAGGAACTTTCAGTTGTGCTATCTTTCCCTTTCTTTTATCATCATTCTCAGTGTACATGATTGGCTAACACAGAAAAGTAACAAAAAATAAGAAAGACTAAGGCAAGTTTCCTTTGTTGCTTGTGTTTCTCAGTGCTCCATTGCCTTCTTACTGCATTTGAAGAAAGTTCTGTTTATAACAGAAAACACAGCCTCTTGGGGCTATCAGCTTACTCACTGAGTGATACAAACACACCTTGTACTCAGTTTGAGTCTAGATGGACCCCTACTCATTGTGAGTCCACCAGATTTCTCTGCTCCTGGGGCACTGCGAATGCTCTATGTGAAGAGGGTGGTAGGAATGGTAGCAGGCATGCATTGGACAGATCTCTTCTGCTCACTTACATGCTCAATTGCCCCATCTGACTTTACTCATGATAGAGACACCAGAGTCTTAAACCAAGTGTGGGGCTCTTCTGAATGCAGGGTCTTGAGACTGCATAAGACACAGGCCCATGAAGCTGGCCCTGCATGAATGCCTTCCATGCTATTAAAACACATGCCATACATTAAAAAATGATGGGAGTTTATGTGGTAAGTGAGACATGTGTTTTGAATAGAAGTGTCTTATTTCTTTACATGTTTTTCTATTCTTATTCCTCTTGTCTTTCTACATACGCTACATGAGGCATTTCTTCCCAACTAATTTCTTACTTAACTTAGCAAAAAGTGAGTCCAGTGAGTCTTCAAATTGAACCCTTAGGAATGTTCACTGTGGGCTGGACACTGGTATGGTCCACAAACCATTGCATTTGACACATCCTCCATCTGCACAACTTCCCTGAGACAAACCCTTATTCCTCACCCATGCTCCTCTGAGTGTGAGGTCTGAAACTCGGAAGCAGGAGTGTAGTGGTTAAAATCATGGCCTCTGAGGCCAAATTCCTGGGTTAAAATCTCAGCACTGACACTTAGTAACAGTGTGTTTTTACATAAGCTACTTCAATTATTTTTGCCCTAATTTCCTCATATATAAGATGATGCTACCTTTGGTACCTAATCTATGAGAGTGTGAAGGATTAAATGAGATAGTACGGTACAAGCAAAGAGCACAGAACGTGCCAAATACCAGTCAGTGTTCAATCAATATTTTCCTAACTGGTTGGTAGTGATCTCTCTCCTTAATGTCATCTTTAAATTATTTGTACGAAAGTACATCTTTCCTAACTCTAAAACTGACATATTTTATACTCTTCTGGCTTATCAGGTAGGATAAAGTTTGTTAGGAAAATAATCATAATCATAAAATCAAAAACAGTAACTCCTCTGCATTTAATTCAAGATCACTTTTGGAGAAACATAAGTATTCAAATATAAAAGGACTTAAAGGTATTTACTTGACATTTCAAAATGGATAATATCAGCAAATGTATTGACCATAGACTGAAAAATTACAAAAGTGATTAAGATTTCTCACTGATGTAATAAATTCAGAAGGAAGATGAGCAGCAAATTAACAAATATGCTGCAGTTGTTCGAAACTCAGGTTCAGTAGACAGAGGCCTGACACTTATTAAATGTAAGTTTGATGAGCAAGTTCCTTAATCTCTCAAAGCCTCAATTTTGTCATCTGTAATATGGGGAGAATAATGGTAAAATGTTTAAAATATTTAGAACAATCCTTGCCAATTTTTAAAAATATTTAAAATAATCCTAGTGTCAATAATTAATTGCTATTAATAATATTTTATCTCCTTTCCTCAAAAAGGCTCTATTGACTTAGTTTGTCTGCAATTTACAAGGACATTAATATAGCCACTAAAATTCATAATCCTCTTGAGGTCACAAGCTGGGGAATATAAGAACAATATAAATGACAATATTCCTTTTCATCATTGTCACTGTATTACCAGAAAAGAAAATTAAGTAAATGAAACAGATTGGGATTCTTAAATAACCTTTCCACATATGTAACTGCAGTAGGCAGAATGATGACTCCCCCACAAAGATGTCCACCTCCCTATCCCCAGAATCTGCGACTATATTATCTGAAAAAGGGACTTTGCATATGTGGTTAAATTAAGGATATTGAGATGGGCAGATTAGCCTCCATCATCCAGGTGGGCATAATGTAATCACAGGGGTCCTAATAAGGGAAAGAGAGAGGCAGGGGAGTCAGAATAAGAGAAGGAAATATGGTAACAGAAGGAGGGTCAGAGAGGGGTTTGAAGTTGTGAAGGTGCTACACTGTTGGCTTTGAAGATTAAGAAGGGGACCCAGGAACCAAGGAATATGGGCGGCCTCTAGAACCTGCAAAAAGGCAGGGGAATGGACACTCCTCTAGAGCCTATGGAAGGAACACAGCCTGCAACACCTTGATTTTAGCCTTGTGAAACCCAATTCATGCTACTGACCTCCATGACTATAAGATAATACGTTTGCATTGTTTTAAGCCACTAAATTTGTATTAATTTGTTACAGCAACAATAGGAAACCCAATATATTAACTAAGATAATAGATTTGGTTTCTAAAGATATCATCAAATATTCTTCCTTTAAAGGAGGATTTACTGTAATGCTGAAAACGATTCTATTGACACATCATGTGAATAGAGGTACTTTCTTAAACTTTTAATTGTAGTTAATTGTTCTTTACATTTTTCTAGTGAAATTGTCTGCAAATTAAGAGGTGGAAGATTCTCTGAAGTAAAGGACATTGTACTTTCAGCTAAAATTATGAATTTCATGGTGTGGAGGGTGAAAAACAGTTCTAAATGTTTTAATATAATTGTATGCCAATTTTCTAGTTATAATTTAGTCATAAAGACTTTTTTCTGTGTTCAATTATATTTTATCTTTTAAGATAATATATACAGCATTCATAAAACTATTGCACTGAGAATGCAATTAAATTTGTTTTTTAAATTGTAAAATATCCATTTAAATCATTTTCTTTTCTTGACAAGCACCTGTTCAAGGAAACAGCAGCTCCAAACTAAAATAAAACATGTGGAAAAAAGACATATCCATTTGTGTGTGAAATCCTAAGTTTCTTATTTTAGTTTTTTTAACAGTGATATTATGTCTTTTTCTTTTCTTTTTGCGGTACGCGGGCCTCTCACTGTTGTGGCCTCTCCCCTTGCGGAGCACAGGCTCCAGGTGCGCAGGCTCAGCGGCCATGGCTCACGGGCCCAGCCGCTCCACGGCATGTGGGATCTTCCCGGACCGCGGCACGAACCCGTGTCCCCTGCATCGGCAGGCGGACTCTCAACCACTGCGCCACCAGGGAAGCCCTTTCCCTTTTTCTTATATCAAAAACCAAGCTTCTAAACTAGCATTTTATCTCCTTGAAGATATAATTAAATGACATTTAACAAAACACTTTTATTCTGCTGGATTGTCACTTTTTTTTTTTTTTTTTGCGGTACGCGAGCCTCTCACTGTTGTGGCCTCTCCCGCTGCGGAGCACAGGCTCCGGACGTGCAGGCTCAGTGGCCGTGGCTCATGAGCCCAGCCGCTCTGCGGCATGTGGGATCTTCCCGGGCCGGGGCACGAACCCGTGTCCCCTGCATTGGCAGGCAGACTCTCAACCACTGTGGCACCAGGGAAGCCCTGGATTGTCACTTTTAAGAATAAAGTAGGAATTTACTGTACTATCGATCTGTGGAACATGCCAAAAATAAAACTAGCCCATAATAAGTTCATCTGATATTTTAGAAAACAAACTCCATGCCTATTAATGGATTCAAAGTACACTTAACTTCTATAAAATTTTGCTCAAAGGAAGGATCTTTATGGTATTTCTATAAACCATTCTTAGATATAAGGATAATACTAGTTAGATGGTCTCTATTGATGAACGCCAAGTTTCACCAACAAATAAAATGAAACTCAACATCATCAGGATTTGTTGAATAGCGAAAACCTGGATTTGAGGTGAAGAGAGTTGCTTTATGTTCATAATATCATAATCTGACTAATCAATACTCATTAATTAGTTAAAGTAGAAGAAAAAGAGAGAAACTTTGAAGATGGAGAATGACAGTAAGTTAAATTCAGTATAAAATACCCAAGAGAACCAGGTTGAATCATTTTTACCTTGAAAAGTTTATATCTAGATGTCCAAGAAAATAACTTTTATATTCTAAGAATATTTTTCTAAGTAATTTCTTTGTTTATAATGAGTTATTTTCTTTACAAATCTTTATTTTTTTCATCTTTAATGAGACATTATACAAATAACTTTTGCATGGGATACATTTCACTTTCTTTAACATAGCCTTTAGCATGAAAAAGCTGATGAAGATCGAAAGATCCCATTTGTTTTACTTAGCATTAGTCTTCATTTGATATAGAACCACACATAATGAATATAAATAAGTCAGAGAGGATTTTTTAGTGATACTTTTTAAGAGGATAAATCTTCAGAAATTAACATGATGGAGATACTAGAAACCATAAGATTAAACAATTTTAAAACAAGAATAAGAGCCTAAAAAGATAAATGATGGGGAAAAATGTTCTGTAAATTGGTTCTATCAAAAATGAAAAAAGGATACAAGTCCATTTATTTAGAAATTCTTGGAACTGCATCATTATTGGAGTCAAAACATAATACATGCCTCAATTTCCTTTAGCTTACTTAGTAAAAGTCAACATACAGATAAGTGTAAAATCTGAGACAGTACAACTATAATATGTTATTATTTAGAAACAAATAAAGATACTTTAATATTCAAGTCATATTGTTTTTAATCACACAAATTTCTATAATTTATTAGCCAGATTCTCTACTGGAAAAAATCAATTATTACATTTATTACAAGCAGTTTAATAAAAATTTTTAAAGTAGTAATAGCAAAATTCTTATTAAATAATTATAGGAAAGTAGATTTTACAATTCTCTGATTTATAATTGTTTGATTATTTATAAGTATTTCAAACAGAAGTAAAGCTTTCACATAGTATTATCAAGTTTACCATGATAGTATTTTTATGTTTTAATTTTTTAGTTAACTCATTAATTACCTCATTTCACCTATGATAATATTATAAACATGTAACATTAAAACAATATGTACTGGTATCAATTATTGCCAGAAACTATATCCATAGTTGTACATGTATTTTCTAAGATAAAAATAGCGATGACTTCTTTACTAATGTTATTTTAATTAGAGATCATCAAAAGTTTGATAAAGTAATATGCTTATAAAGTTTGTAAAGTAATATGCTTATCTGAAGTTTCAATATTTTTCCTATGTATTATTCACAGAACATGTGTTAACTGTATCATATCAATTATGATGATAGTATAAAATCTTTTTTACTGTTTTCCTTACTAGATATTGGGGATCATATGGTCAGGGACTATGTCTTTCTTTTCTTAATACCCGAAGTGCCAGCATCAGTGCATGACACATAACACGTGCTCAACATAAACATGTTTTTCAAAAATAAATGAATGAATCTTTAAATGGGTGTATTTATATTAACTAATGATTGATTGTATGAATGGGCTTGAATAAATAGTTTTATACTGAGATTACCACCATTAAGTACATCTTTGCCTGTTTTCTCATTTTAAAATCCTTGAACTACTGTAATTCTCTTAACAGCTTTTATCCAATATAAAGAGAAGATAAAAAAAATTAAGATAAAGGATCTACCCACAAAGAAATTTTACTCTCTTTGACATGGACAGCAATAAGATCACACATATAAATAACATGTTAATAATAAGATCAATAAGTCAAAAGGAATTAGAGAAAATGAAGCTAGATTAGGAGGCAGGTTAGAAAAATATTTAAGAAGAATGGAGCATAGACAAAAATTTCAAGAATTGAAATTATTGAATGTATTAGAAGAGAGGAGAACATTTCAGATTTGAAAACAGCTCATGAAACAGCAAAATGGAATGGAAAAGACAAATCTGAGAAACCATCTAGAAGATGATTTGATGAGATTGCTGATGAGTAGCAAGTTAAAGAGAAAAAAATGGGAAGGCATCTGAGTCGAGGGATTCTGATTTGAAAGAAAGAAAAGAGTATAGTATAGCAATTAGCAGAAATGGGAAAACAGAGAATGATTTTAAGAGAGGAAACAATTAGACATATTTCATTGTGCAAGAAATAGATTCTTGACAATAGACCAAACACAATTAGAAATCATTGACTTGATCGGACTCATAAATTTAAGTGTGGTAGCCATTCTTCAGGGATGATGATTGAAGCACGAGAAGACTAATTTTCATAAGAGAAAGAAGAGTAAATTACTATGGCCTGGGTCTCAGACATTTCCCATTCTAGTAGAGGGAATAAAATGAAGACAAAGAAAAAGTCCACGAATTATTATTAGGCAGAAGGGAAGAGAGACAAATAGCAACTGTTAGGCTGCTAACTGACTGTTAGGCTGCACCAGGATGAAGGAGAAAGTATGAGGAAAAAAAGAGTTACAGTTAAAACAATAAAATGTAACATTTAGCTCAGGCTCTATCAACCGAGTCCAAATACTCACTGATCCCAATCCTCTCTCTGAAATTAATGTTTCTACTCAATGTATTGATTTTGTTTTGAAATAGTCACCAGTGTTTCTCTTGTGTGCAATTTTTCCTCTTGCACACTTGCTTACCTTTTGCTCTGAACCCAATCCATTGACTTCTGAGAGCAAATGCTGATGCTGTCCTATCTCTCAGGCAATAATGGAGTTGGTTCTACCATCAATTCCCATCTTCCTTATATAATATTCTTTGCCACTTTTCCGTATGAGTTAGCTAAAATCATCATGCTGAATTGGAAGATCAGTCTCACCTGTATCTGTATTCTACTCTACAACTTGGTCTCTGAATACTGTTGTTTTGCACTCCAAGATTTTTCTTTTTTCTTTTGCCTTTTAATTAATTAATTCAGTAATCTTGTATGGAGACAATGCAGCTCTTTAACTTGACTCTTAATTCGCATTTGTTTCTAGGAATTCATCTTTCATACGCCTGTGGAGTAAGAAACCATACGAATAGAATCTAGTATGTTTAATTCAAAATTACTTCTATATGTGGGCCTCAGCTTTGTCTTGCCTTGCCCTGTGGTTTCTTTCCTGGCCTTGGAGCTACAAGAGTTACTTCTTCTCCAGTTATTTCATGCATTAACCGGTACTCATTATCCTTCTGATAGGACAAAGAAGGATGTTGTCTGTGGGTTTTCAGGGAAGACTTTTATGACACTCTTACCAGAAAAATTAATTTGATGGATGAAGAAGCTAGATGTTAGGAGTAAGGGTAAAAAGATAAGGAAATAGAGCTGGTAATGTAGACTGCTGGAATGATAAACTGAAAGGATAGGGCTTTAAACAAAGTCCAGTTGCTGTTGTTTAGTTCAGATGCTTGTAGTTGCAACTTAAAAAAAAATCATAACTATTCTGGCCTAAAAATAAGAGAATATTATGATCATACACGGTTATTTCATGTATCCAAAAGGGAGGAATAAAGATCGGTCATAGGAAAGTACTAACACTATGGAAAAGAAAGTCATCTAAATATTTTCTCAAATTCTCTTAGCTTCTCCCTGTCTATTGAAAAATTTTAAAGTAAAATAAGAATTAGTTTCTTATGATAAAAATGCTCACATTTAATGTGAATTTATTATGAGTCAGGTGGTTTTCTGAGAACCATCATGACTGAACTCTTAATTCCCAGAATAAACCGATTTGGTAGCGCTGTTAACATCAACAAAGAAGATGAGAAACTGAGATGCCAGAAGCCTGAGGAATGTGTCCAAGTGCCCCAGCTAGGAAGTTGTGAAATTGTAGAGACGATACCAAGCAGTAAGATTTCAGTGTCCATGTCGTAAACTCTATTTTAAAAATTGAGAGGGAGAGCTTTAAGAACATTTTAAAAAAGGAAATATCATATGAAGGTCATTATCTTTAGGAGCCTGGGATTGATCATGTACACTGAACTTAGACTGAATAAATCTGCAGATCCTGTTAGAAGTATAAAGCAGATAATCTTTGATAGAATCATAAAAATAAAAGTAAGGGTCAATAAGGGAACATTAGAACATTTACTCATTCATTCAACACGTTTCTTTCTTAATATCCATTATAGATGAAATCTTCTCCTTGACTCTGGAAATAGAGCAGTAAACAGAATAGGAAAGCTTTCTGCACTCACAGTGTTAATACGTAGATGGAGAAGTCAAATACAAACAAATGCAAAATTAATAAAAGCACTAATTATGGAAAATGGTAAGCGCTGAAACAACAATTCAACAGTGTGTTACAGTGTGGATAACTGGAAGAGAAGCAATGCTTTAGATAAATAATGACGGAAGACAGAACTTGGGTTCAAACTGCAAAATTTGGAATACAGATTTGGGAAAAAAGAACAGAGGTGACAAAGGAGCACTTGGGGAGGGGGTCCTAATACAAGACAGATGGAGAGAGGCTCATTTGATTCTCTCTACACAATAAGGTTCACAGCTTGCGTGTGTAGTTCCAGCCCTTCTGTGCAGGGTGAGTCTCCTGCCCTCTTTCCTCCAACCTGCAGTCAAAGGTACTAGCCAGGGCCTGTATTTTCCTCACCCCACATTCCTTTTCTCTCTCTTCACATTCTATCAGCCCAGTCCTCATTCTACTGAGTCACCGAGTATATGAAGTGGTGTTAGTGACTTTGCGGGCCTCCTCAGCAACCCACACACCTCATGCATCACCTCATTTCACCTCATGAAAGGGAGGTAGCTCGATTCTACCTCCCTTTCAGGAAAATCTGTGCTAGAGTGCTGATAGGACGAATTAAGTATTTACTATAAGCAACACAATAAGTATTTTTACCCTGAAAAAGATCTGGCCTTGGGATCATCCAGGACACAACCACTTTGAATAAGGTAGAAAACTGGGTCATTAGTTGAGAATCTGGTGACTGATAAAAATAAAAATATAAGCAATGCTCAAATAGATATAGTGGTAAATGACCCAGGTTATATCCAAAAATCAATAAAAGGACTGTCTAGCAGAGATGAGGGTCAACCAAAAGCAAAGTTGATTTGTTGATTATTAATGGTTAGGGTTAACGACATCTAACTTTTAAGCCTCAAAAGATGAAAGTCACATGTGAACACCAGTGAAATAAAAACTGCAATGTGATTGTAGATAAAAATTATGAATTAATTAAACACAATAGAGTAAAAATCCAATCATATCAAGAGGAAGTGAATAACACTGTGGATATGCAAGGTTTTGGTGGAAGGAAATAAGGAAACAATCGTCTTTAACAGTACTTTTTGGAGATATCCTTCTTAGAGAGCTATTATATATTATAATGAGTTTGAGGATTTAGACTTTTGAAAGCACTAAAACATTTTTTATAATCATCAATAGAAATAACTAGAAATGTTAGATAACTTCAGTTCAAAGTTTGGAGAACTTCAAGGGCTCAATTCACCGTGGGATATTACTCATCTCAAATGACAGTAAACAGCATTTCATTCTAGCGTGAGATTATGCTACGATCAACACTGAAATTAATCAAACTTCTTTGATTATTCAAAATTATATATTATCATCCTGATTGCAATCACCTATCAAAGAATCATTTTCCATAGTAATTTGTATAAAATATAATCAGTGCCAATGAACCAAAAGCTGGAGGTCTGTGCACCTAATAAAAAAGAGCAAGTTGATAATTTCCTGTTACCCTCACCTCCCCACAGCACCCCGTAAGAAAAAAAGACACCAGCGGAATAGACAGCAATAACCTAGTTCAGGATTTCTAATTGTTCTTAACCCCATAATTAAACCCATATAAACACCTTATCATATAAAATAGATGGTAATTGCACTGAACAACATATGCTTATTCAATTCATCATCTGATGATACTGTCACTTTAAACTGTTAAATTTGCAAGAACAAAGCTGTTTTTATCATAATTTTTGAGTGGCTCTAATTTTATACTGTTCATATCCCATAGGTTGAACAAAATAAATGATCTTATGTATTTGAAATGATTGAAATTAAGAGGTCCCTTTCAGCCTAAAGATTTCATTAAAGCACAGTCCAAGACAGCTAAAATTTTCCTGACCTGGATCACATAGGGCCTGTTTGTCTAAGGATATCATATAGCTTCATGTTGCTTAATTCATACTTCACCTATTCACCTAAGTTAAATTAGTTATTCCAAGAATTCATCTCATTTTAATGAAAGCAATATGATGCAGTGGAAAGTATTCTTGGCCAGCTGGAGAAAACCCAAATCAAGCACAAGCCCTGCCATCAACTAGTTCCACGGCCTTTTTCAAATAATGTTATCCCTTTGCTCCTTAGCTTAGTTATAGACAAAATGAAACGCTCAACTCCATAATCCCTAAAGAACCTTTTAGCACACAATATGAAACTGAGAAATAATGATTCGTCGTAATATCATATTGTTTTAAAAAAATCAAATATGTGAATTTCATTAAGATCCTTCCGCGCCTACCTCATAATTAACAGTTTGGTTTGTTTCTTTCAAGACTGGCAATCTAGCATGGGCCTGTCATGTTCCCCCATCAAATGCATCCCTGAAGAAATTAGAGAAGTGAAACACAATTATGGATCCCTAAGGTCCACAATTATGGGCCTCAGAGATTGAACAGATTGAAATTCAACTTGAATTTGATGTGTGTCTTGGCTTCGTGGGGACAGGTGGGTGGTGCCTGCTACTTAGAGCAGATGAAAGATGAAGGGAAAATAGATGAATTGAAAGAAAATTATTATATTCTGTTCTCTTGCCTCTCACCTCTCCTACTTTGAGACAATCACCGCATGCTTCTTCATCAGGGAAATCACCAGCAACAGCCCAGTGGCTTTCCTGGCAAGGGCAGAATGTTGTCAGGGCAACATAAAAGGCTTGCTGGAGAAAGAAATGAAGAATGCTGTGGGCTGACTGGTCTCCCCAACACAGACAATTCTCTACCCTCTCACTGTCCAAGACTTTGGGATTGATAGTTTAACCTGGGGAAACTGCCTCCTCCAAATGGTGCTTCTTATGAGCATGTGTGTGTGTGTGTGTGTGCGTGTGGTGTGTGTGTGCGTGTTTGTCTCTGTCTGTGGGTAGGGTAAGACATGCAGAAAGATTTACTGGTTTTGTTTTGTTTTTTCCTCTCTACATAGAAAAAAAGCTGTATCTTAAACTCAATTACATGCTTTATAAAACCCATAAAGATTAATATACTTTCTTTATGGTATACTGACATATGCAGACATAAAAGCTAAAGCTACTGTCAAGATATGTTCATTCATTTATTTTATATTTATTAAGTATCTGATATAGGCCAGTCACTAAGTTAGATATATGCAATCTAAAAGAAAATACAGAGTTTTCAACTTACAAAAATTCACAGAAGTCAGGCAGTATAATTGCAACACAATGTGTTTTGCTATAGTGGAGATAAAATTATGATGGAGTCCGTAAAAGAGAGCAATTAACTCTGTGTAAGGAAGTCAGGAAAGATTCACTGAAAAGAGGATACTTTTGAAAGCCTGATGGGGGGGGGAACTATTTCAGGCAAAGAGAGCAATATTATTAAGGTCATGAGAACAGAAAAAAAAAAGGTATACATGGCTCCTAAGGCACTGACCCCAATCTACCTATGGCCAATACATGAGAGCAGCAGCAGACAAATATGTGGAAATGAGGTGGCAGAGGTATCAAAAAATATGTAGGATAGGGTTTAAAAGCCCTCAGATGCAATACTGAAGAGTGTGACCTGGATCTTATAAAAAATGTGTTCATCTGAACACTAGGTTATATTCCTAAATATAGATTATATCTGCCTTTTAGAAAAATTATCATGGATGGGAAGATTAAAATTGGGAGGATGGTGGAGAATTAAAAAATAGGGAGTTATGATGATCTATTCAAGAGATAATGAAGGATTGGACAGTGGATGAAATAACAGTGATGGATAAAAGTAGGATGGCTATGAATGCCCACCTGACTAGATATAAGGGCTGAGGAAAAGCACTGTGTTGAATGTGGACCTCTATTTTCCAACACAATGCTTACCACAGAATAGACTGTCAGTATATTTTGCAGGAAGAATGAATTGTGATTTCCAAATGGAAGACAGAACATTTCTAGCAACTCTTCCCCATTCACAGGTTTCTGTCTATTCTTCTTTGGGTTTCACTTCCTATTAACATATTATTCTTTCTCTCTTTCCCTGCTCTTTTTACACCAGGGTTTTGCTTTTGACTCTATACAGTCCATATGGGTCACTATCAAAAGCAAGTATCTGTAAAAAAAAAAAAAAAAAGACTTCAGAAACATTCCTTGGGAATTATAGAATGTCCTTAACCACGACTTTCCACATGAAAGGGATGAGAGCAAGGATCTGAATCAATTTTACCTCATTGGGAAAAGATACTCACTGACTTTATCCATGAAACATCCCATCATATATTTTCTACCTGTTGAAAATGTATCTTGAGGGTAGATATATTAATCATAAAATATGCAATAGTTTTTTATAGCTGGGGATAGCTAGCATGTTGGTAATGTTGATTTCAAAGCAGTTCACCAAACTGGTATAGTTAGGGGAGAAAGAATGACATGGAAGTAGTACATTTAGCAGGCAAGGAAAATGATTAGAGCTAACAGCAAAATTTTAAAAATGTAACACAATCAATGACTATCAAAAATATCATAAATCATATGAGATAAACTAAAGCAAAAATTCCCCCATAGAATTTCAAAAACACCATTTAGATTTTATTGACTTCAATCAAATCATTTATGCTTCTGAGTTACTTTTTGAACACATGTAATACCTATTTCAAGATTCACTCAAAAATGAAAGCAAAAAATAAGCCAGAGTTTTGTGAATTCCTTTGTAATGAAATATTTCTAAATTCTATTGTGTAATATTTATAACTTCCCAATTAACCTTTAAACATAACAGTTATTATATCCTATTATCATTTAACTTGGTAGAACTGCTAGATTTTATTCCTCTACTTATGTTCTGATAAATTCCCAGGTATCTCCATACTGATATTCCTTTGATTTTTCAAATAATCTTGAAACATCCCTGAACTTATTCAGGTTACCATTTTCTAACTTGTGAAGTAAAGACATCAAAACAATAAAGGCAACCTAAACAGTGAAACATGACATGTAATTTGGTCTGTCACCAAATTGACTGAATATCTATAGTTGACTGAATATATTTAGAATGTCTTTAGAAGGAATGCTTTGTGACTAAAAGCAGGACACCTTGACAAAAGTTATAAGAATTCAAAAAATAATGGTCAAGGTTAGTCTACATATTTTTTAATAGTGGAACGGTTATTCACCAACACCTGCCATGTGTCCTGAATTTGGAAGAAGGAGAGGGGGGTAAGGAAAGTATAACACAGTCTATGTCCCCTTGCAGATTATTACAGGAAAAAAAAAACAAAACACAGCAAAATTTGGTTTGTGGAGTCCTGCTTCTTTGATTCATATTGGTAATCCAGTTTCCTCATCGGTGAAATGGAAATAACTCTCTTACTTACCTGTTTTTGTAGGAAATGAGAAAAATCAACATGAACACTCTTCCAAACTGTAATGAGGCATACAAATGAAATTTATTATTATAAATTTTGCATTTCTTCTTACAGAGCTTAGGAAAACTTTAGATCTTACATAAAGTCTCTCTTACATCCTTACCCTGAATTTTCCGTCCTGAGGTCTCTTTCTTAGAGTTTTACATAAACAATGAGCTCAAACAGCCTCAACAACTTCCCTAAAAGTGCCTGCTGCCCAAGCAAAACATGTTTCCAACCCTCTCAGCTCTAACACAAATGTTCCATCACTTTCTCTGACCCTCCCTGCTGACTTTTACAGTGATTATAGAATATTTCTCTGGTGATGAAAGATATTATTTATTTATTTTCCTATTCTTTTCAAGAGCATATTTTGAAACCTTACAAAATCCCTAGAGCTCATTTTTAGAGATGGATGAGAGGTGGCTTGCATATTTCAAACCCCCTGATTTCCAGGGTCATCTCAAAAGGCATTTAGTGTTGTCCCTGAGGGGAATCCTTTCTGCCTTTCTCTCCCCATTCTTTTCTCCCCTGGGAAAAACTACATTGCTGAGAAGCTGCAAATGCTTTAATATGTCCCACCTCCCAGGAAAAGTGTATGTTTTCCCCTAGGAATTAGCAAATGAATACAATATTTTCCCATTGTTTCCTTTCCTCCAGTCTGGAAGAAAATCAAAACAAGTCTCTTGGGTTGTGTTACAGTTTTCTACCTTCTCAACCAACATACCCGTTAATAGTAGGTAACTTCTGCTCGGCTCACAGGTGAAATAAGACCATAGTCACTAGCATTTTCTGTCCTTTAGGCAATGAATTTCATAATTATAGAGAGAGCTGAACTGTGTGCTACCTTGAGAAGACAAGGCTGTGGGGAATTGAAACCAAACAAATATTTAAGCAGTCAGTGGCAAGAAGCTACCAGGCCTGGACTTCTCAATTCTCTAGACCAGTGCTGCTCAAACGATGCAGTAAAGGACCATTTAAAAAATATATTCTACCTTTAATGGACCAAAAAACAGTCCTCCAGCACATGACTACCACATATACCTCATCAGGGGAGTTCAACAGCAATTGAATTATTCTATACTCTGCTCTACAATAAAAGTGTATCTGATAATACACTTGGAAGTTGCAACAGATACAAATTGTTATACATTTTCTATATACATTCTTCCAATTTCTGTACTTGTTTCGTATAAACCAGCAACATACAGTTCACAAAGAGATGCCGTGCAAAGGATCATACTTTGAAGTAGCAGTGTTAAAGGGGAGCTTTTAGAAATATTCCTACCTCTAGGAATATTTCAAAATTTTCGCTGCACTGAAAGCAGTCTTATTTCTATTGAAATAAGAGTTAATGCATAAACAGTTGGCTAGTAAAGAAGTCCATCTGGTGTTATATATAAAGAAGCAAATTCTGCTGCCATTTTCTAGGTTTCTGTCTTTGCTTCATACAAACAGAAAGAGTTAAGCTTGCTGGATGACTGAAACACAGATAAACATCCAAAATGGCTTAATTTCCAACCCTGTGAGAATCTCAGTAAAAAGTTCATGGCAAAAAGCACCGGAGGAAAAATCACAGAAGGTTATGGATTCTCCTGTGTTACTCAGTAATAGTTGCAGTCTTTGACCATCACTTAACCTCAGTGGAGTAGACTTTCTCATTTGTAAAATAAGCTGACATATCAGATTAACTGTTTAGCAAGTCCCTTTCATGTCTAAAATTATAGATTCATTTCTCCTTTAAAATGTATAATCTCCCAATCTTCAATTATGATAAGAAAGATCTCATGTCAAAATAAATCAATAACAATTTCTACCTTCTTTACTGGAGTTTTCCCAGAATAACCTACCATTGATGGAAACATTTCTGAAGGCAATAATATAAAGTAGAACATACTGGCCCTTATTATAACCAAAATGTTAGTTCCTTGATTAGGATTGCGAATCACATTTGAGTTGCTTAAATTCAAACACATGAGACAGCACTCTTCAAAAGTTAGAATTTTGTTCTTGATATGTTAAATCTAGATCTGGCTTCATGTTTCCCCAGGTAATTAAAGTACAATAAATGGGGCTGTGGAAACAAGTAAGCTTCTTTTACTCTAATGGCTTGCATGACAAGGGCTGAGTTCCACCACTCACCTTTATAAAGAAACAGGGGAAAAATCCAGTTAAAAATAACTCTGAGAAATTTTGAAGGATGACGGTACTGATATAAATTACAGTCAAAACTGGGAGAGAAAATAAAGACTTCCTGTGAGCACTAAAGCCATCAGGGACTCCCAGGCATTTTATTTTGAGCCAAGAGCAAGTGCAGGAGAAAATACTTTGGAAGAGCTGTTGGTCATTGTCCAAAAAATATTGTGAGAGAATTTTGTGACTATCCACAAAAAGTGATGGAGTTGAAAAACAGAGATGGAAAAATTCAACTGGAGTGGGGAAAGATTATTTCCCAAGCATTATGTTGGCATAAAAGAATATGTCCAGCAGAGTCATAATGACTTAAAAATATACTTCAAGCCGAGTTTCAACCCAAGAGTATTAGGCCTATGTGGTTCTAGAAATAGATGATCTAAACACTCTAAGAGGATGAGATATAAAATGTCATAAGTTTTTTGAACAGCATGGTCATCTGCAATATCCACTCCCATTGTGTATTTTTCTGTTGGTCTGCTCAACAGTTTAAGCTGGTAGGCAATGCTAGTAGAGCAGCCTATTAATAGTAAATGAGGTTTTACAGTGTCAACAATTTCTTTCAGAGAAGTCTATGGAAATAATGGCTCAGTTTGCTTACTGAAAAACCATTACATATATCATGGACTATGTGAATCATCTACTTAATCCTTAGAATTTCTCAGATAAAAAATTACTGTCAGAGTTCCCTGAATAAGGCATTTAGATGTCATAATTGAATTTCCAACAAAATACCTTATTGTATGATATCACAAAAAGATATATACCTATTAAAATGACACGTATAAATACAGTTCTTACTAATTTAGACACATGCTTTATATGAGTTATTCTTTCAATCAACTGTAACTTACATGATATAAAATAGGCTTATGAATCACTCATTGATTTAAGCACTTTAAAGGGTGTTTGTTATATCTATTCCCGTTTTCCATCACTGATATGTCAGCTTTCCAGTTTTCTCTTGCCTTTTTTTCTTTATCAAATTCATTGTACTCAAAACTACTAGAAAAAAACCTTTGAATTACATTTTCCATGTTGGCATTTACCTATTCAAGACCTAAAGTAAACTAAAACTTAAAGTTATATTAAATCCAAGTTCAAATTTAATTCAATCAATAAATATACAAATAAGTATATTCTACATGCTTAGACGTATCTGTGCTCTCTTGTTATTTTGAAAGTGACTTGCCCCACATTCCAAGATTTCAATTTTTTCAGTCCTGGCAATGCACACCAATCAAAACTACCAACTTGCTCTTTTGTCAAGAAATTAAAACATGGTTAACTCCAACTTACTCAGAATTATTTAGCCTTTATATTGTGTTTTGTGCAGAAATGAGGATGAAATAAATGGTAAATCTCACTCAGGAATTATTAAATATGTTTAAAATGATTGAATTTAAAAATAAAAATCTGGCTTCTAGAGAGGGAACACAAGGCAAGCAGCTTTTCTTAATGCTTTACTAACAAGGGGGAGGGTAGTCAAATTGTTATTTTTTTAAGGGTTTTCTATGTAACAAGCTCTATTTGAAACTTTAATATTATTTTCCACTTTAACCCTCAAAAACATTCTATACACAGGATCAGTATTCTTTATTTAAAATAAATGACAAAGTCAGTATTTAAACCATTATCTATCTTGTAAAAACGATACACCTCTTACCAAAGTACCACACCAACCTCTCAAAAATCTGTGTTGAGCATATTCCAAAGTGTCCTATGCACATTGTAACATGTTAATATGCTTGCAGTTGTGGTTTGGAAAATCATTTTTAAGTGTACTGAACACCAGAACATATTTGAGAACAGAAATCGTTGCTTTTATATCCCTCCATAGGTTTTAGTGGAAAATAATTCTTAGCTGATATACTTTGTGTAACATTATAGCAGCCGGAAACCCTGCTTCAATTGTTTTGTCTCCCATCACCCCAGCATGAACCACATATTTATTTGGCAACTGTCCATCTGAATGCCCTGCATGATTTACCATCCGTCTCCTTCCTATATTAAATGCATCCATTCTCTAGCATAAAAGAGATGATGAGAGGATTTCTCTACAAAGAATTACAGACAGGATATCTGGTTTTCCTACACTATTCTTTTATTTTATTTATTTATTTATTTTATAAATTTATTTATTTATTTTTGGTTGCATTGGGTCTTTGTTGCTGCATGCGGGCTTTCTCCAGTTGCTGCGAGAGGGGGTTACTCTTCTTTGTGGTCCGCGGGTTTCTCATTGTGGTGGCTTCTCTTCTTGCAGAGCACAGGCTCTAGGTGCTCAGGCTTCAGTAGTTGCAGCACGTGTTGTGGCTTGCAGGCTCTAGAGCGCAGGTTCAGTAGTTGTGGCACACGGGCAGGCAGATTCTTAACCACTGCGCCACCAGGGAAGTCCTACACTATTCTTTTAGTTAGGCCTGAGATATCACATTGTTTATTTGAACACTGCTTTTGACACCAATTGAAGTGGTGAGAGCAGGAGCAAATCCTAGTCTTTCTTTTGACCCCTCTTTCTCATTGGGAGATCATTGCAGAAACAATTACCTCACAATGCTCATATTGAAAATGCAAATATCCGCGCTGAGTGACAGTCCTCCCAGATCTGTAGAAATTCTAAACCTGATTCCCACAAATATCAATAGATTGGTAGAATTTGTTTGGGATACGACCTAGATCTGAATATATCTCCCTTAGCAAAATTAGCATTCACCGGGAACCCTTATGGTGGGTCACTGAGACCCCTGCTTCCTGGTCTTCATGTGCTTTTGTAATGCTCTTCCCTTGGTTGGACTTCTTTACACACATCTGACAAACAGACTAGGGAAGAAATGCCGGGATGCCTCTGCTGATACTCAGTTATAAAAGACAATGGCAGGCTTCCCTGGTGGTGCAGTGGTTAAGAATCTGCCTGCCAATGCAGGGGATACAGGTTCAAGCCCTGCTCCAGGAAGATCCCACATGCTGTGGAGCAACTAAGCCCCTGTGCCACAACTACTGAGCCTGCACTCTAGAGCCTGGGAGCCACAACTACTGAGCCTGTGTGCCACAACTACTGAAGCCCACATGCCTAGAGCCCATGCTCTGCAACAAGAGAAGCCACGGCTATGAGAAGCCAGAGCACCACAACAAAGAGTAGCCCCTGCTCGCTGCAACTAGAGAAAGCCCAGGCGCAGCAACAAAGACCCAACACAGCCAAAAAATAAATAAAATAAAAATCTTTAAAACAAACAAAAAAAACAATGGCTTTCTTCTTGAACACTCTTTAAGTCTCTCCTTTGTTACCTGTTCTGGGGAAGCCAGCTGTCATGTGATGAGACAGCCCTGTATAGAGAG
Organism: Monodon monoceros; assembly: GCF_005190385.1. NCBI lineage: Eukaryota > Metazoa > Chordata > Mammalia > Artiodactyla > Monodontidae > Monodon > Monodon monoceros. Next base: position 87,443,359 of record NW_021703784.1, on the reverse strand, counting down.
CCACATGAGTGAGCTTGGAAGCAGACTTTCTGAAGACTGACAGTAACCCAATGGGAGAGTTGGAGACAGATCCTTTAGTCCCAGTTGTGTCTTGAGGTGACTATTCCTCAGCTAACAGCTTTACTCTGACCACAGAAGAAAGTTTCAGTCACAGATATCCAGAAACCTAGACCCAGACCTTTCAGGCACAGATATCCAGAAACTTAGACCCAGACCCTTCAGGCACAGATATCCAGAAACCTAGACCCAGA